>NC_067400.1:15681186-16028686 GCF_016432865.1 Antechinus flavipes | reverse complement strand
TGGGGGTAGGAATGGATCTAAATCTGTGATCTGATTGGCGTAAGAAACTCCTTGTGTAAATCAATGAAGATTAATAATTATTCTGCATTAATGATAGAGCTCATTTGGCATATGAAAAGTTACTTGTCCAGGGTCCTATGGCCAGTGCATATCAAAAGTAGGTCTTGAATCTGACTCTAAGGCCAGATCTTCTCTATTCACTAATATTAGTACAAAAAGGAGAATATCAGTATCAACCGAAAGGATCTCTGTCTCTCTGTCTCTCTCTCTGTCTCTCTATCTCTCTGTCTTCTCTCACTCTGTATCTCTGTCTCTCTCTCTTTCTGTCTCTCTGTCTGTCTCTCTCTGTCTCTCTCTCTCTCTCTCTGTCTCTGTCTCTCTCTCTGTGTCTGTTTCTCTGTCTCTCTCTCTCCATCTCTCTCTCTCCCTCTTTCTCTCTGTCTCTCTCTCTCTCTCATATATGAATGTGTATATATATGTATGTATATGTATATGTACACACACACACACACACACACACACACACGTCTCTTTTTTACACCCGTGTATCTTCAAGAACTCAGACCCACAGCTTGTAGCACACACATTAGAGAAAAACTCTGGAAAGCATCCTTGACTTTTCCTCTTTTCTCCATTAAAGAAGCGATTGACAAATGCATGGAAATAACACTGAGCAGGGTGAAGATAAGATAGTGCATTTGGCATTGTACACATACATACATATATGTGTGTGTGTTTATATAGAGAGAGAGGGGGAAGAGAAGGAAAGAGAGAGAAACAGACAGAAATAGAGACAAAAAGAGAGAGAAACACAGAAAGAGACAGAAACAAAGATACAGGAGACAGACAGAGAGACAGAGACAGGGAGAGAGAGGAGAGGTGAAGAGAAGAGACCAAAAAAGATAGTGATCACTACTATGAAGTTGAATTTTTAGCAAGAATGTAGAAATGGTTTAATTCTAGTAAAACTAAAAAAGCAATTATATCAGTAATAAAACCAATAAAAATGATTTGATAAGTGATATACCAAAGGCCTTTGAAAATATAGAAATTATTATTACTATATTACTATTATTAAATATTAAAATATTTATTTTATTAAATTTACTAAATTTTAGTATTAAAATACTAAAAAATGTAGAAATAAATATAATTTTTGTTAATATGATAAACATCATATTAAATTAAATTAAATTAAAACTTAAAGCTAACATTATTTATAATGAAGAGATATTGAAAAACTTACTAAGAAAAATTTACCATCTGAGGCAAAACAAGAATATCCTTTGTCAGAATTAGGATTTTCCTTGATTCTAGAAATTCTAGCTATGGCATTAAATTAAAAGAAAAAAGATAGAAAAAGCACAAACAAAATTATCTCTAGTTGTAGTTTATATAATGATCTAAAGAATACAAAAAATTCAAAGAAAAAATTATTCGAAACAACTAATAAATTCCATTAAAAAGCAGGACATAAAATATTTCCCTGAATAAAATCCCAGACTTTCTTGTATACTAGTAACAAAGTTCAGCTGGACAAAGAAAGTTCATTCAAAATAGTTATAAAATCCATAAAATATTTGAGAATTAAATCTATCATAGCATATTCAATAATATGTGGCTAAAGGTATATCAATATCAATAATATCAATAATCAATAACTGATTTGTGATTTGTGATTTTCAACAATAACATATAAAAAAATCAGCAAATGATAAAAATCAGGACTTGATTTATTGTTTTGTTGCTTCCTAGACTTTAAGAAAGTGCTAATCATGCAGATTAAGTGTAGAGAGCTGGAACACCAGAGAAATATACTTGAAACAAGATGTTAACTCAGTGGAATTGATGAGATGATTGTTCTTTAGTTCATATATGTACTTAATACTTAGTATGGTGATGTAATGGTTCTCTAAATTCATACATAATCAGTATATTGTAATGATGTAATTACAATAAGGTATATAAGGGCTAAGAAGGACTGGAAGAGACGCATTCTATCTTTGACCAGCCTCCTGGTGGTTCCCCTGACTCCTGCACTCCTGCACTAAGATCAAGGCTGGTACCGAGGTCCTCCAGAAAGCTAGCCAGGACATTACAATTAAGCTTTAAAATGTATGTATATCTCTCCCTACCCCCAGCCCAGCCTGGTTGTTAAACATTTACCAGCATTCCCCTGTATATGACTATGGTTACAAACCACTCTTCTTGAAAATGAAGTCTTGAATAATTGGAGAGAGATTCATTTTTAGGCTATTTCAGTATAATAAAGATGATATCCAAATTAATTGACAGAAAGTCTTATACATATCAAAATACCAAGGGTTCACTTCGGAGAAGTAGATAAAGAATAATAGAATTCATTTATATGAAGAAAAACAAGGCAAATGTTGGGAGAAGAAAGTAAAAATGAAGAGGGATTAACCTTAGAAAATCACAAACTATATAGTCTAAATCATGGAAATTATTTGGTGCTGGTTTAAAAAAGATGAAAGTTTAGATCACTAGAATAGGATAGATAAACGAGATTCAGAAGCAATTGAAAATAGTAGTTTAATGTTCAATAAATCCAACTACACCAACTACTGGGATAAGAATGGCTGGTAAACTATAAAAGCAGTTTGGCAGAAATCAGTGCAACCAACATCTTCTACTAAAAACCACATTACACTTTAAGTAGATATGTGACCAGAATATAAATGGGCATACAATTAAAAAAATAGAGAATGGAAAGTAGTGCTGTGCATAACTATGGCTAAAGGGAAAATTCTTAGCTAAACAAGGAATTGAGGTGATCGTGAAAGTTTAAATTTCTTTCTCTTTTTTTCCCTTTTTGAGCTGATTTTTCTTGTGTAGTCCAATAAATGTGGAAATATGTACAGAAGAATCACATATGGTTAACATATATTGGATTACTTGCTGTCAATGAGTAGATGCGGGGAAGGGAGGGAGAAAAATCTGGCATACAAGATTTTGCAAGAGTAAATGTTGAAAACTATCTTTGCATATATTTTGAAAATAAAAAGCTATTTTTTTTAAAGATAGTCTTCATTTGATGACAGTTCTCAAAGTTAGAATTAGAAAGGAGGCAGTAGGAAGGAGATGAAAAATGGAAAGAAGCAAGCATTTATTAAGTATTTATTAGTTGCTGGCCACTGTTTTGAGAGCTTTACAAATATTATCTCATTTGATTCTCACACCAGTCCTGGGAAGCAGGTATTATTATCTTCATTTTACAGTTGAGGAAACTGAGACAGATAGGTGCCTTGTCCAGGTTCACATACATAGTAAATATCTGAGGTTGAATTCGAACTCCAGACCAAGTGCTCTATCTACCCTTTACATATCTGTCTCTGAAGTGGGAAGACAGTTGGAGTAAGGGAATAATCCAAGTACTTATTAATAATCCAAGTACTTTTAAATAAAAAGTGAAAATGAAAACAATTGAGGTTCCACTTCACACCCATCATTTTAGGAAAGCTGACAAAAAATAAAGGAAATAGCATTTCTTAGTCTGTGGAAGGAAAAGCATATTAATGCACTACCGGGGAATCTATGAATTGGTTCAACCATCTTGGAAAACAATTTGAAACAACACTGGAAAAATTACTAAACTATAAATATTTTTGCCCCCGTATCATAAGTGTCTGGGAGAGGATAAAGACAAAGGGAAAGGGATATATACAAAATGGCAGCAAATCTGAAAAAAATGGCAAATTAATATAATGGAATCATTGCACCCTAAGAAATTGGAAATAAGGAATCTAAGAATCATGGAATGACCTCTTTGTACTGGTGCAGAGCGATTTAAGCAGAACAAAGAAAACTGCAGAATGAAATAATCTAAAAGGAAACTATTTTAAAAGCTATCAAATCAATGGGGAATCTTACTTGAGAAATTCTGGTGATAAGGCAAGCTTCCTTATTCTCAGCAAAGAAATAATAGATAGATAGTACAAAATTAGATGTAAGAAATTTATTTGTTTACCTTTTTTCTCACAAAAAAAAGATTATGGGAGAAGGATAAATAGGATTAAAGTGAAGTATCCACGGTGCTTAAAAAATAGCAATAATCCTTTTAAAAACATGTCTTCATTTTATGTATTCTAACTATAGATCACAAATATTTTTAGGTATCTTTTTTGGTGTCTTAGCATAGAGTCCTTTTTTCTGTTTTACCTAGGGTTTTTTCTGCATCTAATGATTATATAATAATATTTTCTTAATTGCATCATACTAGTCATTTTCTTATTAAATAATTCTTGGATTTTATATTTTTATATGTTATATTTTTAAAACAATGAATATTTTTTAAATAACATATTGTTGTATTTTATATATTTTTTACATTTTGAAACTAGCTGACCTAGATTGGTTCACTTCTGTTATTTCCCACACCCTGGGGCCTCATCATATTGGTATAGATTTGGTATATAAATAGGCACTTAACCCTGCTAAAATTCTGCATTCCTGAACTTAAACAATGTCGTATCTTATCTTTCCAATCTACCACTATGTTATCTTTCTCTGCTTTATCTCTATCTAGTTTGGAGATTATGAAAGTATTTGCCTTATAGAACTAGAGTCCTTCATCTAGTTTTGGAAATGGTTTGTATATTTTAGAGATTTTGTTGTTCTTTAAACTTTGAGATCATTCATTTCATCTTGATTATATGTTTCTTCTCTCCTTTTCAGTAATTTTTGAGGAGTTCAGTCCTATGATTTCATTCTAAAATTTCCAGGTGAGGAAAGTCCATCTATTAAGTCTAGGTAGGCATTAACTTGATGTCTTAGAGAGATTCCTGGTGGCATTGAGAATTTGAGTGACTTTATGGAGAAACATATCCAAGATATGTAAAAAATAGGATTTAGATGAAGGTCTTTTTCAAACCAGGGCTATCTTTAATGACCATACCACTCTTCTCTATATATGTGTATGTAGATATGTATGTGTGTATATGTGTATATATACATATATAACACATTATATGTGTTATAGTTTTATAAATATTTCCCTTCTATTCTCAGCTTTATTGGAAGATGTTGTACATATATATAGGTGTGTAATAAATGTAATAGTGTTTATTTCCTCTATCATTTGTTGTTATTTCTCATTTCAGCAATTTGACTTTTTTTTCTTTTACTAAATTTATTAATGGTTAATCAATTGTATTATTCTTTAAAATAACAATTTCATGTCAATTCAATTGTTCTTTTTTTTCAAATTTTCTGTTGTGATAGTATACTACTACACTGTAAGAAATGATGAGTAGCTTGATTAAAAAAAAAAAAAAGCCTGAAAAAACTTGCTTGAAATAATGAACAGAACCAAGAGAACCTTTGCTGAAGTAACAGCTATATTGTTCAAAGTGAGCAACTAAGTTATTGTGAGTATTACAAATATGCAAATCAACTACAAAGGACACCCGAAGGAAAATGCTATTCACCTTCAGAGAAAGAACTGATAAATAGAGGTATGCATAGTATGGTGTTTTACATAGATATAAATCTATATGTAATGTGTGTCAAATGATGACCTTCTCTAGTGTGGGGTAGAGGGAATTTAAAATGTAACCAAAAAAAATAAATAAATATAAGTAAATTTTTAAATTTTTATATTTTTCCTATTTTGTTTTTCCTCTACCAGTTTATTAATGTTCTAATTTTTTTAACAGCAAAAGAATCATAGTGTTTTTCTTCTTTTGTCTCATGTTGAGCAAACAATTAGTCTTGGTGACTTCTAAGATCCTTATAAGATCTGGCTTTATCAATACTCTTTTAATGACTTCTATCATTGCTTTTAATTTGAATAAATTCACTATGAAACAAGGCAATTAATTCACCATATGGTGGAGTATAGAAATCCCAATCAAGTATAAAAGTTGAAGAAGAATTTTTAAGTGTTGTAGTCTCATATAGGAATATCAGTGAACTTTTCCTTTCCTTAATATGACAGATAATATTTCTAAAACCAAAAGAAAATAAACTAGAGGACTTTCTATTAAAATCAAGAGTAAAGCAACAATGTCCATCATCACACCAATTATTGGTAGAAGTGCTTGAAATGCCAGCTATATGAATAAGACCCAAAAATTAAGTATAGGCAAAAGAGAAAACAAAAATCTTTCTCTTTTGTAGATGATATAATGTTTTACTTGGAGTATTCTAGAGAGTCTACTAAAATTAATTTTTAAAAACTACAGCAAAGTTGCAAAATGTGAAATAAATCTCCCCAAATAATTAGCATTTCTATATATTACCACCTTCTCACAAAAGAACACTGCAAGAAAATATGCAAGAAAAAGAGAAATCTCATTTAAAGTATCTACAGGACACATAAAATCTTTGATAATCTATCTGCTAAGAAACATACAGAAACTATGTGAATTAATTCACGAAATGTTCTTTGAACAAATGAGATGGACCTCAATTATTGGGGGAATATTAATTGGTCAAGGGTAAGCCAAGTAAATTTAATAAAAAGGACAATGCTACAAAAATTAATTTACTCATTCAGTTCCATAACACACAAGCAATCAAAGGATATTTTTAAAGAGCTAGCAAAAGTGAGAGAAAATCTGAAAAAATAAAAGATCAAGAATCTCATAGGGCATAATAAAAAAAAAAAAAAATGGGAAGGAAGAGGACCTAGAGCTCTAATTATACTACAAAGTAGTAATTGCTAAGCAACAGAAAAATCAATCATATTAAATAGAAGCAAAAGAACTTGACAATCTAGTGTTCAATAAATCCAGAGAGTGCTACTGGAATATGAGCTTAATAAGAGGCAAAAATTTCTGGGAAAACTGGAAAGCACTCTGGCAGAAATTAAATATATCTCAAGATTTCACCCTTTGTAGGGAGACAGCTAGGGGGCATTGTAGATAAAGGCCTAGACCTGAAGTTAGGATGAACGAAGTTCAAGTCTAGCTCCAGACATATATTAATTATGTGACCCTGGAAGATTATTTTGCCTCTATTTGCCTCATTTCTTTCATCTGTAAAATAAGGATTAAAAATAGCATCCATCCTTAGCGAATCTTTTAAAGATGCAAATAATATATTTGTAAAGCATTTTCAAAGCCTTATGGACATGCTAATAATGATTATATTAAGATAAGATCTGAGTAGATACATTACTTAGACCTAAAAGGTTATGTCATTAACAAATTAGAGAAGCAAGGAGAAAATTATTTTTTAAACTATAAAATAAATGTTCAAGACCAAATAAAGGATAGAAAGGACCACAGGTGGGGAAGTGACTAATTTTTATTAGATAAAATTTAAAAGGTTTTGCAAAAACCACAACAACATAGCTAAAAATAGAACAGAAATAAGTGACCAGAAAAAAAAAAAAACTTAACATCAGAAAAGTTTATCTGATAGACACCATTTCCAACATAATAAGAAACCTGTTGAAAATAATAAGAACCATTTCCCAACTGAAAATGGTTAAAAGGTTTTTTGAGAGAAATCTAATTTAACCATAATATATGATGAAAAAAAACCTCTAAATCATTCATAATTAGAGAAATGCAAATTAAAGCAAATCTGTTTTTCTACTTTATGCTCATCAGATTAATAACATTGACCCCTCCCCCCCCCAAAAAAAAAGAAATGGAGGAAAAATACAAACATTGGAGGAGTTGTAGAAAAAATAGCCACGTTGATGCATCCTTTGTAGAATTGTGAATTGGCCCTGCCAGGCCAGAAAATCATTTGGAACTGGGGCCCTAAAGCTCTAAATGAGGCATATCATTTGACCCACTACTCTTACTTTTACAGCAATGACAAAGACAGAGGGAAAGGACTCACCTGTACAGCAGAAGAGTCTGGGGGTTCTGCTACCAGATGACATTTAATGGTATGTAATGGAAATTTGGTAGAGACTTTGAAACATGTGTAGACCTGCAATAACAAGTTTTGGTTTGCTAATCCTATGGTTGGGAAAAGTTTTTTTTGATTGACCATAGAGTCAGAACTGAGGATGCTTTTCAGTCAATCAGTAAATACATATTAAGTGCCTCCTGCATACACACACACACAAAATAAACCTTGCATGCAAGAAGCTGGCAAGCTACTAGGGAAGCTAAAAAAAATGGAGGAGGAAATAGCCTTTATGGATAAGTCTGGACACTCTTCTTCAATGAAGATTCTGGGAGTCTATGAATTTTTTAAAAATTATATTTTGAAAACTGTATAGACTAATTGGTCTGATTGCAATCCCATATTTTTATGTAGAGAAACCAGATTCTGAGAAGGGGTCTTCCATCAATATTTATTAAGCACCTACTATGGGCCTGGCACCAAGCTGAGCGCTGGGACACAAAAAGATAGTCTCTGCCCTCAAGGAGCTTACAATCTAATGGGGGATTCCTCCTGCCAACAAATGTATGCAAAGCAGGATTAATTGGAAAAACCTGAGCGGGAGGGCAGTCAAATTAAAAGGGGCGAGGGAAGGCTTCCTGTAAAAAGAGGGATCTTAGATGGGACATAAAGGAGGCTTCAGTGGTCAGAGCTGAGGAGAAGACCCAGAGAAGATGCCCAGAGCTGACAGATGAGCATCCTCTCTGTGGCAGGAGGCCAGAGACACTGGAGGGAGCGTGTTGGGAAGGGAGGTGTGAGAAGGCTGGGAGGAGGCAGGTCGGGAAGAGCTTCACCAGCGCGCCTTGCCCAAGGACTCCGGGATACCAGAAAAGCTTAAGAATTCCTGAATTCGATCATCTCTAAGATCCCCTTGAGCTCTGATCTTTTGATCTCTTCACCTTAACTGCCTATTTCAGATTGAGCCAGATGTCTGCGCCGTCAACCTTTTTGTCCTATAGCCTGTGAATAAAGCCAGGATGGGAGACTCAATTTTCTCATCTGTAAAATGGGGGTTCTGCAGAAAATACCATGTTTTGTTGTTTCCAGTAGCTTTGTATTCTAGCCTTGGAAAACTATATCTATCTCAGGTTAGAGAAGTGAGAGGGTACATTGGACAGTAATGTCAAAAAGGACTGTGAACTTGAGAAACCATTACCTCCATGTAAAGGACAGGAATCTCAGTGTTCCCACTCTCATTCTGCTTTCCTGTCTCGAGGATCAGTTTATCCCAAGGAGAAAATAATGTCAGAATTCTTCTGGGGGCTCCATTCCCTGCCCCTGCATTGGGCACTCCAGCTTTCGCTCCCCTTCCCACCAAAGACTGGCCATTTTTCTTCTTTCCTTTCCCAGCTTCCTTCCTCTTTCCCCCTTCTGGCTCTGTATCCTGCCTCCAGCTCTCCTATTCTCCCCCCCCCCATCCTTCCTGCCTCTCTCCCCCCCCCTCACCGCAAAAACAACTTCGCCTTTTCACTGATTTCTGATAAGAGTCCCCAATCTGATATTAACTTAAAACTTCCTTGATTCCTTAAAGTAGGTTATTCATTAACAGGGCTTAAACCACGGGTTGTTGGACAAATCTGACCCATTCATCCCGGGGATCTGCCCGGAGAACTTTCCACCAGGCTGTGGCCCCAGCAGTGCTTCGGACCAGAAGCGGGGGGAAAGTGGAGCAAAGATTATTCGGCTGCTCGCTTCTGCCGGACAAGTCCGCGGTGAGTGAACCCAGCGTTCCACAGGACGGTTTGACAGGCCCCAGAGTGAGTCAGCTGCCTCCACATAGCACAGAGGCAGGGGCCAGACCCCACCCCCCCTCTTCCCCCTGCCCCCCTGAGTGGGCTGGAGAAGAATTGCTGTAAAGACCAAGTATTGTGCTTTTTCATTGTTTCTGACGTCCAGGGCTCCCTGCCCCGACAGGTATGACTGATAGGCTGTGTTCCTGTCCATTAGTCTCCCAAAAACCAATAATGAAGGGGCTGGGGGCGAGGGGTCGAGGCAACCTGGATTTACTAGCTAGTTGGCAGATTCTACAAAAAGCTTTGCTCGGGCATTGTGGGAAGCCCCTGATGCATGCATTTAAATTATAACTGTGAAAAAGAGACTTTTGTACATGGCCAGGTTATGGTAGACTTGCTTCCTTGCTTCAGAATTAATAAGCTCTCCTTCTGGAGATCAGCATGTGCATTTTCCTTTGGTCCTCCCCTACCCCACCCCCAACCAAAAAAAAAAAAAAATCCCAACAATCACTGGGTTTCTCAAGAAACCTTGTGAACTAGAGGACTTGACCTTGCTCCAGAGTTCTAGAAGAAAAATTAAAGGGCATCTCTGTAGGCATTTGGGATACTAGAGACCACAAACTCTTATTTAGAAATTGCAATCTTGCTCTCTTGCAGTGGGAATTTTCTAAATTACTGTTCAGGCACTCCTCCTCTCCCCCCCACCCCCAATTTGGCTCTTGTACTTAAACCACTCCTATGATCAGGCAAGATCCCTTACATTACACAATTTTGTCTTGCCCCAAGAATCCCCTTGTAGAATTGTTTAATTAAAGAAAGGTTTGCTTAACTTTATGCTGCAAAAAAATGAAAAGTCAGCATCATTGCTAGAGAAATGAAAGCAATGATCTTTTAAGTCAGATTTTTAAAGCAAGGTTCCTTCCCCCCTTTCAAGGCTAATTTGAGTGTCAGAATCAATGATGGCAAGTGAAAATGGACGCTGGGTATGTTTGGGATAAGCAGAATCCATTAATCTGGGGGCTTAAAATATTTACTGGCTACAAAGGTACAATTTCAGAGATTCTTAACTCTCTTTGAGGAAAAAAAAGTTTTCCATTTGTATTTCAGTAAAGTTTGTGATATGATATCGTTATGTTGGGGGAAGATCAGCTGTAATCATTAAAATGTAATTATTAATTTGTATGCAATTATGAAAATTAGCTTGTAAAAATAGAAACTGGATGGGTTAAAAAAAAAAAAAAAAGGGACTAAGTGCCCAGCTCTTTCGGTTCCATTGAAATAGCTCAACATCCACAGGCTTTGGGGAGAAATTCAGAGCAAAAACATGCCATGACAGGAGAAACTGAGAGGGGTGCAGGGAACAATAGGCGTCTTGTGGGAGGCTTGAAATGTATGCGGCCGATTCCCATGGGAACTCCTGGAGGCCATTCATGCGGTGTGAAAAAGATGCTCTTTCAAAATAATCTTTAATCCTTCCTTTCAAGGGAGGAAAAAAAAAAAAATCTGTGAACTTTAGCAAAAGATTTTGCCACCCAAATTATTCAATGGACCAGTTTTCAACCAGGAGTAGTTTTTTTGTTTTGTTTTGTTTTTTTAAGGAAAAAAAAATGAAGTTATTGATGGTGTTTGGGAAACTCTGTGCCTCTTGTAAATATTATTTTCAAAGGATGATGGTGCTTGGGAGACTTTGGGAGACTTTGTGCCTCTTGTAAACTTTACTCTCAAAGGATAATGGTGTTGAGGAGCATTTGTGCTTCTTGTAAATTTTACTCTCAAAGGATGATGGTGTTTGAGAGCCTTTGGGAGCCTTTGTGCCTCTTGTAAACATTACTCTTAAAAGATGATGGTGTTTAGGAGCATTTGTGCTTCTTGTAAACTTTATTCTCAAAGGATGATGGTGTTTAGGAGCATTTGTGCTTCTTGTAAACTTTACTCTCAAAGGATGATGGTGTTTGGGAACCTTTGGGAGCCTTTGTGCCTCTTGTAAACATTACTCTTAAAGGATGATGGTGTTTAGGAGCATTTGTGCTTTTTGTAAACTTTACTCTCAAAGGATGATGGTGTTTGGGAACCTTTGGGAGCCTTTGTGCCTCTTGTAAACATTACTCTTAAAGGATGATGGTGTTTGGGAACCTTTGGGAGCCTCTGTGCCTCTTGTAAACATTACTCTTAAAGGATGATGGTGTTTAGGAGCATTTGTGCTTCTTGTAAACTTTACTTTCAAAGGATGATGGTGTTTGGGAACCTTTGGGAGCCTCTGTGCCTCTTGTAAACATTACTCTTAAAGGATGATGGTGTTTAGGAGCATTTGTGCTTTTTGTAAACTTTACTCTCCAAGGATGATGGTGTTTGGGAACCTTTGGGAGCCTTTGTGCCTCTTGTAAACATTACTCTTAAAGGATGATGGTGTTTGGGAACCTTTGGGAGCCTCTGTGCCTCTTGTAAACATTACTCTTAAAGGATGATGGTGTTTAGGAGCATTTGTGCTTTTTGTAAACTTTACTTTCAAAGGATGATGGTGTTTAGGAGCATTTGTGCTTCTTGTAAACTTTACTTTCAAAGGATGATGGTGTTTGGGAGCCTTTGGGAGCCTCTGTGCTTCTTGTAAACATTACTCTTAAAGGATGATGGTGTTTAGGAGCATTTGTGCTTTTTGTAAACTTTACTCTCAAAGGATGATGGTGTTTGGGAACCTTTGGGAGCCTTTGTGCCTCTTGTAAACATTACTCTTAAAGGATGATGGTGTTTAGGAGCATTTGTGCTTTTTGTAAACTTTACTCTCAAAGGATGATGGTGTTTGGGAACCTTTGGGAGCCTTTGTGCCTCTTGTAAACATTACTCTTAAAGGATGATGGTGTTTAGGAGCATTTGTGCTTCTTGTAAACTTTACTTTCAAAGGATGATGGTGTTTGGGAGCCTTTGTGCCTCTTGTAAACATTACTCTCAAAAGATGATGGTGTTTGGGAGCCTTTGTGCCTCTTTTAAACATTACTCTTAAAGGATGATGGTTTTGGGGAGACTTAGTGCTTTTTGTAAACTTTACTCTCAAAGGATGATGGTGTTTAAGAGCATTTGTGTTTTTTGTAAACTTTACTCTTAAAAGATGATGGTGTTTGGAAGTCTTTATGCTGCTTGTAAACATTACTCTTAAAGGATGATGATTTTGAGGAGACAGTGCTTTTTGTAAACTTTACTCTCAAAGGATGATGGTGTTTGGGAGCCTTTGTGCCTCTTGTAAACATTACTCTTAAAGAATGATGGTTTGGGGGAGAGTGCCCCTTGTAAACTTGACTCTCAAAGAATGATGGTGTTTGGATCAATTGGGCTTTTCTTAGTGTAGATGCGCCCACATCGTTCACGGCCTGCTTGCTGTTTCTGTTTCTTGCATTTATTCCTGACTTGTGGTAGCGAGATGGGATGAGCCAAGGGCTAGGGAGTTGGGCTCAAATAGGAGTTAAGTGCCTCATCCAAAGGTACATGAGTAGTAATCGCCAAGTCAGAATTTGAACCCAATACTCTTCACTTGAGCACGGCAGAGGAAAAGAGCCAGGGATGAAAGAAAAGAGCACCTCCCAGGGCTGGGGGAGGTCGGCTCACCAATGGAACATTGGTTTAGATAAGGATGAGATACTGGGTGGGAGGTATTCATTCCTAGGACAAGCCTTTAGCATTGCACCTAAGGGGCCCCAGGCTCGGCCCTGGCCTTAGAAAAACCAGAGGAAAGGTGATCTAGCCCCTAGTTCGGGAGCCTTGAAGTGTGGCCTGTATGAAAGTGTGTTCAGCTTTTGCCAGCATTTTTCAAAGGATATGATGACTCTAGAAGAAGGCTCGATGTCAGGAAGATTCTTCCCTCCAAATTCACATCCTGTCTCAGACATTTTCCAGCTCTATTAATCTGGACAAATCACTTCACCCTGTTTGCCTCAGCTTCTCCTTCTATAAAATAAGCTAGAGAAGGAAATGACCAACCACTCCAGGATCTTTACCAAGAAAACCCCAAATGGGGTCAAGGAGAATCAAACAGGACTAAATAACCACAATAAAGACTGAATCTAGAAGACTGAAAAACAACTTTTTTTATAGGCAGCGTTTAATGCTTAGTAGATCTTAAAGTACTTGACATTCATTATCTCCTTATGTCCTCACAATAACCCTGGAAGGCAAGTGTTATTATCTCCATTTTACAGAGAGGGAAACTGAGGTTGAAGAGGCTAAGAGATGTGCCCAAGATCACACAACTAGTAAATATCTGAAACAGGACTGGGGAGCGATACTGCTTGTCTCAAAGTCTTGCTCTCTACCCACTGTGTCTGGCTGCCTAGAATGATTAAAAAATGAAAAATGACACAGAGAGGAAGAATAAAGTTTTGTTGTGGTTATTTTAATAAGTGACTTTGTGTTTTTCAGTCACTTTTCAATTGTGTCCCACAATTTGTGACCTCATCTGGAATTTTCTTGGTAAAGACACTGGAATGGTTTCCCATTTCCTTCTCCAGCTCATTTTGCAGATGAGGAAACTGAGGTAAACAGAGTTAAATGACTTGCTCAGAGTCACACAGCTAGGAAATGCCTGAGGCTGGATTTGAACTCAGGAAGATGAATCTTCTGACTCCAGTCCCAGCATTCTGTCACTATAGCACCACCTAGCTTCCCTAATAAGAATGACTAAAGGGTAACAAGTGTGCATTCATATATGAAAAATTTTAAGATGGCCTTCCCTAACTAGTTTTCCAACTTGATTGTAATCTTGATCAAGCAATTAATTGGGGGGAGGGGCTTAGTTTTCTTATCTATAAAATGTGAATTGTAATACCCAGAAAATAAGAAATATAATACCTTTTCCCATCTGGGTTATTGTGAGGAAGGTGCTTTATAAATGGAAGTTGTTGTTATAATTGATGCTGATGATATAACTTATTTTTAATTAAAGCTTTTTATTTTCAAAACATGCATGGATATTTTTTCAACATTGAGCCTTGGAAAACCTTGTGTTCCAAAATTTTTCCTCTTCCCCCATCCCCTCCCCTAAAAGGCAAGTAATCCAATATATGTTAAACATGGTTAAAATATGTTAACTCCAATATATGGATTTATGTGTACATATTTATATATGTATGCATATTTATACAATTATCTTGCTGCTCAAGAAAAATCAGATCAAAAAGGGGGGAGGATGAGAAAGAAAACAATACAAACAACAACAAAAAGTGAAAATTAGCTGTGTGACCCAGGACAAGTCACTTAATCCCAATTTTCTCAGCAAAAAAAAGTGAAAATACTATGTTGTGATCCATATTAAGTTCCCACAGTCCTCTCTGGTTGTCCATGGCTCTCTCCATCACAAGATCGTTGGAATTAGCTTCAACATGATATAAATTCTTCGGGCTACCAGTGAAGGTACTGGATACTCCATCATCAGAGGTGGGGTAGGGCTTCAAGGTCCTTGGATTGTACATTGAGTCCCCCCCTGCTCTTTATAGCTGAGGAACCTGAACTCTAGCTAGGCTAAGGAACTTGCCCCAAATCCCAAAGATAGTTAGAGATGGGAAATTAAGCAGGTCCTTCGCCTTCTCTCTCTGCACTTGTTTGCCTCTGGAGCTTTAAGACTGCAGGCAGCTTCCATATGCCACAGCCAAGGTTCCCACCTTTGCTTCCTGCCCCCATCATGGGACTGGACACACTAAGACTTCATTGGGATAGGGTATGATACAGAATCAACAGCTGAAGCCTCCCCAGGGCTGCCCACCCACTGGAACGGGGGACCCTTACAAAGGCTGATCAAAGGGGCTGTGGATCAGAGGGAGAATATTTGCAAGCCCCATGCTGAAAAACATGAATCTTGAGCTCTTTAGATGAGATGCTCTCTTGAAAGTTTTTTTTTTTTTTAAACCAACTGATTTTTAGATTAAAGGTTTAATCTCCTCCTTTGAGGATTACTTAAAAGTAATTCAGAGGCACCTAGTCCAACCCTCCCATTTTTCAGATGAAAAAACTGGGGCTTGAGGAGGTCAGTGACCCGGCAGAGGTCATGCTGGGAATGAGGTGTCAGGAACATCGCATTTTAGGTCCCTTCCAAGACTGGCTCTATCCTCCCACAATCCTAATCTCACCCCCTTGTTTTAGAGAGGAGCAGACTGAAAAGTGGCTTGCCTCAAACTCCTGACACGAGTTGAGAAATGGGTCCCAAATAAAGCATCATACCCCCCCCCTTCTGATCCTTGAATTCCGTGACCGTATCCCCCGAGGTCTCCATCCTTAAACATTCCCCACGCGTGGCCCACCCACGGGCCCAGGGGCTGTCGGATTACCTGAGGTCCTTTCTAGGTCAGTTCCCCAGAGTTCCAGGTGATTTCTGTAAGCCCCGGGAGGGAGGAAGCGCCAATCGGCTCTTGGCTCTCGCTCTCCCCGGCTTTAAGAAATGGCACCCAGGACTCTTCCCTTCACCTGCCCCGGCTGGCTTTGAACACTCCCTCTGTTGTTGGGCGGTTTTCCCCCCCTCTCCCCAATCTTCCCGGAGAAAGGCTAGTTTTTCATGAACACAGGGAGTCTTGTGTTCTCGGCGGAAAAAAACACTGCAGTTGGCTGCCACAGGCTTTGTGTTTCATCCCAGGAAACACGGCATTTCCCCGGGAGATAAGGTTGCCCCCGTGGAGGCTCAGCCCGCCACCTGACCCGGGGCGGGCTGCACGAGGCCCCTGGCATTCCAGACCCTTGGCACGGCCATGGGCGAGCGGAGGCTCCCGGGGCTCCCGGGCTCCAGCGGGCCGTCCCCCGGGGGGCTGCCTCCCGGGCCGCCGAGGCAGGGTTAGAGCGCCGGCCCCGCCTCCCAAGGTGCGACTCGGGGCAGCGGAGCATCTGGCCCAGGTAACCAGGGAGCCCGGGGGGCGCTGGGCCACTCGGGAGGCCGGGCCCGCGGCGGAGGCGCGAGGCCTCCCTTGGCCTAGCCAGCGCGCTTTCCCGTGGCCCGCGCCACCGAGACGCTGTGTCCGGCCCAGTGGGAGGCCACGGGCGTCGGGGCGGGGGTAACGTGAGCACTTTAAGCCGCGGACCCCGGGGATTACGGGGAGAGGGTGGAGGCCGGGAGGAATCTTATCGGCTCTGCCAATTAGCATCGAGCCGCGGGCCAAAATGCAAGCTTTTTTTTTTTTTTTTTTTTTTTTTGAGCCGCTTAAGGAGGAGGAGGGGGAGGGGAAAAGGGAGGAGGTAGTGAAGGAGGGGAGGGGGAGGAGGTAGTGAAGGAGGGGAGGGGAAATAGATAGTGAAAGGGGAGGGGGAGAAAGTAGTGAAGGAGGGAAAGGGGAGAAAGTAGTGAAGGAGGGGAGGGGGAGGAGGTAGTGAAGGAGAGGAGGGGAGGAGGTAGTGAAGAAGGGGGAGGGGGAGAAAGTAGTGAAGGAGGGAAAGGGGAGAAAGTAGTGAAGGAGGGGAGGGGGAGGAGGTAGTGAAGAAGGGGGAGGGGAAATAGATTGTGAAAGGGGAGGGGGAGAAAGTAGTGAAGGAGGGAAAGGGGAGAAAATAGTGAAGGAGGGGAGGGGGAGGAGGTAGTGAAGAAGGGGGAGGGGAAATAGATAGTGAAAGGGGAGGGGGAGAAAGTAGTGAAGGAGGGGAGGGGGAGGAGGTAGTGAGGGTGGGGAGGGAAGGAGGTAGTGAAGGAGGGGAGGAGGAGAAGATAGTGGAGGGCCGACCTTCTCTTTCTGCATGTGTTTGCAGGGGGAGGAGAAGGAGGGGCTCCTGGACCAGGGCTTTTGTCAACTTTCTCTTTGGAAGAGTCTAACTGGGAGGAAAAGGGCCTGATGGAGAAGGAAAGATGTCAAATCCTGGGGACGGGTGGGGGAGACCACTGAGCGCGTTTGGAAGGGAGGCTCGGGCTTTGTTTCTGAAATAGGAGAGGGCCGGCCCAGAGATTTTGTTGGTGCCCCCAGAAGATTTCTCCCATAGACTAGTACCTGCTCTGCTGTCTGTAGTTTTAATTTAGGTCACAGTCCGTAGTGTTAGAGGCCAGGAGAATAACTGAGTCCGGAGAGGCTCTTATCTAGGGGGGCCTTGAACTTTTAGATATGTGAAGGGATGTGAGTATATATGTGTATGCGTATGTATGTGTGTGTGTGTGAATATTCTCTCCATCTCTCTCTTTGTCTCTATCTCCTCTCTTTCTCTCTCTCTCTCTCTCTCTCTCTCTCTCTCTCTCTCTCTCTCTCTCTCTCTCTCTCTCTCTCTCTCTCTCTCTCCTCTCTGTGTCTCTCCCTCTCCCCTCTGACTCCTCAATTTCCAGAAGTGGACTTCCAGCTTCACCTTGTTGATTCAGAGGGAAGCCTAGCGGGCCACAGCAAGCTGGAACCAAGACCAGTTCGGTGAAGCTACAAGCACAAAGTGCGAGCCGAGAGCTTTGCCGCAGTGTGTCAGACACCTCCGCACTGTATTTGACCCTTCAGAGCAGCGCTTTTCAGGCTGGTTCTCTCCCTTGTCTCCACCTCCATCTCTCTGTTCCTGTTCACCTGTGGCCTTTCTGAATGACTGATTCTCCCCATTTCCTCCATGCACAGTGTGGGAACACAAACTCCCAAGGGATGTCAGTTTTTTGTCCCTCGTCATCTTCCCTCTATCATGGTGTCATATCCCTGTAATGCGGATCCCAAGGGAAAGATGATTTATTATGGAAAGGAGGATCCTAGAATCGTGGAGTGAGAGAAAGGATCTTAGAGGTAGAGACTTTAGAGTTGCGGCAGCCTCATCATTTTACAAATAAACAAACTTAAAGGGATTAGTTGCTATACATATATGTTATACCAATATTGCTACTCAGGAGGGAAAGATAGTGTTTAAGGGAGATACTTTGTTATTCTAACTTCTCTATCAAATGGCGATGGGAGGTATTATGAAGTAAATGATTTCTAGGGTTGGACATGACTGAAAAATGGGCAACCAAAAAAGAATCTTCCAGCTCTAAAGGCTTGGATCCTATGTTTTCCTCCATTTAGCTGACTTGGAATAGCCAGATCCAAACTGTAGTTATTATTAATGGTTCAATATTAATTTAGAAGGTGGTCTTTAGAGGTGAGCTATAAGGATCCGTGCTTAGCTCTCTCCTGTTTGAAACTGTTCCCAATGACTTAGATAATATATATCTAATAATCAAATTATAGATTATTATCTAATTATCTAATGATAATTATAATTAGATAATGATAATGATAATTAGATAAATCATATCTAATAGCTAGCATGTTATCAGATTTTCATGTAACACAAAGTTGGAAGAGAAAGTTAGACTAGACAACAGGTGACCAGAGTTAGGATACAGAAACCTCAGGGGAGGCTAGAATGTTGGACCAAATCTCATACATTTAATAGTGATAACAGACAAATCTTCTAATTGGGCTCTAAAAATACACATTGCAAAGTGGGATAACGAAGGTGTGGCCAGGTAGGAGTTTGTCGGGACAAGGTCATGAGGACCGAGTAAGGTTGCAGGCTCAACATGACTCAGTATTTTGGTATGGCAGACAAGAGAGATTAACTCTGGCTTAGTCAAACATCTGGTGTTACACCAAGCTCTAGGGACCATATAATGGGATGGTCATTAATAATCTGGAGTATGTCCAAAAGAGGTCAATGATGCTCTTCAGCATGATGGTGAAGGGCAGCAATGGAAGGAACTGGAGGTGTTTAGTATGGAGAAAATAAGACTTGAAGAGAGAGTTATTATTATTTAGCATCCAAAGAGCACTTCAAGATTTGTCAAGTGCATCATATACATTAACTTATTTGGTCCTGATAACATTGTGAGATAAGTTCTATTATTATCCTCATTTTAGGGCTGAGGAAACCAAGATTAAATGAGTTGCCCAGAATCAGAATCTAGTTGTTGTTTGTCCTTCATTTTTGAAGAGATCAAACTGGCATCATTGTGTTATTTGAAAAGCAGTAAGACTCTTGACTCTGAAGGCTCTAAAGAAGAGGACTGAGTAGAAGTCACAAAGGGATGAATTTAGGTTTGACATAAGGAAGCTATCCCCAATAAAGTCATCAAAAAGATGAAATAGCATCCTTAGGATTCTGCATCTTTAGGAGGAAGGAAAGGCAGAGTAAAGCCTCACTGAGTGTGCTGTAGAGGGAATTCTTCTTGATGACCTCGGCAGTTCCTAACAATCCTATAATTATGTGATTCTCATTATTGTCTAGTTGAGGAAACAGAGGCTTTGACCATTACATCTTACATCTAATAAGTATCTGAGATAGAAGAGAGATAGATGAGACAATTGGGTTACTTAAAATTCAAAAGCTATTATAAAAACAAAATTAATGAAAATATAATTATAATAGAAAATGGAGAATGGGAAAATTATTTCTATCAAATATCATGGATAAGTCTAATATCCAAAATATAGAGAGAATTGACACAAATATGTTCTCAAAGAGCTACTCCAAGAGTTAAACGATTAAAGATATGAATGTTTTTCTTTTTTGTTATTGTTGTTTGGTTTATGTTTTTTTTTTTGGGGGGGGGTGAGGAATATTCTCTCCCTCCTTACCCTTTTCTCTTTTTTGTAACCCTAGCACTTAGCATAGTGCCTGGAATGTAGTAAATGCTTCATAAATGCTTATTGACTGACTCACAAAGAACTGTGTACCCAACTGATTGGGAAATTTTAGGAAAGTGTGTAGTACCTAAATTTTGCATATGAAATGATAAATAAATATGAAAAGATGAAACATGAAAAATAGTATGAACAAATTGAAATAAAAAATGAAAAAGCAAAGTAAAATAAAAAGTGCCAAGACAACAATATATATAACTACAACAATATACAGTAAAACTCACTAAAAGAAAGTTGAAATTGGAATGATTAAAAAACTAAAGAATGTCCTGGAGAACAGATAATAGAAGTTCCTTCTATCTAATAGCAGAAAGCCAGGGAATAACAGTAAATATTGTAAATTGCCAGTCCTGGGAGAAGATGTGGGAGGGGGAAACAGAGAAGGGAGAGGGATAGGGAGGGGCAGAGGAGGGAGAAAGAGTGGTAAGGAGAGAGAAAAGGAGGGAGAGAGGGGGGAAAAGGAGAAGGATGGAAAGAAAGGGGGAGGGAAAGAGAGAAGGAAGGGGAGGAAGAGAGAGGGGAAGGGAAGAGGGTGGAGGAGAAGAACAGGGAGGGGAAAGGAGAGGGAGGGAGGGCAGGGAAGGAAGAGAGAGAAAGAGGAAGAGAGAGGGGGGAAGGGAGAAGAGGAAAAGAAGGGAGAAAGACAGAGAAAGAGACAGAGGCAGATAGTCAAATCAGTAAACATTTATGAAGAACCTTCTACTTACCCAGCAAGTACTGGGAATAAAATGAAAGGGGAAAAAAATTCCTGCCTTCATGGAGCTCACAGTTTAATGGGGGAGACAACATGCAAACAATTATGTTAAATAAGATATAGACCAGATAAACTGGAGATGTTCTTAGAGAAGACACTAGCATTAAGGGGAACTGGGGAAAACTTCTTTTAGAATGTGACATTTTAGATGACACTTGAAGGGAGCCAGAAAGTGAAGGTGAGGAGGGAGAGAATGGCAGGCATGGGGAATGGCCAGTGAAAATACTAGGAGTCAGGCAATGGAATATGGGATATTAAAAATGTCTGAGATAGATAAGCGCAATTATTAAACACCTACTCTGTCAGGCATCAATTGGGAATACAAATACAGCACACAAGACAGTCCCTGACCTCAAGGAGCTTCCATGGGCTCTACCTCATTTTAGATCTTTAAGCAGAGACAAATGGTGGCTGATCAGGGAAACAGAAATGGAGATACTTATTCAGGAATGAGTTAAGTTCTAAGGTCTGTAAGATCCCATTTAACTCAAATCCCGAGACTCTGTTAAAAAACAAACAAACAAACAACAACAACAACTTTTTAAAAGCATCTTTTCTCTGATAAGACTTTGAGTCTTTCTTCGGGCCTCCTGCTATTTTACTAATTTCCATTATAAATCCTGTGTTTCCCCCTTTCAGAGTGTATCCGAAGAAATCTCCAAGTCAAAAGAAAAAACTACCTTCCTAGGAAAATCACGTGCCTCCGTGGCTATGCCCTTCCATGCTAGTAATCCTCCCCAGAGGAAGCACATGGCTGTGTATATCCAGAAGTGGAGTTGATACCTACTGGGCTTCACCATGCATCATCTGTTCAGACTGGTTTTGGGACAAAAGGACCTTTCTCGGGCTGGAGACCTCTTCTCCTTGGATGACTCAGAGATTGAAGAGAGCCTGTCAGAAGCTTTGGAGCAAATTAAAATAATTAGCTCATCTTCAGTAAGTAACACTGTTTCTTGGATGGAGTTCCTAATCTTTTCTGTCATGTCGCCAAATCATGAGAAAAATGAAATGTAAGGGAGGTTACTTGACAGAGATCAAAGCTAGGAACCTTGGGGAATGAACCTTCATTCCATTCTATTGAAGACATCTGCGGGAGGTGGGGGAAAAGTACAGGTAGGATTTTTACATCTCTGTCCTACTGGGCCATTTTAATCTGATTTTGTAGCATAAAATTAACAAGGTAGCCAGTGACTGATGTCTCGGTATTCGACTGTGATACCAGACAGCCTTCTGTTCATTCTTGGAGAACAGGGCTACGGGGATTATAGAACATATTTCAAATTTCCTGAACCTTCTTGGCAAAGAGCTCTTTCTATTAAATGGAGAGACAGAGTGAGCACAGAAATGCAGGATTTTTTCTCCTTTGAAGGCCAGCTTGCTCAGCCTAACAAAATCAGTTAGAAAGGCATTTGGGTTGAAGTCTAAATACTGAATAGAGATAAAGGGATAGGAGTAAAAAAAAAAAATCATAATTTTTTTAAAGGGCAATAGACAATTAGCATTTATTAACACCTGCTGTGTCAGGCACTAGAAATGGAGATTTGAAGAAAGAGGAAAAACTCCTCTCAAGGAGCTCACAGTTTGTAAATAATGATATATAAACAATATTTCCAAAGGAAAAATTATATGTAATTTTAAAAGGAAAAGCATTAAGATAAAGGAGGCCTGGGAAAGGCCAAGATTTTAGCTAAGACTTAAAGGAAGATTGGGAAATCTGGAGGTGATGGAAGGAGATGGTAGAGGAGATGAGAGAAAATTCCAGGTCTGGGGGGCGGCAGTGAAAATGCAGGATTTTGGATCGGTGACGTCTTGTGTTCATAGAATAGAAAATAAGCAGGATTTTTGACCAGAGTTCATGAAATGAAATAAGACAGAAAGAGACTAAAAAGCCATGAGGGGACCAGGTTATAAAGGACTTTGTAGGATTTTGATCCTGGAATTAAGGAGGAGATAGTGGATTTCATCAAATTGGTGGGGGGATGATATAGTCAGACCTAGGTTTTAGGAATGTTATTTGACAATTGAGTAGAAGATGGATTGAAGTGTGGAGAGACTTGAGACAGGTGTTGAGAGTGAGAGAGAAATGGAAAGAAAAAGGAGGAGGGAGACAGAGAAGAGTTAAGGATGATACTTAGGTTACAATTAGAAGAATTAGAAAGAGGAGAAGGTTTAGGTAGAAAGATAATGAGTACAATTTTGGATATGTTGGATTTAAAGTAGATGTAGGAAATCCAGTAATCTTCTTATCACCCAAAGTGGCAGCTACACCCTGTGCTTAGGGACTGGAATTCTCTCCTTCCCTTTTTTCTTCTTTACTGAGCTCCTACTATGTGCTGAGCAACATACAACACTCATTTCTGAGCACAAGTGAAATTCCTTCAAGAAAGCTTGCTATCTGTCTTGCTTTATTTTGCTATTTCCCTCATTACTTTCTATAATGCCTCATGCAGTAAGACAAGTTTATTTCTAAGTCTATTTTAAAATTGAATACACGGTAGTCTGGAGCAGGACACCAGCAGCTGGCTTTGCTGTTCCTCTTTCCTTCTCTTACCCTCCCATCCTGTTTAATTCTTTCATTCTTAGTACTTAACTTCATTTACATATATTTAAAATTAGCTCAGGAAGAGAGAGGTTAACAGCTTTTCACTAATCTGCCTCACTTAAATCCAATTCACATGCAAGCTATTTCATCCTGTGATGTTACTGGTTCTCTACAAAAAGGACAAGCATCAACTATAAAGTTAGCTAAATTTACTCATCATCCTTCTTCCTATTCCAAGATAAAAAAAAAAAAATGCTTCTTCCTTGTTGAAAAAAAAAAACAATATTTAAAGCCGTTAAAATGTTAATTAATGTGGTGACATCAGGACTTCAGAGGACAAATAGAGAAGTCTATCAGCCTCTTGGTAGAGAAGTGGTGGACTACAGTTGGTGAATGAGACATGCATTGTCACCAGATACATATTAGTTTTATTTTGCTGAACTGTATTTCATAGATTTAGAGATCAAAAGTACTTCAAAACGTCATCTGGCTTTGGAATCACAGAATTTAAACTTGAATCATGAGAGATCATCATGATCTCATTTTGATAGGTAAGAAAACTGAGATCTAGAGAGATGAGGTCACTGTGTCTTAAAGATAGTAAGTGGCTGAGCAAGGATTTCAACTCAGGTCCTCAGCCTTAAAATCCTACTCTTTCCATTGATGAAAATGCCTCTCAGTTTTCCACATGAGAAAAGTGAGGTCCAAAGACATAAAGAAAATCATTCAGGAACAAGCAGGAAGACTGAGGATTTGAACCCAGGCACCAGAGCCTCTGGCTCCCAATCTAAGCTTTCCACTTGGTATGAGCAGATGGGAGGGTAGGGAAGAAGTTACTGAAAAATAAGTGGCTATTTTAAGGACATTGAAAAAGCATTTATTTAATGAAAAGAAAATTGAAGTAGTTTCGAGCTCCCGTAATTGATGTTAGATTTTTAGCCGTGTCTGGATCCTCCCATCATGGTACTTCAAAAGCAAGATGGCTGAAACCAGCTCGCATCCACTTAGCGCCACAGTGTTTGCCAGCACTCGGCACCCATGCCAGCCCGGCAAAGGACGGGAGCTGAAAGCAAACCGGGACGCCCAGGATTGGCAAGTGTGCATCTTTCCCCAAGGTAACAGCTCTGGCTGATGCTGCAGTTAAGAGTCCTTTAAAAGGGAGTTTGGCAACCAGCGGCCCAACCTCTCCAAGTTCCCTCCCTGGCTGCCATGAACACTCTCAGTCGCCAATTAGGGGAGCCATGGCCCAGATGCTCTCCTTTTCCCAGGTAATGTCTTGACAGGAATTACACGGCCACGTTTCTTCCCACAATATTAATCCAGTTAATTTGGCTCGAGAATCCTGCTGTTTCCAGTCACTGCACACTGCTGATTTCTAGGCATCTTATCCTTCCTGCTCCACTGAGAACAAGTTGGCTGGAGGTGCTTTTGATTTTCCGTCTCCAGAAAAGATTAAACTGCTCATCAGGACGCATCAACAAAAGGACAGTGGACGAGAGTGAGTGGGGGAGTAGGAGGTGTATTTACTTTTCCCATTGAAATTCTGGGAAACCTAGCAGCCCCACTACAGGGCACTAGTTCTAGGTCTAGATAGCTAGAAGGCAGGACCTCTAGTGGGACTGTTTCCTAAAGCCCAGCGGCCCCACCAGAAGTCACTAATTGGCAGGACCTGCTAAGCCCGGCAGCCCCACTAGAGGGCGTTGGATGGTAGGACCGGCTTTGGTGCTCTTCCCTAAAGCCCAGCGGCCCCACCAGAAGTCACTGGTTGGCAGGACCTGCTAAGCCCGGCAGCCCCAATAGAGGGCGCTAGATGGCAGGGCCTGCTTCAGTGCTCTTCCCTAAAGCTCAGCGGCCCCAGTAGAAATTACTAGTTGGCAGGACCTGCTAAGCCCAGCAGCCCCATTAGAGGGCGCTGGATGGCAGGACCGGCTTTGGAGCTCTTCCCTAAAGCCCAGCAGCCCCACTAGAGATCACTAGTTGGCAGGGCCTGCTAAGCCCGGCAGCCCCAATAGAGGGCGCTAGATGGCAGGGCCTGCTTCAGTGCTCTTCCCTAAAGCTCAGC
Organism: Antechinus flavipes; assembly: GCF_016432865.1. NCBI lineage: Eukaryota > Metazoa > Chordata > Mammalia > Dasyuromorphia > Dasyuridae > Antechinus > Antechinus flavipes. Next base: position 16,003,134 of record NC_067400.1, on the reverse strand, counting down.
GGCCCCAGTAGAAATCACTGGTTGGCAGGACCTGCTAAGCCCGGCAGCCCCACTAGAGGGCGTTGGATGGCAGGGCCTGCTTCAGTGCTCTTCCCTAAAGCTCAGCGGCCCCAGTAGAAATTACTAGTTGGCAGGACCTGCTAAGCCCAGCAGCCCCACTAGAGGGCGCTGGATGGCAGGACCGGCTTTGGAGCTCTTCCCTAAAACCCAGCAGCCCCACTAGAGATCACTAGTTGGCAGGGCCTGCTAAGCCCAGCAGCTCCACTAGAGGTCGCTAGTTGGCAGGGCCTGCTAAGCCCAGCCCCACTAGAGATCGTTAGTTGGTAGGACCTCTAAGCTCAGAACCCCACTAGAAGGCACTAGTTCTAGGCTTAGAGCCCCACCAGAGGGTGCTGGATAGCAGGACCTCTAGTGGGACTGTTCCCTAAAGTCCGGTGGCCCCAATAGAAGTCACTAGTTGACAGGACCTGCTAAGCCTAGAGTCCCATTAGAGGGTGCTAGTTGGCAGGACCTGCTAAGCCCAGCAGCTCCACTAGAGGTCGTTAGTTGGCAGGACCTGCTACGCCAGCAGCCCCACTAGAGGTGCTGGATGGTAGGACCCGCTTTGATGCCGTTCCCTAAAGTCCGGCGGCCCCACTAGAGAGCACTAAATGGCAGAACCTCTAGTGGGGCTGTTCCCTAAAACTCAGCGGCTCCACTAGAAGTCGCTAGTTGGCAAGCCTTGCTAAGCCTGGAGTCCCACTAGAGGGCGCTAGTTGGCAGGACCTGCTAAGCCCAGCAGCCCCACTAGAGGTCGCTAGATGGCAGGACTTGCTTTGGTGAGTTACTGTGTACATTTCAGAAGCGGCCATATTGGTGTTCCCAGTCCAGGTGAAATGTTGGGCGCAGGAAGAGAGCTGCTTGGTCATCCCCCAAAGGAGCTGACCAGGGCAGCTGTTAGCAGCAAGGCAACCCTTACGTGCCGGTGCTGCCCTCTGCTGTCATCCCCCAGTACGGCAATCCCTGAGAACAGCCTATTCTATTTCACCACCGTTGAGCTCACTGCACGCGGTGACCTTTTACAGCTTTACGTTCTACTTCCGATATTGTCCTAGCCACCCATTCCCGGTGACTCTTGTTCAAGGTCCTCTCTGGGTCAGCAGTAGTTCAAATCCAAAGCTCCCCAAAGAAAGTCCTTCAGGGCCAAGCCAGAGGACTCATGAATTCAGGGGAAAAGCATCTGATTGAACAGAATGTCGGAAACAGGAAGCTGGAGCCTGTCGCTCACACGTGGCCAGCTCCCGGCCTCCGCCGTGAGTCCGCTCGGGAACATCCCAGCGTCAGCAACCTTCTGGAAACTGGAAGTGGGTGTGGCTTAAGCCCAGTGGCCTCCCTCAGGTCGGGGACTGTTTCCGGTTTGTCTTTGCCCTACGGGCACAGGGCTTGGAACGTCGTTGTGTTCGGTCATTTTAATTGTAACCAATTTTTTGGAGTTTTTTGGTTGTTTTTTGGCGAGGAAACTGGATGTCCTTCTCCATTTCCTTTTACAGATGAGGAAACTGAGGCAGACAGGGTGAAGTGACTTTCCCGGGGTCACGCGGCTAGTGAGTGTCTAAGGCCGGATCCGACCTCGGGGGATTCCTGACTCCAGGTCTGTCCGCCGCCCAGGCGGCCTCTTCGTTTCCCCAGCGTGGTCCAGGGGCTTGTTGTAGTCAAGGCTTATTGGAGTGCATTGTATTGATGAGTCTAGTAATCTAATAATTCAAACCAGCAAACGTTAGGTCCCGGATCCGGGGGACTGAATTGGGGAGCAATGGGACCCAAGCTGAAGGCTCACAGATGGGCGAGGAAAGCACTATGGAGGCAACACAATGTATTTTTTAGTCCCATGCACTCACTGCATGGGACTCGGGCACACTAATAGAATTAGAGTATCAGGAATCTAGAAGCTAATCCCTGCTTTTACAGAAGAGGAAACTTAACTCCAAGAAGGTGAAATGACCTGATAGCATTAGATTTAGAACAGGAAGAAGACTTGAAGGCCATCGATTCCAATACCCAAATTTTATAGACGAAAAAAATATAACTTGTTTGAAGTCACAGGTATTAAGTATCCAAAGTGAGATTTGAACTCGGGTCCTTTGACTTTGGAACCAGGATGAAGGCATTTCACAGAAGACAAGTCAGTTGTGGGCTCAGCCATGAGATGGGAGGAGACCGTGGGAGAGGAACGGGAGTCGGCAATTGTAGGGCCAGCTAGACTTCCTTTCCTTCACCAAAAAAGATCCGTCCATCCCTGCAATCGTCATGATGAAGTCTCTGGTGTGGGTCCCGTGTGTCTCCTGCCTTTGTTATGTTAGCCCCTTTCCCAGCTATCACATTTCTGGCTCTTTTCTACATCAGTTGGTACCCAAAAAACAGCCATTTTTTTCTGAGGGTATTGAGACTTTCTTTTGAGGATGCTCCTGCCCTTCAGATTTTCCCCCGATTTCCACTTTCCTTCTCTTCCTTTTTGTTCTTTCACAATCCACTTTTTCTTGTTCCTTTTTCATTCTTGAGCTCTGCTTTTCCAGCTGCCCATTCATTCTGACCAAGTGACCTCCCTCGGTGTACATGTAGGCTACTCCTTCCTCACACAATTTTCACCTTCTCCTGTGTTGCCTCTTCTTGTCTCTCACTAGTTTCCATTGATATCCAAGCAGTCGTGACTAGTCATTCTTTGGAAAACTTTCCCCTATTCCCAGGCAGTGAGCATTTCCTGTGGAACAGTTCCATTTCCTGTTAGGACTAAAAATCCAGCTGGAACAGTGGAGAGAGGACCAGGCTTGCAGTCAGTGCTTTGTGCCTTTAACTCTTACCTCTGACCCACTTTGCTGGGGCCACCCTGGGCCATCAACTTGACATCTCAGTGTCTTAAACAGTTCTCTAAGTCTCTGAGTGACTGACTCAATAATGCCAATTTACCTTAGTAGAGAGTTTCTTCCCTGGGAGCTCCTATATCAGTAGAATTGCCAGTACCCCCCTTTCCTTCAAAATTAAAAAAAAAAAAAAGATTTAGAACTAGAAGTAACCTAAGAAGTCATCAAGTCCAATCTGCCCATTTTACAGGTGGGGAAACTGAAATCCAGTGGGGTAAATTGATTTGTCTGAGATTGCCTAAGAGAATAAGTGATGGAGTTTGGATTCAAACCCAGGACTTCAACCTCCAAACTCAATACTCTGTCCATTACTGAGTCTACTCATCTATATGACGATATATAAGTCATACAGAGCAATAATTCTCCTGAGAGCTTAAATTCAAGCAACTAACCCACAGCCACACAGGCAGCATGTGTCAAGAGGTAAGACTTGCACTTCCCACCTGCCCTCTAGTCATTGATCGACTCTTCTTTGCTGATTTAACGGAAGATGTGACCGAGAGATGTTTGGTCACTTACCCAAAATTAGCCCACTAGCAAATGCTAGACTTGGGATTTCCACTCGGGTCATTCTGCTTCCAGATCTCCCGCTTAAATCCATTGAACTCAGGATGGCCTTTCAGCCCACGTGGTTATGGGGCAAATTGCATAAAAGCATTTGGAAAATAATCAGAGACATAGGGTCAGTACAGATCTTTTGCCATCTGCTTCCATAGGTACCCTGTACAAATGGGCCAGGAGCAGAAACAATGCTATAAATAAACAAATGTTTATTCTGTCGATCAAAATCCAGGGGATTTCAATGTGATTTATGACTCTCCCTTCCTCATTCTTAGCCCATCTACTTAGTAGGTACCTGATCCATTTGTTCTGCAGAGTCAGCCTTCTATCTCTTGTTTCTTTGCCTAGCATTTCCTCCCCACCCCCCCATATTCCAGCATCCTAAGCTTTCTTAAAGTTTTATTTAGGGGCTGTCTTCTCTGGACATCATCTCTCCCCGCCCCAGTCCAAGTGTTCATGTTCTCCCCCTTCTCAAATTGTTTTGTATTTATTTATCTGTTCCCATATGTTTTCTTCCCCAAGCTCCTAAAATTAAGTTTCTTGGAAACAGAGACTGTTTTGATCTTGGTTTTAATACACAAGGTGCTTTCCACATAATAATCACTTAATAAAATTGCTGAATCGAATTGAACTGAAAATTGAATGTGGTAACTACCTTTAAACATGCTATGTTATTATGTGTATGGGTGTGTCCGTGTATGTTTGAGTGTGTGTATTTTGAGCCAGATGTCTGGTGACTGCCAGGGAATCTGGACTCATATTATGCAGATGCCAAAACATGAGTACTGTAGCATAGTAATAAAACTAACTTTAATACAGATGATAGAAAAAGATGAATTGTAGGAGCTTGTGTTCCCAGCAGCAGGAGGAAACCTTGAAAAAGATCTCCAAAAAGCATCTACTCTAGTTGGAAGCTTTCAACATCACAGGTTCCAGCCAATTACACTCCTCATTTACCAAGCCATCTAGATCAGTCCCCTGGATGTGAAATTGGTTTAGACCATCCTTAGGGATGCAATCTAGAGTCCATAGTTCATGAGGATAGTTGCTTGGGGGGTTAGCGATTGGACAATGCGCCATTCATCATTTCGATCCAATTAGATTCTTCATTTACCTGTTTACCATTTACATATTTATTTGTTACAAATAAATTTACTATTTATTTAGACCAGTCCCTTTTATATGGAATTGGTTTAGACTGTCCTTGGGTATACAGTCTAGAGAGTTCATAGTTCATGTGGATAGTTGCTTGGGGGTTGGCCATTGGATAATGTGCCATTCACTATTTCCATCCAATCAGATTCTCCTTTTACCAGTTTATCATTTACATATTTATTTATTACAAATAAATTTACCATTTGTTTGTAATTGGTTTAGACTGTCCTTGAGTATACAATCTAGAATGTCCATAATTCATATGGATAGTTCCTTGGGGGTTGATCATTGGACAATGTGCCATTTATCATTTTTCAGTTTTATCCAATTCTTCGTGACTCATTTAGGGTTTTCTTGGCAAAGATAACAGAGTGATTTGCCATTCCTTCTCAAGCTCATTTTACTGATGAGGAAACTGAGGCAAACAGACTTAAGGGATTTGCCAAGGATACATAGGTAGTAAATATCTATGGCTGTATTTGAATGGAGGAAGATGAGTCTTCTTGAGTCAGGCCTCATACCCTACTCTTTTTTCCTTCTCTCTTACTGCCTGAATGACCTTACTCCATTTGATCTCTCTTGCACTCAGTTTCCCTGCCTGTAAAATAAGGGCATAGGACTATATGTGACCTCTAACTCTAGAACTATGATCACATGATCTCCCTCCCTACTCTGCTCTTTTCCTTTCTCTAATGAAAAAGTTAGAACAGGATGTATCTTGAAATGTTCATCTGGAAAGCCCTCATTGCAAAGTCAAGTGTGTGGGCTATGTTGACCAATTCACTCCAAAGCTTTCAACTCTTCACTTAAGATTTCACTTAAGATTCTTTCTCTTTATCTTGCATAAATTGTTTGATGAAGAAAGCATTTCCTCCTTCAGCACATTTTACAGATGAGGAAACTGAGGCAAACTGGGATTGATATAGTGTATTTTCCTTTTTAACCAACATCTGTGTAAAGTCTGACAAAATTTGTGTCATTCTGATTTGGTAAAAATCCAAGTTGGAACCAGATTAGAATTCTGGTGATGCTTCTTCAGAAATTGCAACTCTTCATGTCAGATGACTTAAGGGGGGAACAAAAGGGGAGAAAAAGCTCTCCTTCCACAAGTGGTCACTATTACCTGTGGATACTTTGTTCCCCACAGGTAATAGTGATCATTTGTGGAAGGAGAGCATTAAAACTAAGGGATTAGGAAAGGCTTCCAGAAGAGGTAACCAAAGAGCTGAGCCATAAAGAAAGCTAAGGGATCCTAAGAGGAGGACTTGAGGAAGCAGTGTATTCTAAGAGGGAGGAACCATCCTATACAAAGGTACAGTGACAGGAGATGCAGGGCCCAGTTCATGTTTGGTAGCAGTAAGTAATATGGGCTGGCAGTAGTATAGGAAGGTCAGTAATGTGTAATAAGTCACAGGTGGGAACCATATTATAAAAAGCTTTACATACTGCGCTGAAGAATTTGCATTTTGTCTTAACGTTTAGAGGACCAAAAAAGTTCTTGATCAGAGGAATCACTTAGACTTGCCCCTTAGGAAAATTATTTTAGTAACTTTATATAGGATGGATCAAAGGGAGGAGAAACTCAAAGTCAAGGATTCTTCTCACCCCAACATTATGTGAACCCACAGAATAGACAGAAGTATCGATGGCAATATGTTACCATTGACCCACTTCCTTCGAAGTTATCAGACCATGAAAGATAGGGCACTTTATGTATTTACTTAGGATTCTTGCCCCAGGTACTTTGAGGAAGAACTTGAGGTAGTACTGGATAAAGGGGATTTCCCAGATCTTTTCAGACTAATGCCTTAAAACAAACAATCCCTCAGCAGAATGTGCCCTTCTTGAGCTCAAGGACTGTTTCGGTTTCGTCACCGAGAATTTCCAGTATCTTGTTGTTTAGTTATTTTGATTGGGTCCAACTCTTCATGACCCCTTTTGGGGTTTTCTTCGCAAAGATACTAGAATCATTTGCCATTTCCTCCTCCAGCACATTTTACAAAGGAGGAAAATGGGTTAAATGTCTTGTCCAGGATCATGTAGTAAAAGTCTTGAGACCTAGATTTGAACTCAGGTAGGTGAGTGAGCTTTCTCTGACTCCAGGTCCTACTCCAGCACTTAGGTGTCCCAGCCAGCATTTAGCACAATGTTGTGTAACTATAATAGCCAAGATTGGTTCCAGGGAGGAGGTGACAAAAATGCATCTTCTTGCCCTCTTTGTGGACAAGGGAGACAAAAGTCAATGTGGAGATTACTTTTTGCACAACTACTTATTTGCTCTTTTTCTCTCCATCTTGCTACTAAGGCTTGGATAGGCAGGTTGAAGAAGGATGTGTTCCTCAAGCATTTAAATGTCTACTTTGCCCATTGTAGAAGGTGGAGCTTTAGCGGAGGCTTGAAGAAAGCATGGGAAATCCAGAGGGATAAATGAGGAAGAAGACATGACCAGGAATGGGGCAAGAGGTGAGGGGAGGGAGAGAGCCAGAGAAAATGTCAGGATGTGGATTATACTATTATAGCATGTTCACCACATATAGGAACTCTAAATACAAAAGCAACATAATTAACTTCTCTTACAGTGTTGTACAGTTATAGCCATTAGTTTATTTTGTTTGAATCATTAAGAATTCCCATGTAAGATAGACTCAAAGCCCAGTGGTTTTGTTAGATACATATACATAAGTAGGAGAAAAAGATCCACCCCCAACTCCAGCTTTAGTAGTTAGGCATTTTGCTTTTATTTTTGATCATGATGTTATTTTTTAAATTTTTAAAATTTTATCTTATGGAAGGAAAGAAGGGGAGAGATTAAGGAAGGAAATTAACCTTGGTCTCATCAGAATTGACTCAAAGAGGGAATAACATGCACACTCAGGTGGATATAGAAATCTGGTAATGAATAGTGGGAGGGGAAGGAAATTAGAGAAGAGGGAATTATAGAAGGGAGCAGAAATAGGAAGAGGGTTAATCAGAAGCAAAACACTTTTGACAGGATGAAAGCAGAAAAAATAAAATAAGGGAGGGGATAGGATGTAGAAAAATACAATTAACAAAAGTAACTGTGAAAAAAAAATTTTGAAACCAGTTTCTCTGATAAAAGCCTCATTTCTCAAACACAGAGAACTGAGTCAAATTTCTACAAAGAGCCATTATAAAAAGAACCCCTTTCCCAATTGAGAAATGATCAAAAGATGAACAGTTTTCAGATGAAATAATCAAAGCTCCCTGTAGCCATATTAAAAAATTACTCTAAATCACTGTTGATTGGGGAAGTGTTAATAAAACAGTTCTGAGGTACTATCTCATACCTATTAGGTTATTAATAAGACAGAAAAGAAAAATGACAAATATTGGATGGGAGTATGGGGAAAATGAAACATTAATGCACTGTTAGTGGAGTTGTGAACTGATTAAATCATTCTGTAGAGTAATTTGGAACTATGCCCAAAGAACTATAAAACGATACATATGGTACTGCTAAGCCTCCTTTGTTTATATTTTTCCCCATTAGTTGCTTCGATGTTTACTTTTTTCCTTTCAAATGAATTTTTTTTCTAATTCAGTAGAATAATTTCTGATAACCTAGCTGGGATGGCATTGAATTTATAAATTAGTTTAGATAAAATTGCCACTTTCATTATATTGGCCCTGCCTACTCACAAAAAAAATGAATGTTTCTCCAGTTATTTAAATCTGATTTTATTTGCATAAAAATGGCTTTTTAAAAATAATTCTCTTCATATAGTCCTAGGTCCTAGCTTTAGTTTTGTCTCTCTTCCTCTACCACTAGAATATACAGAATGGGCTTTGGAGTTAGGAGTCCTGAAGACTCGAGACAATTTCTTTAGGAAGATAGTTAAGAGTGAAGATTGAGTAGGATTTGATATAATCTACTTTTAGTTTCTGTTACATTGTGAAAAGTTCACAGACTGAAGAATCCTGAAGAAATCTGAAGCTGCATCCCATCAAGGCCCACTTTTAGATTCCTTCCATTATTTCTGACTTGGACCTCACTAATTTCATCATACTTTTACAAAGCTAGGTGAACGCACCCACTGGCTTGAGCTTGATTCTAGGGGATAAGACCCAAGTGTCTTACAAAGGCCATGAATGGTAGCTAATGGGGGGGATTTACTAGAAATCTCAGGCATTCCCGGGCAGCCATTGGGGTTAAAAAGCACAATTTATGGATTCTCCGTTTTCCTTACCCATAGGACTATTCGTTCAATGGCAATGATCAAGCTGTGGTGGAGATCTGTATCACTCGCATCACGACAGCCATCAGGGAGACGGAGTCCATCGAGAAGCACGGCAAGGCCCTTGTGGCTCTCTGGGAATCCTGCTTGGAGCACAATCTCAGCCCTTCCGGAAAAGATGAGGACACACCCCATGCAAAAATTGCTTCTGATATCATGAGTTGTATTTTGCAGGTGAGTTGTCTTCTCACTGGGTAGTTAATCATATCAACCAATAAACATTTATTAAGCACCTACTATGTGCAGGTACTGTGCTGAGGTCTGAGAATATAGTCCCTGCTCTCAGGAAGTTTATAATCTCTTCATGACTTTCACTCCTTAGAAAACTTTACTTCTCTGCGTCCTTCCCACACAACTCTTCATCGTCCATCTGTTTGTGTTTGCTCTGTCTCTCTGCCATGCCCACAATGCACTTCCACCTCCTTCCGGCATGATAGAATCCTTCATTTCCTTCAAGACTTATTAGCTTGAGCATCACTTTTCACATGAAACCTTTCCTGCTCCTCCCAGCTTCCTGTGTCCTTAATCCTTAACTACCTGATATTTAACTACTGTGCATTTGGGATGTCCTAAAAAGCTTGAGGAAGTTTTTGTGCCTTCAATAACTTATAATCATTCTGATTTTATGGGAGGCACAACTAAGTTTTACTAATTTAAAACCATTCTAACTTTGGGGATATACTGCTTACCTTATATTTAGTCTCTATGTACGTCAATGTGTATATTTTGCCTCCCCTGATAGAACAGAAGTACTCTGAGGACAGGGACTGTTTAAATTTTCTTTTCTTTCCTTTTCTTTTTTTTTTTTTTTTTTGTCTTTGTCTTTGATTCTCCAGTGCTTGGTCCATAGTAAGGTTGATTAAGAAAGATACACATTAGATTTTCCTCCAGCTTCCTTTTCAGAAGACTCAATTTTCACTGACTTGGATGTTAGAAAAAAGGCCTCTTCATGGTTTTAATAGCTAAGCTAGCCCTTACATAAAATAACAGTTAGTATTTTGCTAATACTTTTAAAGATTTTAATTTTATTCCTAAGGGTATTCTCTTAGTGAATGCAGATTTCTGCCATTCCAGGCCTTCCCAACCTGCATATATCAACTACTTTTTACTATTTTCCTTCTCATCCCATTTAACTCGAGTCTAAGGTTAATTCCTCCAGTAGTGATGGGATCATAATTTAAATAGGAATGGGCCTTGGGAGCTGCCTTGTTCAGCTTGCTCATTTTACAGAGGAGGAAATTGAGAATCAAAGTAGGTATGTGATTTGTCCAAGGTCACACATATCACAGGCAGGACTTGAACCTGATTCCCTGACATGAAATCCTGTAGACTTAGATGATCTGAGCATCTATCCCAGACACATAAAACCATATGATTGACTAAGGAACAAAAAATGGTTGAGTGGAGGGAAAAAACCAATGGATTTGCATGGAATCCTTGGATTTCATTATTTACTACTTGCAGATTTTCATCTAAAAGCAAAGAGATGAGACTAAATGACCTCTGAGGTCCCTTTTAGCTAGGAATCCCTCCATCACTATGGTGAGCACTGTAGGTGAATACAGAGAAAAGTAGTCTATGGTCTCTGCCCTACTGGAACTCATAATCTAGTTGGGGTGATGACAATGTGTGCCTGAAAATCTATTACTATAAGTAATGCGTGTTGATATAGTCAGTACCAAGTGAGGAGTAAAACAACAAACATTTAAATTTAATATGAATAGAGAGGTCACAGAGAGCTTCTGGTAGGAGGGGAAATTTGAGCTGGTTCTTAAAAACTGAAAAGATCTGACTGGAGGGGAAGGAGGAAGGGAAACCGTTTTGACTACGTGAGAGATGTGACTGATCGTGGTTCTCCCACATGTGGATGGCCCCTCTCTTCCCTTTTGCTTTCTTGGTCTATGTGAAGATCACACCTGCTCCAATGTCGGCTGGTCTGAGTACATTCCTAGCTGATCTTTTTTTATTTGTTGACCCACTTTTGCTAAATTCTTAGTGCTGAGCCAACCTTTGGCATCCCGAGATGTTTATGTAACCCGTTCTTAAGCTCTTCCTGTGAACATTTCAACAATGACTCACATACCTTCTAACACACCTGTTCCTCCTTTGACAAGTGACACACAAACAAACCCAGCATTCCTCACTTTAATGAAAAGAAAGTTGCTGTTTTTGATGAGATACCAGTGGGTGGAGAGTTAGTTTTTATTAACTCGTGTTTAGTTTATAGAAGCAACATGGCACAATGATTAGAGAGCTGACCTCAAAACATGAAAGGCTTGGGTTCAAATCCTACCATATGTGGCCCTAGGTGAGTCACTTTAATTTCTAAATCTTTAAAGCTATAACTTGCATAGATGGAGGCAATTTCCTTATCTAAGATTTCTCTATATTAATAGACTTGTACGTCCAGCTCCTCTTCCCATTTAATTCATTCCAGCAGCTCTGCTTGATTTTGACTCCATGGACATCATCCCTGCTTTCCAGCTTCATTTTGTGGGTAGTGGTTTTCCCCAGGAGATTGTAAGCTCCTTGAGGTTAGAGACTATCTTTCTATTTTTTACTTGTAACATCAATACTTAGCATAGTATCTTGCACATAGTAAACACTTAATAGATGCTTATTGACTAAAAATAATAAATACAGAATTCCTGTTACAAGCATTAGGGAAAAAAATAAAATAAAATCAAGACAAATTACCTAGAGGATAATTTTAAATTGCCCTCCCCAGACACATTTTGGTGGCCATTGTCCTAATCTACTTCTGCAAGAAGAGACCTAGCTTACTTGGTTGCCTAAATCCTAAGGGGATACAGGAGGTAGAAGTGCTAATTTGAACATATCAGTAGAATAATGGATTACCTACCGGATGTGATTTGATAATTGCCTAGAGAATCCTTCAGTCAATCCAATTCTATTCATTGTTTTTTTGTATTGTTCTGTTTTTGTTTTTGTTTTTTCATTGAGGCAGTTAGGGTTAAGTGACTTGCCCAGGATCACACAGCTCGTCAATCCAATTCTATTCAACAACCATTTATCCAGTGCCTACTATGTGCCAGGTACTGTGCTAAGTGCCAAAAGTATAAAAACCAAAAATGAAACAGTCTCCAACCTCAAAGTGCTAATATTCCATTAAGAATTATCTTACTCGTTGGCCTTTCAGGTACCTGAAATCTGTCATTAGAACTTAACTCATCCTGGCAACTTGCACCTAAGAGTAACAGTTGATAGTGTGTGGACAGTAGGATTAGATTTGATTCCCAACCCTGCCAGTTATTTATTGTATGACTACCTAAGTCACTTAATACTTTTCATTCTCTCTGATTTCATCTGAAAATTGAAGATGATAATATAGAAAACTGAGTTGTCTAACAGATGCACTTTTACTTTCTCTCTTTGTGAGCTAAAACTTGGAGTGCATTCATGATTTTATCAGTGTGGACAAACCCACTCAATCTATCCATGCCCATTGTGGGAGTCTCATCCATGTAGTTCCATAATTCGTTCACGCAGAATGGACCCAATATGGCTGAAACTTTCTTCTAGGTCTTTGTCATTCTGTGGATACCGCTTCTTGTGGCAAGACTGCTGGTGGTCACCCTAAACTCAGGAATTTGTTTGGTGTGAATGACTGACCGGGCACAAGCAAGGGGGTTATAGAAAAAGAGGTTTAGAGAAATGTAGAGCTATCAACATGTGAAGTCAGGATTCATGTTGATGATTCTGGTTTGGTTCTGATTCGGTTGAGCTAAGTCTTTTGTCTTCCTTTTCCTCCATGTTGATGACACTCAGATAGTGGCAAATGGAGAATCCACCAAGTCTGAGAAAGTGGGAATCATCTTGGTGAGAGGTTTTTGTGGAGTCTTTGGAAGTACCAGAGATAATATCTCCAATGTAAAACTTTCCATTAATGCACAAGAGAAAAAAATGTGTTTTTTTTCCATTTCCTACAAAGAAGGGGCTACTATCCATTAGCATCGTCCCATACCCAGTGTCTTGTAATCCTATCTACTCTGTGGCATAGGCACTTCCCCTTACAATTTTATCTCCTTACCCAGGTCTGCTTCTTTCTTTGAAATATAATTCAGTGTAGGCTTAATACATGCACAGCAAGGCAGACTGAATGGTCCACCTGCTATCCCTTGCTTGCTGCAATGAGGAAAGTAGTCTACATCAAGCTATTAAGAGACGTGTCCACATGCTTTTCTTTTCTTTTTTAAGGAGATAACTCAGAATTTATTATACTTCAGGTGAACTCAAAAAAGGAAGGATAGCAATTATTTTAGAATTTAGAAAAACCAACAGTAAAAGTAGATCTGGGAGATAAACAGGAAAACAACACCATACCTAAAAACAGCAAAGACAACAAAATAATATAAATATTAATACACATCCACATGCTTTTCTGATCATACCATCCTTAATGATGTCTTGCTTCTTGAACACAAATTATTCTTGATGGCACGAGGCTCCCTGCTCACTCCATTGATTGTTGGGTCACTCAGTATTTTCCTTCTTCTGAGATTTTAATGTTTTGCAATTCACAACTATTCTAGTGATGGCTGAAGTTCCCCAAATGCGATTTGGTGTCCTCTCTTTCTCCTATTTAAGGAGCTACTGATTGGGAGGCTTCTCCAGAAAAGAAGTTGGAATCATTCTTATATCAAAAGTTAAGTACTCCTGGGAAAGAGGAGGTAGATTAAATAGCTATTCACTATTGATATCTAACTATAAATAAGTATAGGATCAAAGTTTGAACCTGCACTCCTAAGACTAGAACACAGGATAGGAAAATGTGGATAAGAGAGAGGATGATGAAGAGATATGGCCTTGCTGGGAAAGAAAGAACCAAATGCTTCACTTCAATGTGGGGCTACAGGTAGGAGAGGGACAGGGTAAAGATACTGGACGCTTAGCAGGGAAAAAACAAGACTCTTCGGAGAAGTACATAGAAGGGCCAAAAACAGATTTTGCTGACTTTGAAGTTTGGTGCAAGGCTGGCCCAGAGTTTGTGGTCATTTTGAGCTGGTGAAGATGATACAAAGGTCCTTTGTAGGGGTAACGTTTATATTTAGCTCTCCCTAGATTCCAGTGAAGTTTTGGGGTTTTTTCCTTGCCCTAAATACCAAGGAAGTGACTCTCTCCCACTTCTAATTTAATGTTGTGGGAAAGGAGTTTGGGAATACTAGAAGAAGACTCCTGCAAAAGATTCATTCCTTTCAATTTTTCAATAAAATAAACCAACTGGTCCATTTTGAAGAGTGGGACACTCAGCATTTTCCGCTTGTTTCAGTAGGGGTGAGAGAAGGGCAGTTATTTTTTCCATAAACTATTCCCAAACATAAAAAAACTAAGTGGAAAAAAGGTCAATTTTTTTTCCCCCATATCTTTGATTGTCCTCTAGCTTTCTTTCCTTTTCCATTTGGGAATAGGGGTAACAGGGAGCAACATCTATGAGAAAAATAATTCATTTTGATGATGTAATTATTGCTGCTTCTGCTGATGGGGAGGAGGAGAACAAGGAAAAGGACATTTCTATAGTGCTTACTATATGCTGGGTATTTTACAATTATTATCTCATTTGATCTTCATGACAATACATGACAGAGCTGTGATTATGCCCATTTTTACAGATAAGAAATTGAGGAAAACAGAAGTATAGTGACTTGTATCATATCACACAGCTGATAAATGTCTTAGACTAGATTTGCACTAAGGTCTTCCCAACTCCAGGTCCAGTGTTTTTCACTGAGTCACCTTGTTGCCCCTTTCATGCTCCTTTAGGAAACATCTGCATGAGTCACATTGTCTAATAATAAGAATATGTTATTATTATTTTAATTATATAGAATTATTTATTATAGATCATTACAATTTTATAATAATAAGCAATTAAGTTCTTACTATGTTCCAAGAACAGTACTAAATCCTAAAAGAAGAAGAAAGGCCAGTCACAGTCATGTTCACGGAATATGCACAGATTTTTAGGTTAAGTTCTTGAAGTCCCTAGAAAAATGCAAAAATAAGACTGTGTTCCCTCAAACCCACAAATGGCTTCAAGTGCTAAATTCAACACTGGGGAGAGTTAAGAACATAAACATGACCAATAGGCTGTACATTTGCTAATGCAGGTGATAGGAAGGCTAGATTGGAACTCTATATAGACCATGGTTGTCATTTCATGAAAAATAAGATCAAAGTATTTAAACTCATCTTGGGCATCAGTTTCAAACTCCCCCATCAAGCTTCCCTCCAGAGCTGTCTAAATGAGGCTTGAAGTCAGATTATTTCTTCTTCCCAGTTCTTCACTTGTCTCTCTTGGTCTTTTTGTTGCTCACCTTTCCATCTTTACAGACTTGTATCTTACATCTCTTATTAGAGCTGGAGGAACTGCATCGTGAAGTAGTTAAATGCATTTGAATTATTGAATTTGTTCAAGCAGAGAGTATGAGACAATCCATTAAAATGGAAAGAGTACTAAACTTGGCTTTAGAAGACATGATGTTCCTTGTCTGAACCTGAATAAATCACTTGACCTTTTTTTTTTTATTGTTGTTCAGGCATTCAATCATGTGCAATATTTGGTGACCCCAGAGACTGTAACATCCCAGGTCCTTCCATCCTCCACCGTCTCTCAAAGTCTTTCCATGTTCATGTTCATTGTTTCCACGATACTGTCTATCCAACTCATCCTCTGCAGACCCATTTCTCCTTTTGCCTTCAGTCTTTTTCGGCATCCTGTGGCCAATTTATTTAAACTTCAGCTCCAGTCTTTGACCTACTAGTGAATAGCCTGAATTAATTTCTTTAAGTATTGAATGATTTAATCTCCTTACTGTCCAAGGGACTGTCAAAAGTCTTCTCCAGCACCACAGTTTGAAAATATTGATTCTGCAGTGCTGTTTTCCTTATATTCCAACTCTCAAAGTCATTTGTTCTGACTGGAAAGACCACAGCTTTGACTACATAGACTTATCAGTAAGGTGCTGTTTCTAGTTTGCTGTCCAGATTTGCCATAGTTTTCCTTCCAAGGTGCGGGCATCTTTTGATTTCATTGCTGGAGTTGCCATCTACAGTGATCTTTGAGCCCAAGAATATAAAAACCAGCAGTGTTTCAATTTTGTTCCTCTTTATTTGCCAGGAAGTGATGGAACCAGTTGCCAAGATCTTAGTGTTTTTTTTTTTTTTTTAATGTTAAGCTTCAAACCAGCTTTTACACTCTCCTCTTTCACCCTTATCAAAAGACTTCTTAAATCTTCATCACTTTCTGCCATAAGAGTAGTATTATATACATATCTGGGATTGTTGATATTTCTCCTGGCAACTTTAATTCTGGCTTTTGATCCATCCAGTCTGCATTACAGATGATGTACTCTACATATGTTAAATAAATAAAGCTTTGTTGTATTCCTTTTCCAATCTTAAATTGATCATCTGTTCCGTGTTCGGTTCTAACTGTTGCTTCTTGGCCTGTGTACAGGTCTCTTAGGAGACAAGTAAGATGATCTGGTACTCCCAGCTTTAATATAGTCAAAGAAGCAAAAGCATATCTGGTACTCCCAGCTTTAATATAGTCAAAGAAGCAAAAGTATATATATATATATTTGAACTCCTTTGCTTTCTCCATAATTTAGCAAATGTTGGCAATTTGATCTCTAGTTTCTGTCTCTTCAAAAACCAGCCTACTCTATTGGTAATTCTGAGTTCACATATTACTGAAGCTTAAAAGCTTGCAGACTCTTAAGCGTAACCTTGCTAACATATGAAATAAGTGCAATTACTCAATAACTTGAACATTCCTTGGCATTGGCCTTCTTTAGGATTGGGACCCAAACTAATCTTTTCCAACCCAGTGGCCACTGTTGAGCTTTCCAAATTTACTGGCGTAGTGACTGCAGCACTTTAACAGAATCATATTTTAGGGTTTTAAATAACTCGGCTGCAATTCCATTAAATCCACTAGCTTAATGTTAGCAGTGCTTCCTAGAATCCACTTGACTTAATTCTCCAGGGTGTCCAGCTCTACATCAGTAACAACACCATCATGACTATTAGTGAGGTTTAGCTCATTTTTGTGTAGGTCTTTTGTGTATTCTTGTCACCTCTTAGATCTCTTCTGTTTCTGTTAAGTCCCTGCCATTTTTGTCTTTCATCATACCCATTTTTGCATGAAACAGTCCCTTGATATCTCTAATTTTCTTGAATAGATCTCTTGTCTTTCCCATTCTCTTGTTTTCTTCTACTTTGCTCATTTAAGAAACCTTCTCTGGCCTTGCTATACTGGAATTTTACATTCAGTTAGGTACATAATTCCTTTTCTCCTTTCCTTTTTGCTTTCCTTCTTTCCTCACTTATTTTGTAAAGTTTCATCAAATGGCCATTTTGTTTTAGTACTCTTCTTTTCTCTTTGGGATGTTCTTTGTTGTTGTTGTTGCTGCTGCCTAAGTACAATATTGAAAACCTCTGTCCATAGTTTTCAGGCATTCTGTCTACCAGATTTAGTCTCTTAAATCTATTCATAAACTTCATTTCATATTCATAAACAATGTTATTTAGGTTATATCTATTCAATCGGATGGTTTTCCCTACTATCTTCAACTTAAATCTGAATTTTGCATTAAGAAGCTCAGAATCTGAGCCATAGTCCACTCTAGGTCTTCTTTTAACTGTTTTAACTTGTCTTGACTACAGGTCTCCATCTTTGACTGCAAAGTACATAATCAATCTGATTTCTAGATTTACCATCTATTAATGTCCTTGTATAGACTTCCCTTTCATTTTGTACTCCAAAGCCAAACTTGCTATTATTACAATTATCTTTTGATTTCCTATTTAGTGTTCTAATCCCCTACAATGGATGTGCCTTTTGGGGGATATTACTTCTTCACCGAACTGATCAGCCTTGAATCTTCAGCATCAGTCAGTGGTTGGAGCATAGTGTGATGTGGAATAGTTTGAACCTAAACAATCTGAAACATACTTATCTCTGTAGATAAGTCTTTGGGGTCAGAGTTGTTTCTGGGATTGATGGCCTAGAGGCCATAAACCAAACCAAAGATTCAATTAAATGTCTTTAATTGGGCTAGTGGAGCATATGTAAAGCTGTATTCCTCTGTCCATCCCCAAAAAGTACATTAGTGGAAATCTACTTTCTTGATATAAGAAGTTATTTCAAAAAGACTTTTCACTGATTTTAGTGAGTCTTTTATTTTATTTGCAAGATCCAAATGTCATCTCACCTTTTTTAATGGGAAGTGTGGGATTTGGAGTAGACTGACTTGGTCTCAAAACCCAACTCTGTTACTTAGCAGCTGTGGAGGAAGATCCTTCCTCTGGGGTCATTTTCTTTACTTGGAAAAGGAGAGGTGACTTTCATTCTGTGACTCTTTGGGTTCCATTCAGTTCCAAGTGTAGATCTTTAATTTCTCCACTAAATGCCAAATCTGTCTTCATTAAAACAAGGAACATTTCAAAGAATAAAACCACCGAAAAAACAAAGTTCTTTTGTATTTAATGTATGTTTAAAAGTAAGGAAGATGAATAGGGGATTTGAGGGTCAGGAAGACCTCAGATCAAATCTAGTATCAGACATTACTAGCTGGGTAAGTCATTTCACCTTATTTGCCTCAGTTTCCTTATCTGTAAAATGTGCTAGAGAAGGACATGATGGACCCCTCCAGTTGCTTTGCCAAAAGATCCCCAAATGGGGTTGCGAAGAGTTGGACACAATTGAAGTGGCTGAACAACAAAAGTTAGAAAATTCAGTTTCACACTAAGGCCCCATGTGTGCCATGATGACTTACTGGCACTCCCCTCAACTCATCTTATTCCTATTCTTGTTTCTGATGCTTCGATGCTTCTGTCACAGCTTAACCTTGTTTCTCTTAGTCCTGCTTGCCTACCCCTTCCTGCCAATTATTACATACATGTCTGTATATATTTATACAGATATATTTATGTATATACACACACAGCTTTTCAATAGGAAGCTAATTCTTACCTCTCCATTCAACTTTCCACTTTAGTGCTGTCTCCCAGAGCCATAACTAGGACTTGATGATTAGGGCCTTGTCCCAAGGCATCAAAATTTAGAGGCTCTAAAATTGAACACTTTCAATCCTTTAGAAACTACTGATAGACTCAAGGTAGCAAGAACAAAAAAAAAATTAAATTAGGAAGCTACCTGTGTCTTATACTTTAAGAATGTCCACTTGTGAACCATCATGGTGACTGATTTTCTCCACATCCACAGCCCATACATTCTCAGCTGAAATTGGCTTAATTATTTTTCTTTTATTTTTTCATCATGAATCAGAGTTGACTCAAGGATTTGCTCACCAAAATCATCAGTCCCAGCCTTGACTCATTCCTGTCCTGTTGGCAGCACCTTAATTCAACTAGTATTCCAGTCTTTAGTCATTTTGTAGTTCTTTACATTTACAAAGTGCTTTAAACTTGAAGTCACTGACTAGGTGGAGTGGTTCTGACTGTCTTGGAGTGAGGAAATCTCCTTCTGGAGAAGAAATGTCCATTCTGATAAAACCTGAGGCACAAAAGTATTGGATTTGGAGTCAGGGACTTCAGAAGACCTCGGTTCTGATCCTTTTTTGCTACTTGAAATCTGTGCGATCTTGGGCGAATCAGTCTCCCACTCTGGGCTTCAGGGTCTCATCTGAAGGGGTCTGGCTCTTAAGGTCTACATTAGGGTGGAGAATCCCAAGCTAGGTCCTAACAGTCCCATCAATGGTCTTGCCTCTACATTGTTCATCTGTTTTCTTCTAGGTTTCATTGATTCCAATTTAACGCATACAGTATTGTCAAAGAACAATTTCTCGAATGGTCTTTTAGTTGCTCATCATCTGTTGCTCGCTTACATTTCCTCAGAATTACAATCGACCTCCTGTGATGGCATTGGCGGTCCCAGTGGCAGTGAAATTCCTCCAGAGGGGCAACAAGGAGCTCTGCAGAAATATGTCCAGTTACCTATCCCTGGCTGCAATCACCAATCCAGATCTCCTGGCTGAGCACACTGACGCAATAGTAAAGAGCATCCTTCAAGGTACACTGGCAACCCTGACCCTCAGATCGTCTTTTTGGGTGGTTTTTCAATAAATGAGTTCTCTGTGCTTAAAAATAATCTGGTCACAGTTGGACACGATTTTATGAAAAGAAGCTTTTTATATTAAGTATTATTGGAAGGGAAGCTGCAGGTTCAAGTCCTGACACTGGCACAAAGCAGCTGTGTTACCGGCAGGTAGATGGTGAAGTAAAGAGAGCCTTAAACCAAGGGTTAGGAAGATCTGAATTCAAATCCAATCTCCGATACTATCTGTGTGACCCTGAGCCAATCACTTAATCTCTGTCAGCCTTGGTTTCTTCATCTGTAAAATGGGGATAATAATAGTATCTATCTCTTAGGATTGTTGTGAGGATCAGATGAAAAAACATTTGTAAAGTTCTTTGCAAACCTTAAGTATTATGTAAATTCTAGCCAATAATAATAATAACATTTATAATGAGGAGCAAGAACTTATTTCTTAGTTTCCTCAAATGCCTCTCTGAGACTGTAGATTTCCAGTAGTGAAGGGTTCTGTCCCTCCTAAGTATGTCCCATCAACACGAGGAGTGGCTCAGAACTGCTGAAATCAGTGGCTCCACCTCCACAATACTTCAGTTGCTCTTTGTATTCCAAATGATTTATCAAATCAATATTTGGTTTTCTTTCTTTCTCTTTCTTTCTTCCTTTCTTTTTTTCTTTCTTTCATTGGGGGTCACACAGCTAGGAAGTGTTAAGTGTCTGAGACTAGATTTGAACTCAGGTCTTCCTGACTTCAGGGCTGGTGCTCTATCCACTGTGCCACCTTGCTGCCCGGAATATTTGATTTCCAAAGGAAGGGAGAAATCTATATTAGACCGATAGAATCAAAATATGTCACTGAGAAGTTATTCAGGATCTTCAATTTTAATGTTTTCAATGATGATTTACCCTTTCCCAAAATCCTAGTTCACTCTTCTTTAAACTCTTAATTGTAATAATTTTCCCCTGAGGTTATCTTTAATTAATCCTGCATATATCTTATATGTAAATAGTCATTTGCATGTTGTCTACCCTATTATGTAGTGAGCTCTTTGAAGGCAGGGGATGTTTTCGCCTTTCTTTGGACTCTAAGTGTTCAGCACACTGTCAGGCACATAGTAGGTGCTTTAGAAATGATTATTGGCTTATTGACTTCCACTAAAGCTTAATCATCGAATCTCTGTTCTTTGACATGGTCATTAAAATGTGAGGCAGCCTGTATAGGGTTATGTGCTGGACAGAGCATCAGGGGAGACTGGGATTTGAATCCTGCCTCCCTGTGGCTTTGGGAAAATTACTTCACTTTTCTAATTCTCAATTTCCTCATATATAAAGTAGGGGAGAATGATAGCAGGAGTCCCTACCTCAGAACTATTGCAGAAGCTCCAATGGGGCAATGGGTGCAAAGTTGAGGAAGTGTGTGATCCAGTGGAAAAACTCTGGAGTCAGAGGTCTGCTATTCTGACACTTACTGTCTGTGTAACCTGAGGCAAGCCCCTTCTCTCTGGCCCTCAGTTTCCTCATCTGTAAATTCAATAACCTCCAGGACTCCTAGCTTCTCTGAGTACCTTAAAGAGCTATTTAAATGTCAGTTCTTATTAAAGTTCCCCAGTTCAAATGGGATAGCAGAAGAGAAAAGGTGACTATCTTGGTCTTTTCCAGAAAATCAGCCTCCTTGTTAGGATGCAGGCAGTGTGGTTCAGTGGGAAGGTTTGCCAGAAAGCAGCATCACAGGACCTGAATTAAAATCTCTGCTGCTCCTCCACATTTGGGCAAACCACTTCCCATTTCTAAGGCATCTATTACACGTCATTCATACTGTAATTATCTCTTGGCTTCCTTTGTTCTATTCTTTCAATTGTGTCCATTGTGTCCAACTCTTTGTGGCCCCCTCTTTGTGGTCTGGTTGGGGTTTCCTTTGTAAAGAAATTGAAGAGGTCTGCCATCTCCTTCTCCAGTTCATTTGATAGATGAGGAAACTGAGGCACACAAGGTTAAGTGACTTTCCCAGGGTCACAAGCTAGTGTCAGAGGTCAGATTTGAACTCGGGAAGGAAGATGTGTCTCCCTGCCTTCCAGACCTGGTGCTCTTTCCACTATGCTACTTCTCTCTGTCTTCCTTACCTATCTATTGGACTCTTAAGCCCTAAGAGAAGAGGAACCCAATTTTTCTCACCTTTACATCTCTCCTGCTGTCTAGCATACTTAATAAATATTTATTATTTAATTCAATATCATCGAAAGACTCAAGGCCCCTTGTGTGTATATTAATACGTATATTATATGTATAATATGAATGTATAGCAATATACATATTAATATTATGTGATATAATACATATAATGTGATATAATATAATACACATATTATATTATTAATACATAATAACATGTATTAAATACATGGTAATAGTTACCTTTAATACTGACTGGTCAAATGGAAAAAGCAAAGGATGATGTCCAAGTACTCTATTAACATCTCAATATCATATCATGAGAAAGCAAGGAAAGTCCTTCTCAAGACTAAATGGGAGAACTAACAGAAAAATCATATAGGATATATAGATATCACTGGGATTCAATTGATCATTAGAAGGAACATCTAAATTTATGAATTCAGAGATCCATTGGAATATTATATATTTGCATGCTATATACTATATATATATAGTCTATATATAAAAGGTAAATAATCTTTTAGTTTTCCTAGCAACTCTCTTGGAATAGAAGTTAAAGAGGTTTGCTGATAATATTTATTGACTAAATATACCTGAGAAGGGAGTCACTCCACTGGAAGTTTCTCATACTAATAAATCATAGATCTGGACTCCTCATAAAAAGGAGTCTAGCTTTAATCATTGCTAACTTGACGTTTTTAGGAATATCAGAATTTTTGGATATTATATTGATGCTACAAATGGTTTTTAATGGTCCTAAGTTGTTCCCCAAACTTGAGCAGCGCACCTCCCAACCAGGTAATCATCGACACAACTATGAGCAAGGGAAAGATTTCTGAATATGAGCTGCCCTCGATTTTTGTTATTTTAAGGGCTTCATTGATTTGCTGGTCAATGAAATGAATGTCATATATGGCAATGAAGAGTCCATAACCCCCCCAAAAGTTACTAAAAGTGACTAAGGAGTCACATTATACAAAGACCCCAAGATAGAATTAAAGGCATATCTGGATGGTATATGAGAAATCCTTTATATTGGGGTCTTGAAATAAAAATGTATGCAATGCTGGTACCTCAAGAATAGCTATGATGCCCTTCTTCAGGTGCCAAGGAAGAAATGTACTCTTTGAAGCTCTAAGAATCCAAAGACCTTTCTGACTTAACAGCAGTTCCAATCAAGTGTACGTACCCAGTTCTTTGTGATAAATTTGGCTCCTTTCTTTTGCAACATAAGACAAAACTCTAAATTACTAGGGGATTCTCACTAATTTTGAGATTGGGAAAGATCCCTCTATTAAAATTCTGGGGACAACTATTAATTAATTGTCCATAGGAAAAGCTGAAAGGAAAAGATCAATATTCAGTACCCTAAATACTTTTGCTCTATACTGTCTTGCTAAACTTTTAATCATTAGGATAAGAATAACTATGTGATCTACAGTTGGAACATAGTCCAGATTAAAAAAACAAACAAACCTATGTGTAACCAAACTATGATATCATCCCACGAAAATCCCTGTATTAGATAACCTTAGATAACCTTCAATCATTCTAAAATGTATGTCTTAAGTGTGTGACTATGATACATATTAATATTTACATTGAAATGATGAGCAAGAAAGGCCTACAAAGGGCTGATTGAATCATTTTAGGGCTAATTGAGACTTCATGGAAAGTACAAAGTGAAAAACAATGACCTGCAAAACAAAATCTTACATGAATCAGTTTCTAGAGAAATTGTTGTGCTATATGTGAATCAAGAGACCTGTAAACATTTGTGAATTTTTATTAAGTTCACTGCACACCTGAGTGAAGGAAAATAAGACTGTTACCTTATGACCAAGCCCTTAACACTGTTGACAGATGGATGAAAGAGAAAGATGAAAGCATTTTATCATACACCTCTCAGATAGTCATTTCTTTAAGTAGCACTTGATAACAAATGAATGGAAATAAGATAAGTTTCAAAGTCCACTGCTAAAATCAAATTCCTCAGGAAAGCAGCTAAATAGTGTCCTGTACCATGAAATTATTGAGTCTTAAATGATCATAGAGATAGTGTCAGATAAACTTGGGAAAACTTGCACGAACTGATGAACAGGGTCTCAGACAGTACTGTGTGGATTGTAGACACTACCTTTGTTTCTCTCAATAAAGAGTGGATTCCTTTGCCTAGCAAGGCTTCCCATTTTCTTTTCTTTTTTTTTTTTTTTTTTACAAAGTTTAATTTATCTTGGAGAAAAGATGCTATTTAAAGTTAGGAACAGGTCACTAAATAATTTCAGCACTTAAAAGAGGCAGCTAAAGGTGAAATTAGGAAAGGTATAGTGAGAGATCGGGAAAAACAATAATTAAACCTAAGTTTAAATCCCATCTTTACCCTTTATTACATTGAGATCTTGGCCAAATTATTCAATTTCCCTGGATCTCAGTCACTTCATTTGGAAAATTAGGATGTTGTATTGTATGGCTTCTGGGGTTCCTTCCCATTCTAAAACCATGACCCTGTATTATTATTCAAATGTAATAAAGTAAAAAAAAAAAATAGATCAAAACTTCATCATGACAGACAGAAAGCAGTTTTGAGATTGCATTCACCATGGAGAAGTGGCCAGCTTCTGGAGCTGCTCAGATGTGCACCATCTTTGTTCTACCAGCAGATGTTGCTATAAAGTAGAACAAGGCAAGAACGCTGATAAAAGGGACAACTCTGTATCCTTGGACCTTTGCTCAGCTAAGCTAAGAAATGTCTCTGGAATTGATCTATTCATTTGCATTAAACAGAGTTTTAGCTAGCCACACTTTATTTGTGATAGGCTTTCACTCTGTATTTTTGTTTTTGTCATGGAAAGGACCTTATTTTAATGTACAAAAATGATCTGGAGAAGGAAATGGCAAGTCACTGAGTATCTGCTCAGAAAATCTGCTTAAAAAATAAGAGTTTTAGCTAGCCACACTTTATTTATGGTAGGCTTTCACTCTGTGTTTTTTTTTTTTTTTTTTTTTTTTGTCATGGAAAGGACCTTATTTTAATGTACAAAAATGATCTGGAGAAGGAAATGGCAAGTCACTGAGTATCTGCTAAGAAAATCTGCTAAAAAAAAAAAAAAAAAGAATTTTAGCTAGCCACACTTTATTTATGGTAAGCTTTCACTCTGTATTTTTGTTTTTGTCATGGAAAGGACCATGGTTTTAATATACAAAAATGATCTGGAGAAGGAAATGGAAAGGCACTCCAGTATCTACTAAGAAAATACCAAAAAGTCACAGTGAGTTGGACATAAATGAACTGATTAAATAATAACAAAAAACAATAAATTGAAAACCTGTTATAGTATTATGTGTAGTTGACAACAGCCTGAGCCATTAAGTTCACTGCACACCTGAGTGAAGGAAAATAAG
Organism: Antechinus flavipes; assembly: GCF_016432865.1. Lineage (NCBI taxonomy): Eukaryota > Metazoa > Chordata > Mammalia > Dasyuromorphia > Dasyuridae > Antechinus > Antechinus flavipes. Next base: position 15,977,614 of record NC_067400.1, on the reverse strand, counting down.
ACTGCTACCTTATGACCAAGCCCTTAACTCTGTTGACAGATGGGTGAAAGAGAAAGATGAAAGCATTTTATCATACACCTCTCAGATAGTCATTTCTTTAAGTAGCACTTGATAACAAATGGATAGAAATAAGATAAGTTTCAAAGTCCACTGCTAAAATCAAATTCCTTAGGAAAGCAGCTAAATAGTGTCCTGTACCATGAAATTATTGAGTCTTAACTATGATGGAGATAGTGTCAGATAAACTTGGGAAGATTTGCATGAACTGATACAGAAAGAAGTAAAACAGAACCAAAACACTGTATATGATAATGGCAACATTGTAAAGACAAAACAATTTTGAAAAGCGTAAGAACTTTCATCATAACCAGTCATGATTTGAAAGCACTGATTATGAAACATGCTACCTAACTCCTTAGTGGAAAGTGATGGAAGCAGGATAGAGCCATTGGACAAGGTCAATGTGGGAATATTTTTCTTTATGCCTCATGCAGATTTTTTTCAAGGGCTTTATATTTTTCTTCATTTCTTATTTGTTAGGGGAAAGAGAAAATGAATTATTATTACTTGAAAATATATTTATTTTCTAAAATACTGTCAAATCTGTTCTAACACTTATTAGCTTAGTTAATTAGGCTCTCTAAGTTTCAGCTTCTTCATCTATAACATGAAGTAAATAATATTTCCACTACTCCCTTTATAAATTATTTTACCAAACCTGTGATTTCATAATTGTGAAGAGCTTTCTTTTCATAATCGGCTCAATTTCTTTTTTCCAATTTAGAACTTAGAAAATGGCCTTGAGGCACTGAGAAGTTAAGGAACTCATTCAAGGTCATATAGCTAGGACTTGGTGACAAAGGAGGAAATTGAACCCAAGGCCAATTCCCTAGTCACTGTGCCATGCTTCTTTTCACTCACTTTAATATTAGATATTTTAATATCTGTTTAAATATAAACATATATGTATAAACATGACACAACCATATGCCTATTTTCTAATACATTTGAATTAGTATTTCTTTCATATGACTTAACATATAGTACCTCCACACATTCAGTCATTCTATGATATCTAGACTGCAAAGCATAATGCATAGGAAATTTTGGTGTTGAGAAGACATTTTCATATCTCATCTCTGACATTTTCTAACTAAATGATCCTTAACAAATCTTTTAGCTTCCACGTGCCCCAGGCAACTCCCTAGATGGAGTATAATCTGCTCTGCAGTTGATGGGGGACAATTCCCACACCCAGGATTCCCTGCATTAATTGTCATAGATCCTTTATCTAGATGATAGAACAGATAGAACACTGAGTTTGCAGTTAGGAAAACCTGATTTTAAATTCAGCCTTAGATACAAGTTTGTGTGAACCTGCCCAAGTTCTTTTGTTTTTAATTTGTTTGTCTCAATTTCCTCAACTGTAAAATGGGGATATTAACAGCACATACTCACAAGGTTGTGAAGATAAAGTATTTGTAAGCACTTAGCACATAATAAGTACTTTATAAATGCTTATTCCTTTCTCTCCTCCCTTTCTCTTCATTTATTCCCTTGAATAAATCTATCTGCACACATTTTATTTGTAAATTGCTTTACTTTCAAATTTGCTCATACAAATGTGAACGTATACATGAGAATCCTTATCCAGATCCATTGAATGTGTTCAATTCATTCTGGTACACTTTAGATCCAAGCCCGTTTGCTAGCTATGGGATTTATTGTCCCCTCTGCCTAGTGGGCACAGCTATTATGCTTGGATCTATAACCATATTATTCCAATGGAAGCCTGAGCTTTACACTTGATAGTGACTTTGATTAGGAAACACAGTATGGATGCGAGATTTTCCTACAGACTTGACCCAGGTGTCCATCAATCTGACTCTGTGTGTAGCATAAGTGAAGTAATTGTGTATCCAAAACATGTAGTAAGGCTCTAAACATCTCTGTACATCCTGATGACTATTTAGCAGCTCTAAGCCTGTGTCTCTTCTAAGCCTCAAAGGATAAAGATGGAGTGTAGTCTAGGATGTGTCAACGTGTGGCCACATTCCAGCTGGGATTTGGCCATTTTTCCGGAGCGTTCTTGTAAAGATGCTTCCTAATGGCTCCTTGAACTTCCTCATTTGTCAACAGTTTCCTAGAATACACAAAGGAGGTGGAGAAAGAACACATGGGAAGAAGGCCAAATGTAACTAATATTAAAAGGGAGAATATCTCCACCATTAGTGGGCTACTAGGTCAACGACGTAAAATAGTAGCCAAGACCATTGGCCTGCAATGAGAAAGGCGTAGTGTCTAGAATGGGAAGAGTGTTAGGGCCTTCATAATTTACCCTGCTCTTACGCATCTAGAATGTTGTGTTTAGTTTTCATAAGGACATTAATAAGTTAAAGAACATTCAGAGGTGGGAAACCTGAATGCAGAAGGATATCAGTCACAGTTAAGAATTTAGAGAAGACTTGAGGGAATAAAATAAATTGTCTTCAAATATCTGAAGGGCTGTGGGTCTGTAGATTTATTTTGTTTCCAGAGGGCAAAGGTAGAAATACTGGGTAATAATTATATTGGCAGAGTTGGTTTGATGTAAGGGCAAATTCTTAATAATTAGAGTTGTGCAAACATAGAATACTCTTCCTCAGGGGATTGTGGGCTCTCCCTCTCTGAAGATTTTCAGTCCAGGATTAGATAAATCTCTTGTAGGGATTTAGTGGAAGGAAATCTTGTTCAGAATTGCTTGGATTAGTTGGATTCTGAAGTAGTTGCCAATTGTGAGATTCTGTTAGTTCCTCAAGTTAAGTAAAAAGGAACATCAGAGACCAGACCTCCAGAGGAACTTCTGCTCTGGAGTCTTGCTCTCTGATTGTCGAGTCTCCTCTGAAATGCTGTTTTGGAAAAGTCCTAGCCATGTTTCACTTCTTCCCTCTTAAGTCTACTTCCTCCATAGCCTCAATCAATTGACAAATATTTATTAAGCACCTACTATATTCCAGACACTCTGCTAGACAGTGAGATATAAATAAAATAAATGAATTAACTCCTACTTAAAAGGAACTTGCATTTTAATGAAGGGGACAAAGCACCTGATTGCCCATTATTTCTTCAACTCTATCACTCCCCATTTGCTTTGAATTTGTTAGGTGAATATAAGCTCCTTGAGTACAAGGACTCTTTACTTGGTATTTTTCCTCAGTAATCTGTAGAATAAGTGCTTATTAATGCTCTTTCATTAATTTTTTATTCATCTATTTAAGTGATGGTGATTATTGGAAATGTTTTTTCAATCTCCTAGATCCCTCTATGAAGAATTCTAACTTGTTACTTGTTAATTATACATTTTTTGATGCTTTGTAAAAAGAAATGTACATTTATGTCCATGTTATACAGCATAAGAAGACTTATAGAACTATAGGATTTAGACCTGAACAGAGCGTTAGAGATGATCTAGTCCACAGGTGTCAAATGTGTCCAATAGACTACATGCCCACAACACCTCTGAGTGCAGCCAGAACCAGATTAAAATGCAATTGGGAAATTAACAAAAATGAAAATACAGATAATGTTAATATGTGGATTTCTGAGATCTCAAAGAACCTTATATACAGTGGTCCCTGTTTTTATTGGAGAGTGACGACACTAATATATATAACTGATAAGGGAAAAGTGACAGGTCCAAGAGGGTGAGTTATACAGATCAATCATAGATTTATAACTGAAAGGTAATTTAGAGATTATCTAGTCCTCTCTCTTTCACTTTACAGATGAAGAAACAGAGATACAGGGAAGCAAAGAGACTTGTCCAGTGTCACACAATGAGTAAGGCCAAGTCATAGTTCTGTCCTTGTTTTCTGACTCCAAACCCAGTCCTCCTTTATTCTTGCCTCTTTTTCTTGCTTAATGGAAAATTAGATTTTCAAACAAGAATCTCATATCCTTTGGCAATTAGCAAATACGAATATTTAAATTGTATCTTAAGATCTAAAACTTCTCTACTTTTGTTGAAAAACAAAAGTGTGAGTTGGCTTGGCTTCTCTAGCAGATCTCCCATTTTACCTTTAGAAAATGACAAACTGGGTAGATGAAATACTTTTTTTAATTTACAGTAGAAATTTACAAAAATAGTTTTAATAAAATTATTACAAAATCAATTTACAATATAACTTATACAAGCATCTCCTCAAAATACGACATTGGATTATAACAAGTAAACTACATTTGCTTTTGTTAAGTCACATCATAGTATAAATAATGCTTCTTCATCATATTTTTACAAGTGTATATACCAATAATGATGAATAATAAACAGCACATGTTATTTTTATGACTCTTTCAATAAAAAATTCATTTTTGGCTAAAATAAAGCCACCCATAGGAAAACAGAGAACATAGTTTTGTTTTGCTTTGTTTTTCTGTTGAACAAAAGTCTTATTTAATTATGTTTGAGTGTACAGTATTCAGTTTGAAAGCACCAAATAAACACACACGCACACACACACAAAACACCCCTCTTCATCTTCTTATTCCTTATTTTGCCAAGATAATGGCTCCCTCAAGGGTGAGCCCCAGAATCCCTCAGCCTCAGCTCTGCCTTTCATTGGTCTCAGGTTTCCATCATGCACTGAGGTTGAACGTATTCTTCTTTGGCTTCCAGTTGAGATATTTCAAAGCTTAGGAAATATACTGAGCTCCTCCATGTGGCTGAATCTCCGTAACTCCCCATCCAACAACATTGCCCCTGATATGACAGGAATCATCTCCTCTTGTTTGCCTGATCTCATCGCTGCTGAGCACTCGGTCCCAGAGGTTAAAGCCAGTGAGCCTTCCAGAGAAAGCCAGTGTTTCATCAAAGCCCCCGCCCACGCAGCAGCCATTCTTTTCTTGGCCTATTTGCAGAATCCCCCCCTCTGGGATGATGTGACCTGTGGCCATCCCAGAGCCAGTGGCTGCCAGTTCTCCATTGAGCCACAGGGACGCCGTCCCTTCCTCGGAGCTCCACGTACCGCACAGATAGGTCCACGTTCCTAGGGGAACCACAGAGTCGGCGACGAGTTTGTTCTGGTCCCCGCCCACCACGAGCACGGTGGACCAAGAGTTGAGGTAGAGCTGGATTTCATACGGATTCCTCTTCGTGCCATAGGAGAACAAAACGGTTTTATTTAACACATCGGTGGCCCTGACCCAGATACAGGCACTAAAAGACCGAAGCTTCATTTCAGTTACCGGGTGAACGCTGCCAAAAATCTTCTTGGAACGCATTGGGAATAAAAGTGCTGTTTCACAACCTATAATAGAAATAGCAGAAAAGACAGACACTGAGCAACTATTGAAATTCATTCAGAATGAGTCATGGAAGGGGAATGGGGACACAAAGAGAGGCTTTTTAAGGATCCCATAGGAAAACGCCGTGCAGAGTTAGGTGACGTCCCTTCTCAGCTCAGGAGCCTGCAGTTATGTCATCTATCTGATATTTAAAGCCACCCATGATCCATCTCTAGTTAACATTTATTTTACAGCGTTGCCTTTCGTGCCCTCTAGTTCCAGACAAATTGGTGTGCTGGCTCTCCCAAACTCCCAGCGTCCCATCTGCTACCTCTGTAACTTTGTAAAGGCCATCCCCTGACCTGGAACGCCATTCTGCCTACCTCTGGGGACCTTTAGATTCCTTTAAGGAATATATCACCTCCTATAAAAAGCCTTTCTCCCCTCCCAGTCCCCAGTATTCTCTTCTTAGATGATTGTGTTATCTGTTTATCTCTCCAGTTAAAGTGCAGGGATCGCCACTCACGGAGCCACCACCCTGACATGGGCCCTCATTGCCTTCCCTTGGAAAAGTGCATTTTTTCTCCAATCGGGCTCCTCACTGAGCACAATCTCCGATCTATCCTCCACTCAGCTGCCAAAATGATTTTCTTTACTCTCCAGATTCCAACTTCAGTGGCTCCCTATTATCTTCAGGATCATATATAAAACGCTCTATTTGGCATTTGATGCCCTTCACACACCAAACCTTCCTACTACTTCAGTCTTCTTCCACCTTCTCTTCCATCTAGTCTCTGATCCAGCAACACTGTCCTTGCTGTCTTGATCACAACCCATTTCTAGGTTCCATGTTTTTTCATGGCCGTCCTCACCTCTTCCTTCCGGCTTCCCCGGCTCAATTTCCATCCTGTTTGGAAAGCCTTTCCTGGCCGGCTTCCCTCTGAGGTTCCCTTCTAGCTCCTCTGTTTATAGCTTGTATGTACTAAGTCATTTGCCATGCTGCCTCTTCCACTAGACAATGTGTTCTTTGAGGGCAAAAATAATACACTGGCCTTTACAGCACCAACACTTAGTACAGCATCTGGCCCGTAGGAAATGCTTCACTGTTAACTTGTTGACTTAACCCAAGATTCAAAGTCCTCCTCATGCACTTCAAGTATTCAGTCTATGTGTAATTTTCTAGATGCACCCACCATGTAAAGTGAAATGTTCTTCCCAATGGCTCTCCCACTGGGAGAACAGAGAGGCCTAGAAAGTGATTCTAGAGAGGAGTCTGGTGTGTTAGGATCAGAGTGGAAAAGGCTCATAGAGACCAGCTCTTCAGCCTCTTTGAATTTATAAATCAGAATCAGAGACAGTGAAGTGAAATGACTTGCCCATGGTTACAGAGGTAGAAAGAATCAGAGACAGGATTTGAACACAAGTTTTCTGCCTCCCACCTCTTTGGACAGTATCATGTGTAATCAAGCAAACACAGGAGCACACAGGCATGGTGTGAAGGACCTTAAACGAGGACAGCCTTCTATTAGCCCTGAAATCCACTATATAAGACAGTCTAGACCAGTTATTTCAGGATAAAGGCATTCAACTAAATCTGTCCCAATTTTCTGTGCTTTCTTTTCATCTATTTTTAATGGGACATCAATTCTTTTTTTAAGATTCACTTGATCGTGGTATTTTCTCCAATGATCACACTGAATTCAGTCCACTTAAGATCAAGGAGCTGAAAAATCCTCCAAACAACCCATAAGCACTTTGGACATTTACTTTACCCCATGCTATAGGTAATCCAGGGAATCTCAGAGAGCTAAATGGTACACTGGAAATTGAAGTTAAAAAGACCTAAGTTCAAACCTTACCTGAAACATTTACTAAATGTGTGACTCTGGAAAGTCATTTCCATTCTCCCAGAATCAGTTCCCTCATGCATAGAACAGGGATAACATATCACCTACTTCACAAGGTTACTATGAAGATGAAGTGATATCATTCATGTAAAATAGTGACTCTTAAAGGACCGAAGAAATGCTAGCAATTTTTGTTGTTACTTATGTGAGGAAGGATTTCAGGAGAAAGCAGGTTCACCACGCTATAATATAGAATAAGAGTCCTCCCTACAACAGTCTGATCACTCATTTGCCAGCTTTTACTCATGTGCAAGAGAAGCCTTTTATCTCCTGAGGGAACAGAGTCCACTTTGGGGTGATAAATTATCAGGGAGGTTGTCCCCCCTTACAGGAAGCCTGCGTCAATGCCAGTGTGAAACTTCCACTCATTCTGGCAAATCTGCTTTTGAAATGTAGGGGCATTCTTATTAAATGATTACTTCATTGATAGATTTTTCTGCTTCTTTCATCTAAAGCCAGAGCAAATGGAAACCAGTTCTTCAGAAGACTAATAACAGTATGATTAGGAAGTCCGGGAAGAGCCGGGCTGGCAGTAGACCAGGATGTAAGAAATCAAAGCCTGTTGCTAAAAATGTTATTTTGAGTCTTCCTGAGGGGAAGATTCCTAAAGAAGGAGTAAGCATGACACAGACAAATTTTGGAAACTGTAATCAAATTTGGCTTAGTCTTTCTGATTACACTCATTCATTTTACAGATCAGAAATGCATGGGTGTAGGCGATGATTTCCAGCACACATGTTATCACAGGATTTAGAGAAAGAAGAGACCCCCAGACATCATTTTGTGATATCTCCTTATTTTACAAATGAGGTAATTGAGGTCTAGAGAGAATAAGAGCTTTTTCTTCAAAGCCACACAGCTAGTTCGTGATGGCGCCTTTGTTGGAAACCAGATCTCCTTACGGCTAACCTAATGTGCCCTTTCCACTCTGTGTATGAGAATTAACTTTTTTCAAGTGGGTAGTTCTCCAGATATCCTATTATTCGGTATTATATTCAATATTATGAACACACTTAAGATAATGTCTTCATCATAATTCTTATTCTATTAAGGTAGCAAAAATCGCCATCTGTCTTCATACCCACCTGTACTTAATTTCATGTTGCTCAGTGGAAGGGGCATGATGTATTAGGCAGAGACCTGACCTGGGCATTGGGAAGACCTATGTCCTTTTAATATTACTTGTATGACCATAGGCAAGTCAATAAACCTTTTTGAGCCTTAGTTTCCTTATCTGTAAAATGGAGATAATAGCATCTCTGTGAATAGTACCTACCTACAGGGTTTGAGGGAAGTTCAAATGGACTAATATTTATAAAACACTTTGTGAACTCTAAGACACAAAATATGTCTTGGTGAAGTTTTAATCTTATTAAAGTTACAAAGTTTGATGGTAATTAATAAAGACAGTTCTTGTCATTTTCCATCTCTTTCCCCTGTGGTATCATTAAACATTTCTCATTATATGGCCCAAGCTAATACTTTGTCGTTATAGGTTGTCTTTGTGATATATTAACAAACAAAACTGAAGAAATATTGGAATGAATCTTCAAAGTGTAATGAAGATTCATATTTCAATGTGACAACTTTATTTTTAAAATAAAATAGCAAATGTGTCTTGAATTTTTCCCCCTTCAGTGGTCCAACCACTAGGGAAGGATGTCACTGAGTAATAGGGGTGGCCAGAGGAATCTACTGGATGGGGTTAATTCCCAGAGAACTAGACACATAGTGGGCTTCTCATGAATTCCTGTTGAAATAGGAAAAATCAGGATCATAAGATTTAAAGCTAATCTGACACCTTTATTTTAAAAGTAAGTAAACTGAGGATGACAGAGTTTAAGTGACTTTCCCAGTGTGACAAAGGTAGTAAATAGAAAGTAAATTTCTTGAGGGGACCATGCCATTTCTTTGTATTTCTTGTTATTAGTGCAGGGCCTGATACATAGTAGGTGCTAACTCAATGCTTCCTGAATTGAAGCTAGTGGGTCTGGGATTTAAAAAACATTGGACATCATGACATTTGAACATCTGACTGTATACCTTTTCCTATTTTTGATGTTCTGTTTGGTCTTTTGTAAGATGGGATGCTATTGTATATTTGGTACCCAAAACATCAGGAAACGAACTGCAGAAATTACATTTCCCATAAAGCCCTCCTATTATATAGATGCGACATGCCTTGGATCTACAACTAACTAATCTGCAAGAGTTGATTGTTAAGTATTACATTTCAGAAATTGGCAAATGGCTACAGATCACAACTTGATTTAGAATTTTATTGATTGTCTAGATTTAAGGTGATGGAGAAAAATGTCAATAATGGCAATTCAACATAAAAGTGTACGGTGTGTACACTTCTGCCTCCCCACCTCCTAGATCTGGTTGTTAAATATTTACCAGAACATCCCTGATTTTATCTAGTTCACCAGATCATGGGCATATGGTGATTCTGTCCAGCAAGCCAAAGTAATTACCACTTGTTTTCTTTTAGAAATTGGATTTGGTGCAGTGGGGGAGGAGGGGAATGGATCCAGACTTGTAGTTTCAGTTATCTGGCTATAAAGTGAGGGACCTGGTGACCTCTCAAAGTCTGTGACTATAACCTGGTTTCTGGAGCACTAAATGAGATGATTTTGGCTAATTTGATAGTCACTTATTTAGACTGTCTACTCCTTTCAGAAAACAAAAGTTGAACAAACAAAAAAAGACTGAAATATAAATTGCTTGTTCCTGAGATTTTTTTCTGATTAACAGCTTATTCCTAGTAGTTACCTCTCTCCATGACCCTTCTAGAGATTCCCACTCCATCAAGCTGGTTTCATTACAGCACTAGAGAGGGGGAGAATTCCTCTGGCCCCTGAGAAGGTCAGTTTACCATTAAAGCATGAGATTTGATCAGTGCTGGTTGATATTATCAGTCAGGACTTTCTCTAAAGACAAGCAACCAAGCTGGAAAAAAGTCCTAAAACCTAGAGTTGGACTTTGCTCCTACCTCCCTCTCTCTGGATGCCAGAGATTACATTTACAATAAAAATAAGAGGTGGTGCAAGGAGTGGGTAGAGCTCTGGGCTTGAGTCAGGAAGGCCTAAATTCAAATCTGGTTTCAGACAATTACTAGCCACGTGACCCTGGGCAAGTCACTTAACTCTGTTTGCCTCAGTTTCCTCATCTGTAAAATGAGCTGGAGAGGGAAATGGCAAAACCTCAAATGGGGTTTTGAAGAAATAGCCATGACTGAAAAAACTCAGCAACAAAAGAGCTAAATTGAGGCACAGGCCTCTGATCAATTTGCAGCTGAGGGAAGGGAAACTGAAAAGACATTATTATTTTTTTTTTTAAATTGTTTCAACTGATGGGTTGATTCCAGGATGGGATCCCTTATTCATGTTTTAAGGTCAAAGCTGCTACCACTTTAGCTGCGTGTGTGTGTGTGTGTGTGTGTGTGTGTGTGTGTGTGTGTGTGTGTTTGAATTCTGTAGAACAAACCCCTTTGAAAGGCAGGGACCACGCGAACATTGTTAGTTCTCTGGACCCCCGCCTGTCTCTGGCTATGGGACTTCCCGGCCCCCGTGGGAAGCTGGGGCTTCTGCCGATCGGGCGGCAGGCAGCCGGACAGGGGGTGGGGTGGGGCGGGGCAGAAGGCGTCTCTTACCCGCAGGTAGCGAGCGCTGTCCGGCCCACCTCCGCAGGGCGCGCAGCTCCTCGGAGAGCGGCAGCAGCGCGTGGCCCGCGGCGTCCCGCGCGCTCTGCCAGGCGCTCTCCAGCTTGGCCAGCCGGTGCGTCAGGCCGCGGCTGGCCAGCAGCATCTCGTCCAGCGTCTTGGCCAGGCGGCCGGGCTCCGGGGCCGAGGCGCACGTGCGGGCCACGTCCGAGCGCAGGCCGCGCAGCTCGGCGGTCAGCACCTCCTCGGCCGCCTGCAGCAGCCGGTTCTCGCGCATCTGCGAGTTCTCCAGCATGATGAAGAGCCGGTCCCACGTCGTGCGCTCCTGGCGGCAGTTGCACACTGAGCCTGGAGAAGCACAAGAGGCTGCGGTCAGGGGCCACCTGCTCGCCCACGGGGTCAAGGTGGGCAGAGTCCCCGGGACCGATCCTCCCGAAGCCCGGCTGCCCCGGCGCTCCCGGGAGGTCTAGGTCAATTTCTAAGTCCCACCTCCCATCTCCCTTCCAGGGACATTCAGAACCCCAGAGGGTGCGTGTATAGGCCCGGGTGGGATGGCTCTGCTGCCGGCACTTCTCTCTATACTAAACCGCTTTTTCCTGGGGATGGGGAGAAGCGTCCGAGACGGACCTGTGACTATAGCGTGTGAGCGATGGGAGCCCCTCCCGCAAACGGGCTCCCACAACTTTTCTGCACTTCTCACTCTTGGCTCGTCACCTGGGTGATAAGCGGTGGGGATTTAGGCAGGTGAGACAGCCAGCACGCGTCCCAGGGCAGAACAGGAAGCCTGACCTCGGGGCCACAGGACCATAGATTTGGGAGTGGGAGGTCGTGAGGGGTCACCTACCACAGTCTCATCATTTTCCACGTGGAAATTGAGCCGCGGCAGTTACACGTGACTTGCTCACAGATCAGTGCCCGTGGTTCCATCAGAAGTCCCCCTGACCCAGAGCCCACCTTTCTAGGCGCTGAATGTGTCCAGTCGCCTCTCAAACCCCTTCAGCTCCCTCCCCCCTTTCCAGTACTATATTAAATTATTTCTTAAAGTTCTCTCTGCTCCGAAGAGGCTCCTCTTTGCAAAGGACATTTCTTGAAATACGCTATCCTTGCTCCGATCTTGACCTCCCCCCAGGGCACACAGAGCAGGCTGTGAACAGTGGAGGGGAGCAGGGAAACAGTTAACAGCCACTTACTTTCGTCAGTGGGATGCATCCCGTTCTCGATCTCGTTATCCAAGTTCACGAACAGGAGGTTGTAGTCGTGGTTGTTCTCGGCCGCCAAGGCGGAACAGAGGGCGCAGACCAGAATCACCGGGAGACGCTGCATTTCGCCGGCGCGGGAAAGTCGGAGGGGACAGAGCCGGCCTGGAGCGGAAAGGGGACTGAGAGCTGGAGGCTGGGGAGCCTCCTAATAAAGGTCCGAGGCTGCGGAGAGTGAATGAATGAGGAAGGCTGGTGGCACCGGGGGTTGGGGGCTGGGATAAGAATGCCTCTGGTTATTGGAGGAAGAGGAGGAGGAGGAGGGGGCGAGGAGCTCGCGGAGGCGGGGAAGTGAGGCAACACCAACCCCCCAAGGTTTGTTCTGTGGTCAGGTTAATTGAGGGAGGGGAAAGAAGGGGGTCGCTGAGAGCGGAGTAAAACCGTTCTTGCGAGACTTGTCCCTGGAGAATTAGATGTTGTAATGTGAATTTGTAACCCTAATGGGGGGGGGGGGAGCTGCTTTGCGGGGGTTAGGAAGAAAAATCCATCAGAGCAGGAAGAAAAGGCAGAAGAGAGATAATATTGGGGGGGGAGGAAAATATGGGAGTATTTTTTCCTTATTCCTTTTAGTCCCCAGACTTACTTTCTTTCTTTCTTTCTTTCTTTCTTTCTTTCTTTCTTTCTTTCTTTCTTTCTTTTCTTTTCTTTCTTTCTTTCTTTCTTTCTTTCTTTCTTTCTTTCTCTCTCTCTTTCTCTCTTTCTCTTTTTTTCTTCCTTTCTTTTTCTTTCTTTTCTTTTCTTTTCTTTATTATTATTAATTTTTTTTTTTTGGTGGTTTGTGGTTGTTCTTTTACTCTTTCTTCCCTGTAGCCTGGATTTATATGCCTCAGTTGCCCGGAGCTATAGATGAATTTCAGTATAAAACAAGAATGAAATCCAGTGGATAGAAATGTCCAATCTACTAGGAATCTATCTTCTTTCCAGCTAGAGTCTAATTATATTTCCCACTATTCGTGTTAAAGCAAGTTTGTAAAGTTCTAAACAAAGCCTTGAGAGCTCCATAGACCAGTAAGGGGGGAATGGGGAGGGTGAGGAGAAGGGAGAACTAGAAGAGACAAATACGTAAATCTTAAGAGATGTTTGTTTTCCTCTTCCAGTAGTAAATCTCTGCGAATATAGAGCTTATTTTGCTATGCTTGGAGCCTAGGATCATTTTTCAAGAGTAAATTTAGATTGTGACTATTTGTCAGTTCTGGGCTGAAGTGTGTTTATGAGTTTGTAGCATAAATTGGCTCACACTTTTATTGAAGTTATTCTTGGTTTTATGTTCAATTCAATTGAAAAGTGAAAAAGTGTGTCCACACACACACACATACACACACATATTAAATTTCTAACATTAAAAATCTTTTTAGAATTATATAGCAGCTTTTATTATTTACTATATATTTTCTATATACATACATACCTTAAATTTTAGCTCTCTTAAATTTGATATTTTGAATAAGTGAGTAATGTGTCTCTAACTGACACTGTTTATTGTAAACTTTTAATATTCTTGATCCTTATTTCTGGAAGAGATGGGAGAAATCAAAGGAAGTGTGAACTCTGTTTGGATTGGTGATCTATCACCAGAATATACTGTGGCCTGATGCCTGTTATCAGAGGGCCATTTACCTATTCAAGATCTCTTGACACTTTCTCCAAGGTTCTGGGATCAAATTATATATTTGAACTTCCTGAATCTCTCCTGCTAATTCTAAAGGACTTCTACCTTACTTTAGTTTGTAGATGTCTAATTTGAGTATGAAGACCACTCCTAGGGAAGTGAATATATATGTATGTTAGAAAGAAGGATGCAGAGTTGAGACCCAGATCTTCTCAGGGGAGGTTCATAATCTCCGGAGGAAGTCAATTTTTGGTCAAATTCCTACCAAATTCCAGTCCCAGGTGAACAAACCAGGATTCCAGGACTGGATCTCTTTCAGGAAATAGGAAACCATTGCTACATCTCTCTAGAGCTCCAGACTGTTTGATTAAGAAACCAGATTCTATGAAGCTAAATTTCACGAGCTCTGTTTTCAGTACCTCATGCCAGAGATTCAAAAGGACAAATTCAAGAGTTGGGACTACTAGAATGATTCTTGGCCAGCCTCTTTAGGAAGATGTCAGACACGAAGAGAATTATCTGCTAGAAGAGCTGGCTTTCTGTATTACCCATTGGATTGTGAGCTCTTTGAGAGCTTTTGCCTTTTCCTGTAATCCTAGGGTTTAAAAAATCTAGTTGATTTGGTTTGATTTGGCCCAAATAAAAGGAATCCTACTTTTTCCTGAACCTGCATTAGTCTCCAGAGTGGGCACTTGAGGTAGGAGTCTCACCTATGTTTCCTACAACAGCCTAACAATTAATGCTGTTAGAGAATATGGCTTTGAACTTCACTTGGGAGAGATGTACAAACTTGGACCATGTTCCTGGGGATTTCTACAGGGATGGGATTCTAAAGAACTCCAGGTAGGTGACTTCCCAGGGCTTTCAGGATGCAAACTAGAGATGATCTCCCATTTGGAGTGAGAGAACACGCTATGAATATTGAAGAAAGAAATCTAAAGCAATAGCTTTCCAGTTGAGGAGGCTAAATTTGCAGTCATAGAGTCAGCTCCAGAGGGAGACATTTCTATCAGAGAATCATTCCAAGACTCACAAGGAATGGTCCAGCATAGCTGGGAAACCTGGTGGCAGATTTCGTAGACAGCACAGTGATCCAGTTATAAAGTTAAAGCAAGTCATGATCACAAGAAATGAACAATAAGGTCAATTTAAGTGCTATTTCCTCTCTGAAACTTTCCCTGACTACATTGTTGTTAATGTTTTTTTATGTTCTCAAGTTGCTTTGCATTATTTATGCATCTATTCTATTCAACTACCACTCTCCCTACCATCAGTCCCCTCCCCTCCCATTTTCTCCCTCCAGGAATAATATATATCCCTTGAAATCCAGCATAGCCTACTGTTTTCCAAGTGACTTCAAAATTCCTAAGCATTGAGTTTTCCCGGTTCCCTGTGCCTTATAAATACCCAAAGCAATGAAGTTTAATAGTGCCAGATCAAGAGATATCTATTTTCCCTCTGTCACTGAGAGATAATATGGCGGAGTGGAAAAGATCTGTGGCTTTGAAGTAAGATCTGGCTTCAGATCCTGACTCTTCTTATTAATAATTATATAATCTTTGATGTTGAACAACAGCTCTGGGCTCAGTTTCCCTTTCTGTAAAATGAGTAGATTGGTTCCAATGATGTTAAACTCTTCTAGCTATGACATCTCATGGCTCTGGAGGGTACAAGTAAAAAGTAGTGACACTGATTTTTATTTTGTGAAATGTCTCCTAACTTTCCAGTTTCAATTCTTATGTTGCTGCCCCCGAAAGACATCACCCAGGATTTTGATTTCTTCTAGAGTCAAACTTTTATCGTTCTGAGTTTTTACATTTTGGAGGTTTTAAACCGATGCTTTCTTTGCTCACTTCTTAAAATATCCTGCATAAGTCTGCACAGTGAAACACACGAATGCATGTGTATTTGCACGCAATCCCTGCTCTTTGGATTCTTGTATTTTTTCTATACACAAATCTCCATTTCAGAGTTTGAGTATACTGCTCCTCATTCAAGGGATCTCTAGCTTTGCGACTTGGATATATTGTGAGAGAAAGGCTGGTCTCTGCAGTGATAAACAGATTTTCCCATATGTTCTTTGCTCAATGAACACCTGAAGCTTGTGTAATACGTCTTCTTGATACTTGTATTTGCGGAAAATCATGAGTGACAATTAAGCCAACCCTGGCAGCTCTTAAATGCTGCTAGAATTTGGGAATCTGAACCATCTTTGTTCATTATGAAAAGTAAAGCATCGTTTCCAGATGTCTGTTCTCTTCCTCTGTGAAGGAGCACATAAATGCATTCTATTGCTTTCTTTGGTTTCATTTCCTCTCATATTTATGATAAAGCTTGGTTTTCAATTAAAGGCTGTGCAAGACTCGTATCTGTCAGCCTCTGTCTGGACCGATTCCTTCCCAAGGTTGGGACTCTCTCACTGCCAAATTCTTCCATTTGTCCCACAATGCTTCACTCGGTAGAAACAATCATTAGGTATTAATCGGCATCGGTTGCCTCACTCGTGGAATAAGCTCTGACAGGAGTCGTGCCAGTGATTTGTGGGAATTGGGGTCGCCATTGTTATTACTTGGCTCAGGAGAGGAGTGAGTCTTCACCAAGTCTCATAGATGCTTCTTCGTTCAATCCTGACATGATTAAGGTCTCACATGAGACGGGAAAGTTGTGGAGCCCCAGTGAATGAACTGATTTTATTATCCTTTTAACAGGCAACTCCATGTTGTTACGTGTCTTGCCTTCTGTGTATGAAAAGCAACCCCAACCAATTAACAGTCATGTGACAGAGCTGGTGACCCTGATGTGTCAGCTGGAGCCAACAGAACAACACCATCTTCTCAGGCTGTTGCAGATAGTTGCAAGAAGGAAACGGCCCATGGTAAAGGCACATTTTATATAGGCATCTTGGTAATCAAAACAACAGATTGTTTATATGTATAAAATCTCAACTGAGCTTCCTGACAAAGCTGTGAGATAAATATTGCGGTTACAGCCATCCTGCTTTGTGAAGGAGGAAACTGAGTCTTGACGGAATTAAATGACTTGCCCATCGTTTCATGGCTAGCAAGTATAAGAGATGGGAGTCAAGCATAGGATTTTCTGTCCTAAGTCCAGGACACACCACACTAGCATAGAATTTTCTGACTCTTACACTATACCACACTGCCTCTCAAAAGACAGATATATAATACTGAAGTGTACAAGGCGAGCTTGTGTACTTGGATATAGGTCACAAACACAAATGTACCCGTCCCAAAATAAAATGAACCAGTCACTCACCGAGTGTTTTCTCAGTCCCTACCAGGCTTCTCTGTGCCAGTCACTGGATATACAAAGATATCATTGAAACTGTCCCTGCCCTCCAGGAGCTTACGTTCTATTAGGAGATGTGCATATAGACTAAGGAGTAAACCCAAAACACTCATCTCTTCTTCCTAGAGCCACATAAATGGGGAAGCCATAGTCAGAGGCTGGAACCGGTAAATGGAGAGAATGAGTGACCCACAAATCTTTGTCTGTCTTTATGGTTCCGTCTGAAGGTCAGTGACAACACTTGAGGTAATCCCCGGAAGCTATGGCTTCCCATATAGGTAGCTGGAGTGAGTAAGTCCCCACATAAACGATCTGAGTCATGGAATAGTCTGTTTCTACTACCAACAGGGACTTTAGTCCTTTGTCTTAGTAGCTATCATTTATTTCCATCATGGTTCATAAACAAACAAGTGCTTGGCCACCATTTAGTTGTTTCTCGGTTAAATCTATTGATGACAATGAGAGCAAATTTAGCCAGCAAATCTTGCCTGAGCGTATCTGTGGCTCAGTGACTGTCATCAGCATGTCTCGGCTCCTACCGAGCTAATTCAATCTGCTGCCTGCTGCTGGCCCCCTATTTATTGCCACAAATATATGCCAGTTCTGGCCTCCTATTTATTGCCACAAATATATGCCAGTTCTGGCCTCCTATTTATTGCCACAAATATATGCCAGTTCTGGCCTCCTATTTATTGCCACAAATATATGCCAGTTCTGGCCCCCTATTTATTGCCATAACTATATGCCAGTTCATTCTGAATGTTCTTGAAGTGATTCCTGGCTATTCCTCATGGGTAATTGCCCTTCTACACTCATACAATGGTGCTGGACCCAGTCCACCTATGGCTAGTTACCGAGTGTCTGGGACCTGGTTGCCCAGTTGCTTTGTGATTTCAATGCCTCCACCTTTTTTCACATATTTACTGCTTTTCTGATAAGTAAAACACACACACACACACACACACACACACACACACACACACACATAATAGAAGAGATTTGGACAATAAGTAAAAGTGAAAATCATATCTGTCCATTTGGCTAATATATGAAGCTAATTAAAGGGTTTATTGAGAGAGAAAATTGAAACAGATGTCTAAACAACACTTTTTAGAAGTACTAAATGGTTTCAGACACTTAACACTTCCTAGCTATGTGACCCTGGGCAAGTCATTTAACCCCAATTGCCTCAGCAGAAAAAAAAAAGTACTAAAGAACTGGAAACCAAATAGATGCTCATTGATCGGGGATGATTAAACACAGTGTAGCCAAGGCATAGAATCAAAGTGAATGCACCTATTCTTTTCTGATTTTAAAACCAATCCCCATGATCCCCATGATTATTGCATATTAAATTCCCATTTCTGATCACTTCCTCATCAGATCAGACACTTGAGGTTTTCCCCCCTTATTTTGCCCTCCCTTCCCCCCATTTTTCCTATTCCTTCCATGCTCCCTTAGCGAGTATCTCCTTTCATCCAATCACATGCAAAGCTGAAGTAGCTTTCCTGAATTAACAGGTCTCCTTATAATCAGTTTTCAGCAGTCAAAATAATCGACCTGGGCTCAAATATTAAAATGTATCTGTGTCCATATTGCCCTCAATTTCCTTCAACTACCATATAATACTATGCTTGTTCATGTCCTCCCACAACTTCAACATGCAGAGTCCTCATAATACGATAGTTCCTTTCTTGCTCTGTCTTGACATGATGAGGATCCCATCATATGGGTTCACTAATGGGACATATGGGTTCACTAATTAGTCCTCACTCTTACTTTATGACCAGTCAGTATTTCTTTTGGCTCTGATTTTTTTTTTCTATTCTATTTCCACCCATAGTTCCCTTTTGTAATTTCTTGTTTTTATTTCCCAGTCTACATACATTCCCCATCATCTGTCCATTGACCTCTGAGTGGAATTTATTTCAGTTCTTTAGAGACTGAAGTGATCCGTACTGAGAAGTCATTCACAGGAATCAAAGCTATGTTATTAGCTTCAATATCACCCTACCCTGATCAGCTGAGTTACCAGAATGAAATAATTCATGTACGTGTAAATATTCTGTAATTACTCCCTCCTCGGAGTTCATGGTATTAGCCTCATGACATCAAAAAAAGATGCCACTGTATATAGAAGAAATGAAACAGTGCTGTTTTCCTCTGGTAGGTAAATAAGCACAGGAAACACCATGCTTATAAGGTGAAAACTAATTTCTTGACCATCCTCTATCACTACAAGGAATACCACCATAGCACAGTGGAAAGTGTTGACTCAAGAGTCAGAATTACTTCAGTCAGATCTTGGTTCAGCCATTTATCCCCTGTATGACCTTGAACCAGTCATTTATATTCTATGGAATTTGGGTTTTCTTCTATAAAAATCAGGGAATGATCTAGAAGAAATGGCAGCTAAGATTCTTTCCAAATCAGAATCTGTGGGCTATATCTAATAAGGAGTCAATGATAGGAAGTAAAAAAAGAAAAGCTCTCTGCAGAAGACCGGGGCTCTAATCCTGACTGCACTACTAGCACCATGGGCATGGCACTCTACTTCACAGGATCATAGACTTAGAGCTAGCAGGGATTATAGAGACCATCAAGTGTAGATCCTTCCTTTCACAGATGAAGAAACTGAGGCAGAGTGAAGGTGACATACCCACACAACTAGCAAAGATCTGAGACATGATCTGAACCCATTTCTTATTTGTATCTGGTCCTCACATAACTCATGAGAAATTGGGAGGGTAGAAATCATAATCAAATGAGAAAGTCGATGCTCACAAATTTTAAATGACTTGCTCAAGACCACGTGGCTAATCGAATGTAGACCCAGGACTCAAAAGCCAATCTTCTGGCTTGATCACCATTAACCATGGACACACCCTAAGATAGTTTTTCATTGTAGTTTACATTTTGCTTCTGTTAGTCAATGCTCTTACCTCAGATGTAATGATCCTACTCTATGTTTATCTATATTCCCCTGATAGAATATTCTTGAAGGCAAGGAATGTTTCTTTCCTTTTTATCTTTATATCATCATTGCCCAAGTTAGTGCTTGACACCTGGCAGTTATATAATAAATGCTTTTTGATTGATCAGTTGCATTCGATGAATTGTGCAACTTTGCAACTTTGACAAAACTCACTCATTTACTTGGGATCTGCCTTGATTTAAACAAGTTAGGTCCACCAAGACCTAGAAACATATGACAGAGGAAGGCTGGTGTTTACATGAATGGAGCATGAAGAGCATATTGTGGAATAGGCCAGGAAATGTGCAAGCAGTTTCCCCTTTTGACAGCCTCAGGTCAAGTATGTTCACTTGACCCAAGCAGCTGGCTGACACTTCCACTATATATTGCCAGGGATGTTTCTTGGCTTCCTATTAGGACATATAATCTCTGTCCAATTCTGAGATAGGAGTATTTATAGTCCTGCTCATTCATATATTCCATTTACCCAAATTCAACTTTGCAAAGATCTTCTGGCAATCACATATTCAGCCATGGGTACACTTTTCAGACTTTAGCTATTCCAAACTCTCCTATATCTCCTATATCTAAGACATAATATAATGGATGTATTATATATGATGATATAATTCGTCAGCTACTGTAAAGGGTGATTAGTCAAATACTAATATAAATAAATCATTTGCATTACACCTGCTATTTGCCTTCACTTAGGATGCACTAATGTAAGTCCCAAAGTGCACTAAGAGACAGTGTGGTATAGTAGATAGAAAACCAGACTCAAAATGAATAAGCCCTAATTTGAAGACTTGGTTCGACAGACGCGTAACATGAAACAAGTCACTCAACAGTGAGAGTCCCGGCTTAAGCAACTTTCTCAGACTGCGTTCCCAGGAAGTTGCTCATCTGCACTGAGAGAAAGGACTTTCTGCACTGGGAGTTCCCTGTATTAATGAAATTATAGCTGTTTCAGACATCCCTAAAATATGCCAAATGCAGAGTCAAAAAGGGTTTTATTGGACACACATAAATAGCCTCGAGTCACAAAGCATCTCAGTGGCCTGAACCCTAATAGCCAGGAGACTTTGCTTATAGTCTCAGTTACCCAGCTTTTAACTTCTCTGAACTTGAATATTTCAAAACTCTCTGGGTCTCATCAGGTGAGGAAGGACGTTGAACTGGATGCCGTCTAATATGATCCCTTCCAACTCTTTTAAGAGAGTCTTTCTAGAGAATTAAAGTCAAGAATCCAAAATAAGAGCAGGAAATCATTTGGCCCCATCTCATTTTATAGATAAAGTAACTTACTAAGGTCATACTGGTTGTTAGTATGTAGGAATAGGGTTCTGTTTATATGGAGATATTACATATACATGGGCAGTTAGACAGAATACCGGACCTGGAGTCAAGAAGACTTATCTCCCTGAATTCAAATTCAGCCTAAGATACTTACTAGCTGTGTGATTCTATGGCAAATTACTTAACCCTGTTTACTTCAATTCCTCATCCATAAAAGGAATTGGAAAAGAAAATAATAAACTGCTCTCGCATCTGCCAAAAATATCTCAAATGGGGTCATGAAGAGTTGGACATGACTGAAATGGCTGAACAACTTGTGTTTGTGTCTAGATGTCTATATGTGCACATTCATATATATATATATATATATATATATATATATATATGTATATGCACACACATACATGTATGTATACATCTGTATAGTGTTATATATACATGTATCTGTGTACACATATTGGACAAAAATTGTCTTTATTTATACATATTACATATATGATATGCATTATTTATGCACCATAATATACATTATAAATATATGATGTATGTGTGCATATACATATGTATATACATGTACATGAATGTATGCATAGATATAAACATCAGAACTTTGAGGATTTCAAGCCAAGTCTTCCAACTCCAAACAGCAATATTACCATTATATTCTCATATTTTCCTAGCCTTTCGCAAAGATGATGGATGATTTTTGCCATCTATTGCTATATTCTTTAGCAGGAGTTTCCCCCACTTCTCAGTTCTTTTCCTTTAAAGGGGAGTAAACAAAAGGGTTGAGACTTTGGTAACTAAAAATGGCTTGACATAAATGAGGCAAATTTGGTTCAGCATTTTCTGGCTTATGATTTCTATGTTTTGTCCTCAGTTTCTTTATCAGGAAAGTTAGCTATTGATTAGTTTAATACTCATATCTGATTAGTTTGCCATTGAGGTCCTTTTCACTTCCAGATCTCTGGCTTGAGTATCTGTAAACTATCAGGTTTTGGGGATAATGGGAAGGCTCCCTCGGATTTTTGAATATTCATCATTTCAAGTCACATTTTCCCAATTTGAGAGCTTTAGTTAAAGTTCTCGAGAAGCCAACACTTTTTAATATCTATTTTCCTTCAACTTTTAATACCCTCCCCATTATGGTTTAAGGAATGCCAATATTCCAAAGGAGCCCCTAATTCATCAGGATATTATTTACAAAGGATTAGTGGTAGCAGAGGCTTTTGTAAACATTCTTCCGCCTTTCTTTCTGAGTTCTGTCCAGTCTTTACAAAAAGCCAGTCAATTGGAGCCACCAAGACTTTGATTTGAAATTCCAAACTGGTGAGGTTTGAGTGAATTCCAGACATGGCAAAGTATATTTTCCTCATCTCTTCCTAGCAAGTGTGTTTCTTAGTCCTTGTCATCAGCAGTGGGACTTGAGAGGGGGCTTCATTTTTAAAAAGTAAATAAAAAGCAATGACTTGCCTCCAGGACTGCTGGCTTCAGAAGAGAGTCTTAAGTCTGGGCCAGTCATTACATGATTCATTTCTTTTTCAAGAGGCAGCTGTATTGTATTGGAAACGTTGACGAATTGGGGGGTGGGGGGACGGTTGTGTTTGAACCCTTTGTCCTGAATCTTGGCTTTGACTCACTGACTTTGGGCAGGTCATTTCATCTCTGTGAGCCTTCAATTCTTCTATGAACTGGAAGTTATAATGCTTATTCTACTCGAGTTATCATGGAGGAAATGCTTTGAAAACTTAATAAGGGCCCCTACACATCAGGGTGATTCCAATGACTCCTTTCCCTCTCCTGCTTAATTTCTAGGTGCTTCAGGAATGCATTCCTCTCTTAATTGGTCATTTAAAGAACCCTACTCACAGTGATGTTATCCTAAATATACTCACAGAAATATCTAGCTATGAACCAGCAGCTCTGAGTCATTTTCTTCCAACACTGAAGGATATTGGGACGAGCTTTCCCAGCCTGATTGGACAAATGGCAAGAATCTATGGAGCGGTTGGGCATGTGAATGAAGTAAGTACTTGTATTTTTAACCCATAAATTCTGCTGATGGTTAAACCATTCTCTCAACTACTCTGGTCTAAGAAGCCAGAAAATGGGGTTTTAAAGAGTGATGGCAGATGTCGGGGCTCATCTTAGCAAGGTTCTCTGAGGAGACAGAAAAGAGAAATGATGAGGGGGGTGCCAGTTTTACTAGTGTATCTTTTTTATTAAGCATTTACTTTACTGTTTTAAAAAAGGATTTTGTGAATGTAATTACCATAGTCAGAATGGAAGGACATTTGATTTGTAGAGAAGGAAGGTAATTCTGCTAATAACTCTGATGAGAGAATCTCTGTCTCTCTGACTTTCTCTTTCTGTCTCCCTTCTCTCCATCTGCCTTTCCCTCTTTTACTTCTTTCTCTTTCTCCGCCTCATCTTTTCCTTCCTTCCTTCCTCTTCTTCCTTTTCTTCTTTCCCTTCCCATCCTACCAATATGTTTGTTGCTTACCTATAAAAACAGAGTGTCTCAAATGACCTGTGATTTCAGGAAGGTAAATGATCAATTAAAAGTGTCTACTCAGCACTTATTCCCTTCTATTCACTGTCCTAAATAAGCACTGGAGATTCGAAGGAAGGTCCCCTGACCTCAAGGAGCCTCTATTTGAACAAGGAAATCCACACATACAATAGAAGGCAGTTTTAGATCAATCCAGAACAGATGAAAAAGTCACCTTAGCGGGAAATGCAGTAGCAGCTGTTGGAGGAATGGAGAGATGGGTGGGAATGGAACAGGAAAGGTCTCGTGAAGGTTGGATTTGAGATGAGCATCAAGAAAAGCCACAAGTCCTAAGAGGTGATGAGGAGGAAGAGCATTCCTGGCATCCCAGAGATCCAGAGAAAAGAGGAAGAGGAAGAATGCCAGCAAACTGGCAAAATGGCCTAGAGAGCACATGGAGACTTTGGCTTTCTGCTGACCGATTATCTCCATAACTGGAGGCTCTCCTCTCCTCCCCTCCATCTCTTAGCTTTTGTGGCTTCCTTCAAGGGTTAACTCATAATCTATTTTCCATTAAAGTACTTTTTGTCCACTTCCCATCCCTGACAGTGTCTGTGGGGGATTATCTGTCATTTATAATGTATACACACTCACATACATACACACACACACACACACACACATACACACGCACATATATGAATATATGTTTATATATACATGCATGCATGCATATACTTTTCATCCCTAACAACATCTGTGGGGGATTATCTTTCATTTATAATGTACGTACACACACACACACACACACACACACACACACACACACACATATATATATATATATATATATATATATATTTTTTTTTTTTTTTTTTTTTCCCCACCAGAGAGAGATTTAGTCATTTATGTAGGACACCCAGCTAGCTAAGCAGCCAGTTCTCAATAGGATTGAGGACTCAGGTACCTTCAGCTTTGACTTCAAATATCCATCATATTGGGAGAATTCAGAACTCGATTCTCTACTAGTCATACTTTATGGATTGTAGCTTTCTAAAAACTTAAATTTCTAGGTATAGCTTCAATTAGAAAAACAAAGCCTAAAGTAGCATTAGATCTTTCTTCTGTCCCAGTAAAAAGCACAGGGCTTAATATTAGTTCTATTTGCTTAGACTTACCAAAGAAAGGGAGGGATCGGGTATGGGGATAAGGGAGGGACATATATTTGGTCTCAAATCACACTGCCATTCTCTCTGGACTTCAAGATCAGGCAATTAACTTAAGAAGTTTCACCTAGTTGCTAATAAGTTCTTCTAAGAAACTATCTATTCCCTGACAAGTCTGTTTACTCTTGCCTGATATTCCAACAATAACATGGATTTCTTCTTTCCTTTGAGCTAAGGAATAAGCTACAAACATCAGTGGATTACTGTTTAAATCTTAACCAAGTTCATAAAACCCATTCTTTGACATTGCTATGTTGGCCTCTTGGTTATCAGGTTGCTAGAAGTGATAGCATCAATACCTTTACCCAATAGTCTGTGGGGAGGGGAAAGCTGTTTGTAAACTCTGGTATAGTTCCAAAGACCAATGAGCTCATAAATCGGAACAACTTTTTGGTTCCTCCAATGTCTTTTTAACAATAATGAAAACAATAGGTTATAAATCCTCAGGGTGATTTAATTTATTACTTTTAAGCTTCATTCATTAGTAGGTACCATAACTAAAATGATAAATTTTTTGTCTCCTAAAAGCTCCAAAATTAAAATTAAATTAAAAGCTCTAAATAAAAAAATTAAAAAATCAAATAAGCATAATTTTAAAATTAAAATTTTGTTCTATCTATTATTATTATAAAAGTTACATTTTTGCTGGACATTCTGTCCAAATAAAAGAATAAATTATAAAATAAAAGAAGCAAGACAACATGTGCTTACTCTTCAATATTTCATATTAATTTTTTTTTACTTTACAAACATTTTAGAGAAATGTTACAACTTAAGATCTTTAACATAGTCTAATAAGGATTTCAACAAAACTTTGCTATGTGTTTCAAAAAATATTCTTAAATCTGGTTCTGAATTGAGTTTTTATATTTTATTTTGAAACAAAAATAAGGTAAAAATATTATACTACAGAAATGTAGTGAGATCTAACCAATCAACAAAAGTCAATCGCTAATTATAAAGTATTGACTTCTCTATGGACTGACTAGTGCTATATTAAATGACAGATAAACTTAAAGTTCAATTGTATATATTGCTTCATTTTTAAACAATGTTTGCATATAGGGTGTTCCAAAAGTCTTAATTATTTAAGCTAAAACTGCACTAAAACTTCTGGAGTACCCTTCTAGGCTTGTGTACTTCATGTTGTATATAACCTTTGTAAGAGTTTTTTGGGCTGATCTGTTTGTTGTTGGAGTCCAGAAAGTGAAACAGTAAGTCAAGGGCTAGAATATCAATGGTGTAAATTAGCCTTTGTAAGGGAAGAATCTCTAGAGATTTGACTTTTTTCTTTTCTCTCACTGGTGCACTGGCTGGACTCTCAGAAAATTGAATAATTTATTAATGTTGCTAATAAGTTTATGTGGAAATCTGTCAGACTGAAGAATAGTGACATAAGCAGACAATAAGTTTTAATTGGAAAACAGTCAATAATTTAATAAGAAGCCATTTAAGAGTTTGTTTCTGCAGAACATTTGTTATTGTCATTGATGGTTTCAAGATGGCTTGTAATGTGTGTGCCCAACAATCATGATTTTCAAAGACTTTAACATTTGCGCTGCAAGAATGCAAATTGTTCATAACATTTTGATCATATTACGCAGTTGATAAAAGTTATAATTAAAAGGTAATGAGGGAAAAGGAAGCTACTCTGTTGAAGTTTACAAAAGACAAATAGAAGTATGCATATGGGTCTAACTATTAATTGCGAATTAGTCCACGTTCCAATGTTGAACCTTGCAGGGAGGGATTTGGAAACAATTTGAATAATTGCAGGAATACACTGTACTTAGAGGTGGTCAAAATTTGATGCAATGGCTTTATGAACACCAAAATCATTGTGTATGTGATGTTAGTGATTTTGAGTTGCTTACATAATGCATCAAACACGTCCATGCCTATTGGTCACACACATAGATTGGTAGCATGATCAGAAAAATATATTTGCAACAATTATTGCTTAAGGTGCCATGGAAGAATCATTAGGATAAACCCCTTAGACCATTGTCATTTCACGAACCACTAAATGGCAACAACTGAATTAGCGTTTTGCCTGCAGAGATGCGGTTTGGCATGCTCTCTCGCCTGCCCATCCTGTGTGACTTCTGCCCATGTTCTCCCATACCAGTGGCTAAGTTAATGCCAAGTCAAATCAAGAAGCATTTATTAAGTATTTGCTATGTGTCAGTTACTGTGTAAAGTGCTCAGGATTCAAAAAAGGTGAAAGAGAGTATTTTATTTCAAGGAACTCATAGAGAATGGGGGAAACAACATGCAAACTATATACCAACAATATATATATATATACACACACACAATGAAAGGTAATCTCAGAGGGAAGGCAGTGGTGAGGGAAGAGGAGGAGTATTAGTAAAGAACTCTGACAGAAGATGAGATTTGAGCTGAGTCTGGAAAGAATCAAGGAATCCAGGAGGCTGAAGTGACAAGGATAAGCTTTCCAGTGAAGGGGAAAGTCAAAGGAGTGGAATCAGAGGATGGAGAGTTTTGTAGGGGAAATGGCAAAAAAGCCAGTGTCCTTGTATCATCTAATACAAAGAAGTGAAAGAAGTAAAACTTAGGAAAGTTAGAAAGGAGCTGGGTTGTGGAGGACTTCAAAAACCAAATATGATTTTACATTTGATTCTAGAGGTGACAGAAAACCACCAGAATTTACTAGATAGGAGAATGATATGATCAGATCCATGTTTTAAGAACATCAGTTTGGCGGCTGAATGGAGATTATATGAAGTGGGGAGAGACTTGGGGCAGGGAGAGCAACCAGAAGGTTATTGCAACAGCCCTAGTGTGGAGGGATGAGAGCCTGCTTTAAGGTTTTTGCAACCCCTTGCTTTTTCTAGTAGGAACAGTGGACATTAATTTCTTCAGTTGTAAAGTGGGGATAATAATGTTGTTGTGAGGATCAAATGAGATAATATTTGTAAAAACACAGTACAGTGTCTGGCACATTGTAGGCACTATATAAATACTTTTCCCCTTCTCCCTCTCTTGCACCTCTCTGCTACCATCACTACAGAAATAGAAGGGGTATCCCATAAAGCTGAGGATCGTTTTGTGCTTTTATTTATATGGTTGCCATGAACAAAAAATTTCTCTACATTCTGAGCTAAGCCAGCCTTTGAATATCCAACGTACTTTGTACTAGGACCATACCGAAAGCCTTTCTAGCATGATGGAACCTGCCAGAGGTTATGTTCCATTAGAGAACCAAGGGTTAACACCAGGTCAGATGAGACCTTGGACAGGGTCTTGTGAAGATGCTGTGTCCTCGAGTATAAATAATCCATCTTTGGTTGATGACGGCTGCAGGAGATCTGCTGATCTTGCTCCGGCACCAAGAAATACAAGCCCTGATGTGACAGAAACCAGAAACTAACAGAGCAGAAACAATTTGATACCCACGATTCCCTTTAAGAACCTGTCTAAAATGAACACATTAATGAATCCATTCATTTACACAGTACCTGGCATGTAGTGTTTATGAAATGCTTTTTAATTAATTTGCCACTTATAATCATGAAGGTTTTATTTAAAAAATATTAACTGTATTCTTTCACTCTGGGAAAAATTTCATTACCTAGAAATATTTATAACATATCAAGGAAAAAAAAGATTGTACACTAAAAAAAAGTTCGTCCTATACATTCCTTTGGATTAAGGAATACTACAATTCCCAGGTCGAACAGCTATTAACATTTTAGGGAATTTGTTACTCAAACCCATTTAAGAAAGGATGGAAGCGAATAGTTTAGAGCAGGGTTTACTTAACAGCAGCAGGACTGAGCAGGGGAGGGCTCTGGGAGCTCTGTCAGACAGCATAAAGGCACCAGACGGCCCCAGAAAGCATCTTTTCCCCCTCCTTGGATTTCAGTGTTGGCTCCCTCACAATATGAAGACCGATGAGATATATGAGAAGCCAGGCTCACATTGGATCAGTCCAGCCAACAGTTATTAAGCATCCTGCTCTGTGGAAGGCAAGAGGGAGTCAGACATAGTTGATAGAAAGCCAGCATCAGATTTGGAAGGGCTCGAGTTCAAATGCTGCCCTTTACACATACTAGTTGTGTGGCTCCAAGCAAGTTATTCAACCTCTAGGTGACTCAAGGTGACCAAGAGTATAATGTGCAAAATGGCTGCCAAATTGCTGGTGAAGAGATCAAACTAGTTGTGTTGGACCTCAGAGGAGAGAACCAGGAGCAATGGGGAGAAATTACACAGGAACAGAATTGGGTCTGGGGTTAAGAAAATCTTCCTTAAGAATTGCTCATATTTAACCTGTATTGGATGACTTACTATCTAGGGGAAAGGGAAAAGAGGAGGGAGGGAGAAAAATTTGGAACATAAGTTTTGCAAAATACATGCAAAGATGGTTTTCAGCATTCACCTTTGCAAAAGCTTGTGTTCCAAATTTTTCTCCCTCCTTTCCCCCTGCCCCCTCCCTTAGACAGCAAGTAATCCAATAGAAGTTAAATATGTACAATTCTTCTATACATATTTTCACGTTTGTCACCCGTGCATGTATTTTGAAAACAAAGAGCTATTATTTTAAAAATGAAAAATCTGAGCAGTGTCAAAACATAGAAGGGATTAACTTGGGAAGTGAGTTGCTCATTGCTGCCAGTTTTCAAGAGAAGACTGGGGAGTCCCATCTCAGATTCTTGATCAGGTACATCTTAAAGTCAACAGCCTTATAGGTTCCTCCCAACTCAATGCCTTTACTCTCCTGGTTCTCTTCCTACATTGCTGACTGACATTTTATTTTGCTAGATCTTCATCTATCTTTCAAAAGGGATTTTCTCTTACTATTGCTCTTCTTTTCTGTTGTCCCTATACTCTTTGCCTTGGTTAATTCATCTACTCCCAAGGATTCAGTTACCACCTCTCTCATATGACTCCCAACCTTTTTTTTTTTTTTTTTTTTTTTTTGCTGAGGCAATTGGAGTTAAGTGACTTGCCCAAGTCACACAGCCAAGACATGTTTAAGTATCTGAGGCTAGATTTGAACTAAGATCCTCCTGACTTCAGGGCTGGTGCTCTATTCACCGTACCACCTTGCTGCCCCCTGACTCCCAATCTTTGTATCTATCACCTTAAGAAAAATGACTATTAATAACCAATAATTTGGGGAGATCTAGAGTTTTCCTCTTCTTCCAAAATTCATTCTCTTGAAAGACATTACTGATAATGAATGAATTAACTCTGCTCAATCTTGGTCAGATCCCACCCAATCTTCCAAGGAATTTAATGTAAGGTGGGGAAGCCCTACTGTGTTCTACTCAAGCTTGAGTAGAAACAGATCCTTTTGTCTAGATAGCCCAAAGCTGTGTGTGGTCTGAGTATAACCCTAGTATCTCTGTCCAAGGGTGACATGATGTCACTCTCAGCACTTCATTTTAATATTCCTCATCTTGTAATGTATTATCCAATCAGAGTTAATTGCCATCCCTCAGGAACATCTGCTCTTTGAAAACTGAGCTCACACCTGATTGTCTTTGATCTAAGAGAGATGACCAAATGACCATCCAATTCTGCCATAATGATCTTATTAATAAAATGAATTACCCAGAAAAGATGTTTCTCAAAATTACTTTGATCATCATGTCCTGAGCTCTGCCTTGACCTTATCAAACTTGGATATTTTACAAACTCAACGTGTTCAAGACTGAATCCATCATCTTTCTCCCTAAAAAGCTGCCCTTTGTTCTTTTTTTTTAAGGAGGGCACAAAGAGTTCCCAGCTCTAAAAACAATTCAGTCACTATGTTCTCCTTAAAAAAACCCAAACACTAACTGAATCTATAAATCTATATCTATATTTTTATAAACATAAATATATATATATATATATTACATATTAATCTATTAAAAAACTAAATCTATAAATCCAGACAGAATCAATTTTTGTTGTTCTCAAAGGATTGCGATGGGATTCTGGAAGGTTTGTTTGTTAATGGTTGTTTTCATTCACCTGGACTTTCTAGTCCTGTCTGTGGCACATGGACTAGACCTTGCCTGCTGAGCCTTTGCTGGGGGTGCTCGGACCATTAAAGATGTCTTCCTTGTATCATTCTTGACACTGGCTAGATATGAACAGGAGAACTCCTCAGGAATTCTTTGGCTCTCCTCGGAGAAGCTGACTCAAAATCAGTTTGACCTCCACACCAAAGGAAACCAAAGCCATTTCATTTTAAATAGTCTAATTCCCACCAGGGTATGGTCTCATTAGAAGTAATGGCCAGACCAAGTAAATCAGGCAGCTCTGGAAGGGTGTTTTTTCCATTTATTAAGATTTCCTGGGCAGCCACTTCAAAGTGCTGAAACAAGGGAGAAAATGTCTTGAAATATTATTGTTCCAGGTTATGCTGTAGTATTCAAAATTGTCACCGCCATGAGAGTTTAGGTAGCGTCTCACCTCATGTCCATATCGTGGGCCCATGGGCGACAAGGCAGCCCCTCTTGTCACTCATCATCACACCTGACACTCTCCCAGCGCTTCAAAAGTTCACAAGGCGTTTTGTCAATATGATC
The DNA here is from genome assembly GCF_016432865.1 of Antechinus flavipes. Taxonomy (NCBI): domain Eukaryota; kingdom Metazoa; phylum Chordata; class Mammalia; order Dasyuromorphia; family Dasyuridae; genus Antechinus; species Antechinus flavipes. The sequence continues at coordinate 15,946,072 of NC_067400.1, read as the reverse complement.
TCATTTGGTCCTTTGGCAACTGATCATTTGGCATTTCTTCCTAATTTTTCTGCTGTCAGGGGGAAATGGGCGTTAGATCCTGTGTACTTGGTCTCATTTTCCCAACTGGCCAAAATGCCAACTAAGCAGCTAGAGGATTTATGTCCTCGCTGCTCTCAGAGACCTGGACACTTCTCATTCAGAGAAATGGATTGCATTCAGCCAGGTCAGGTTTCAGGGATGTCCGGAAGACCTTTCACAAAGTCAGGAAGAAGAGGAAAAACAGAACAAAAGCAGCTGAGGATCATACCTGTCATGCTTATCTGGCTTTTTAAAAACTTCCTGACGAATGGAGAACCGAAGCAGGGGGCGAGAGATAGGATGCAATAGGAAACACCAGTTGGGGATGGATTGACTCCTCCTTTAACTTATGAAACCATGACTTAATTAAAATCATTCAATGGAAATTGCCATTTCCACAAGATTTGCGACCTTGGGCAAAATTTTGAGAGTGTGTGTGTGTGTGTGATAAAATGTGCTTTTATTTAGCTCTACTGAATATCAAATATATGGCACTTCTATCCTTCTACATTTCCTTTTAACTCTGTTGGAGCTGACTTATATCCACTTCCTGTTTTCTGCCCTTCTCCCATTCCACCAGCTGCCAGTGCCTACCTGATGGTAGGACAGGATTTCCCTTTGGGGAAATTGAATCATTCATCCCCTTCTTTCAGTGATCTACAGGAATGATGGTCTAGATATACAATTATAGCACTTTTCTTTTGAGGATTCCCTGAGGGACTGAAAAAGTATATATTTTAGAAAAATGATCCTGTGATTAAAACTATCCCCATAAATCAGCTCTTCATAAGAGTGGACGATTCCATCAACAAATGTTAATTATTCTATGATTTCTTAACAAACGTATAACTTATATCTGTGATGAAATTCACCTTGTCCCACATTTTCTTAAACAGAAATCCCCCTGAACAGTAACCATTCAGATTTCACTTCTAGTGAGAGACAACCCAGTACCTCTGAGACAATCCATTTCACTTTATTATAGCTCTAATTGTTGAGACAAACTCTATCTGCCTTTTTGCAGCTCCTATTTTGGGTTTCTAATTCTATCCTGAAGGATAATGATAACCACTATTTACATAGTATTTAAAGTTTGTAAAGTGTTTTACAAATATTATTTTAAACTCATAACAATTTTAGGAATTAGGTGCTATTATTCCATTTTATAGAAGAGAAAACCAAAGCAGACAGGATAAGTTACTGCCCAGGATCACATGACAAGTTAGTTTCTGAGACAGGTTAGGAACTCAAGTCCTCCAGAATCTCAATCTAATACTCCAATCAAAATAGCATGTCTCTGGAAGTATAAGGCTAATCTCTTTTTCACATGATAGCCCTTTACTCCTGAAGACAAGTATAATATCCCGCCTGTCTTAGTTTTCCCCAGCTAAACATCCCTCACTTTTCATCTTAAATTTCATCTGAAATATCTTCCATTATACTCATGATTCCAATCACCCTTCTCTAGTATCTCCCAGCTTGCCATCATTATTAATAAAATGTAGTGTGCAGACTGCCCCTAATATATTCTATATGGAGTCTAAATAAGACAGAATACAGCAAGAATATCATATTCCTAATTCTGAGGCTGCTTCTCTGTTAATTCAGTGTTCTGGGACATAGCTCCCTAGACCTCCTCTAAAATATCCCCAGGGCACTTTTTAAAATTAGATCATGAAACTACATCCAAATCCACCCAAATGTCCTTTATCTTGCATTTATCTATTGCTATCTTGTCCACAAAAATGATACAAAGTTGTCAGTTGCTTTTTTGAAATCTGGGTAACTTGCTGTCTTTAATAATCCTTTAATCAGTTAATATACTATCCATATGTCCAATGAGAGACTTGTTGAACCTTTTAAAATTATTAAGTAGTATTTAATTTTTCTAACTACTTATAAAAATAATTTTAACAGTAATTTTTTTTTAAATTGAGTTCTAACTTTTCTCCCTTCCATGTTCTCTACCTAAGGTGGTAAGCAATATGTTATACATCTGCAATCATGTAAAATGTATTTCCATCTTAAGTCGTGTTGTAAATGAAGAAATAGACCAAAAGAAAAAAAAAAAAGGAAAAAATATAAGATGAAAAATAGCTCAAAATGATCTGCATTCAGACTCCATCAGTTCTTTCTCTGGATGTGGATATCATTTTTCGGAGTCTTTAGAAATTATCTCAGATCATTGTATTGTCAAGAAGAACTAAATCATTCACAGTTGATTATCATAGAGCACTTCTGTTAATGTGTGTAAAGTTTTGCCGGTTCTATTTACTTCACTTTCGCTCAATTCACCTAAGTCTTTCCCAGCTTTTCTTAAAACAACATGCTCATTATTCTTTATGGCACAATAACTTTCCATCACAATCACAACTTGTTCAATTATTCCCCAGCTGATGGACTTTACCTCAATTTCTAGTTCTTTGCCACCACAAAAAGAGCTATTAGAAATATTTTTTGTACATGTAGTTCCTTTTCCATTTTTTAATCATTTCTAATGACATAACCTAGTTGTGGTGTTGTGAGGTCAAAGGATATGCACAGTTTGTCATTTGGGAATAGTTCCAAATTTCTCTCTAGAATAGTTGGATCCATTGAAAGCTCCACTAACAATGCATTAGTGTCCTAATTTTCCCACATTCTCTCCAAAATTTATCATTTTCCTTTTCTGTCATATTAGCCAATCTAATAGGTATGAGTAAGAGTTGTTAATTTGCAATTCTCTAATCCATAGTGATTTAATTGCTGAACCCACCTATGGTGTCTACATGTTACCTAACTCTCACCTGTGGCTCCAAGAACTGTAGCATACCCAGTGACCATGTTCTGGTAAATCATCTTGGTAGATGGACTAAACCAGGTTGAGAGTAACCTATCGATGAGTTATAGGGATGTCTACCCTAACCTTGTAAAGACTTCCCTGGCAGAATAGGTGATATAGTTTATTTTAATAGGACATGAAGTTTGTGGAAAGAAGTACTATGGAGAGTCTCTATGGAGAGATGTCTGGTTAAGACACCAGAGACATCCACGGTATCCTAAGTGATCACCAGCAATTCTGACTTTTGTCCTGAGAGAGTGGGGCTGATGACTTCATGCCGTTCTGCCTCATTTAAATCCAATTGACATGCAAGTTAAGATGTCACTCATTCATAATATTGACCTGCTTAGAAAATGTAGGATGAACAACAACCTAATCTGTGTCTTATTGTTCTAAATTAGCTTTATACTTCGGTCTTTTTTCATTGTTTATGGATGAAGTTAAATAAACATTAGAGTTTTAGGAACACAAATCAGGGGTTTGGTCCTACTTAATTTAAAGTAAAGGAAAAACCCAAAGAGAAGGATGATAATTTGGTCCACAGGCTTCAAACTCCCATCATAATTTGTTTAACTTTATTCCATTAACCAGTATGATTGCTATATTTATATAGGTAAACCATCAATGTTCAAAAATTCCACTGATCCATAGTGTTTTCAACATCAGTTAATTTCCTGCTAAGTAATAAATGAAGTTAAAATAAATACAGAAACATCTGGTGTTCCTCAAAGAGATTTGAAGTGACTAGAAAATAAGAATTCCTAGAATTTGGAATCAATGTTGATGGCAGTCCTGGCAGTACATTCTGAGACATTTGAGTAGTAAATATATGCCTGCAGTTTCAGTTTTCTAATTGCAGAAGACTTTTAACAGGGAGTAAGTATAAGCAGCCATCAGTTTCCCTTGTAGGGAGTCACACTTAGAGTAAATGAAGTTTTTGCTCAACTCTTCTAGGTAGAGATGAACACTTGCATGTAATAAATATAATATAATATAATAATAAACATGTAATAAAGCATGTAATAATAAATAGGATCTAGGGAGCTAAGAGCCAGTAAGGAGATCTCATTGGAGATAGCCAGCTAATTCTTGACACTTCTCCATGGGAGACTCATACTATCTAGGCTCGAATTTCCCTTATGAACTTGTTAGTTTAATATTTGTGTATCAGTTCTTATGATTCTCTGGGAAACTTGGATTATTTGCTCAGAGAAATTACTATGGGATGTGTTTTTTGAATATTGAAAAATCTTGAAAAGAAGATGATTGTCTACACTTGCTTAGAATCCCTGTGGACACTGAAGTAGGAGTGATACTGCAGGTTCCTATGTGTCAGGGGTTCTTAATCTTTTTATTTGTCATAGATCCCTTTATCAGTTTGGTTAAGGTAACAGTCAATGTTTTAAAATGCACAAAGCATAATAAAGAGTACAAATATTTTTAATACAAATAAAGCCAGATGTAAAAATTGGAAAAATATCAAGTGTTTATGGGAAAGTTGAGCTAATAGAATGAAAATGACAGTTATACCTAAATTAGTTTACTTTTTCAGTGCCATCTCAAACTGTCAAATATTTATTTTATAGAACTAGAAAAAATAATAAAATTCTTCTGAAAGAGCAAAAGGTCAAGAATATCAAAGAAATTAATTAAAAATGTAAAGGAAGATGAGCTATACCATATCTAAAACCACATTAGAAAGCGGCAATAATTTGGTTCTGGTTAAAAAATAGAGTGGTGGATCAGTGGAATGGGTTGAGTAGCCAAGTCACAGAAGTTAATGACAATAGTAATCTATTCAGCTTCTGGGATAAGAACTCAATCTTTGACCAAAAAAAGTGCTGGAAAAACAGTATGGCAGAAATCGGGTATATAACAATATTCTCATATCATGTATGAACATAAGATCAACATGGGTACATGATTTAGACATAAAGGCTGATCCTGTAAGCAAATCAGGAGAGCAAGGAACAGTTTACCTGTCACATCTATAGAGAAGGGAAGAATATGTGACCAAACAGGAGATGGAGAACATTAATACCAAAAATGGATAATTTTGATTATGTTAAATTAAAAAATACAAAGCCAATGTAACCAAGAGTAGAAGGAAAGCAGATGACAGGAAAAGATAATGATGAATGATGGAGGCGATGTGGGAAAACTGGGACACTAATATATTGTTGATGGAGTTGTGAACTGATTCAACCATTCTGGAGCGCGATTTGGAACTATGCAAAAAGGCTATCAAACTGTGCATACCCTTTGACCCAGCAACGTTTCTATTGGGCTTATTTCCCAAAGAGATCTTAAAAGAGGGAAAGGGACCCACATATGCTGTATGTGGCAGCCCTTTTTGTAGTGGCCAGAAACTGGAAACAGAGTGGATGCCCATCAGTTGGAGAATGGCTGAATGAGTTCTGGTATATGAATGCTATGGAATATTTTTGTTCTGTAAGAAATGACCAGCAGGATTAATACAGAGAGACTTGGAGAGACTTATATGAACTGATGCTAAGTGAAATGGGCAGAACCAGGAGAACATTATACATGGAAACAAGAAGACTATACAAAGATAAATTCTGATGGATGTGGCTCTTTTCAACAATGAGATGATTTAGGCCAGTTCCAATAGTCTTGTGATGAAGTGAATAAATCACAGCCAGAGAGAGGACTGAGAGAACTGAATGTGGATCACAACATAATATTTTCACTCTTTTTGTGGTGTTTGCTTGCCTTTTGTTTTCTCATTTTTTTTCCTTTTTGATCTGATTTGTCTTGTGCTGTATGATATTTGGAGAAATATGTATAGAAGAATTGCACATGTTTAACATCTATTACTTGCCATCTAGGGGAGGGGATGAAGGGAGGGAAAGGAAAAAATTTGGAACACAAGGTTTTGCAAGGGTGAATGTTGAAAATTATCTTTACATATATTTTGAAAATAAAAAACTTTAATAAAAAAGAAGAGAAGCAGAAAAATGGGAAACAATTGTTATAGCCAGTGGTTCTGGTGAAGGCCTCATTTCTCGAATATATTGAGAACTGAATCACATTTATAAGAAAACAAGTCATTCCCCAGTTGATAAATGGTCAAAGGATATGAAAAGGGAGTTTTCAGATGAAGAAATTAAAGTTATCTATAGTCATATGAAAAAATGCTCTAAATCACTATTGATAAGAGAAATGCAAATTAAAGCAACTCTGAAGTACCACCTTACAGATATCAGATTGACTAATATAAGAGAAAAGGAAAGACGATATGGGAGAATTGGGACACTAATACTTTGTTGATGGAGTTGAGAATTGATCCAAACATTCTGCAGAATGATTTGGAACTGTGCCCAAAGGGCTATAAACCTATGCATACCTTTGATCTAGCAAATACTGCTACTAGGTTTATATCCCAAAGAGATGAGAAAAAGTAGAAAAGAACCCACCTGTATGAGAATATCTATAGTAGCCCTTTTTATGGTGGCAAAGAATTAGAAATTGAGGGAATGCCCTTAAATTAGGGAATGGTTGAATAAATGGCATATTACTGTGCTAAAATTTTTGAGCAGGCAGATTTCAGAAAAAATTTGGAAAGACTTACATTAATTGATGATGCTGAGTGAAGCCAGAAGAACAGTGTACATAGTAACAGCAACATTGTGTGATGATCAGCTATAATTAATTTAGATTTTCTCAGCAATATCTCGACCTAAGATCATTCCAAAAGACTTATGATTGAAAATGCTATCCACATCCAGAGAAAGAACTATCAAGTTTAACTGCAGATCAAAGCATACTATTTTCACTTTTTTGCTTTGTTTTTCCTCTCATTTTTTTTCCTTTTATTATGTTTCTTCTTTCACAACATGACTAATGTGGAGTTATATTTAATATGTATGATTGTCAATTCAGATTGCTGTCTTGGGGGTGGAAGGAGACAAAATTCAAAACTCAAAATCTTATAAAAGTGAATGTAGAAAACTGTCTTTACATGGAATTGGAAAAAAATGAAATGCTATTAAGTAGGAAAAAATATATAAAGGAAGTTATTTTATAGTTATAGCCACATTTCCAATACAAAACCTAATCTTAATTTTCACAGAATCTATCTCTCTCATACCCTGTAAAGTAAGAGGGATAAATGGGGCAATCACCAAAAGCTGCCCATGTATGGCTCACTTGAAGTTTTACTCCAGCTGAGATGTTGGAATGTTTGTTATAAAGAGCCCATAAAAAAAGTACAAATATATTGTTTTTAGAAGATTTAGCCATGGCTCAGCTATTCCTCAGAAGCAGGTCGTCTTCCTACCTACACCTTTCCCCTCCCTCTCCTCCATATAATAAACAGCTAGCTCCTTCATCAAGTCTCCTGAAGGGTCTTGATACCAGATTCTAGAACTCTTGACAACTTGACATCATGTCTTCCCTCTGTGAACATTCCACATTACAGAAAGAGACATTCCACATTATAGACTGGATTCTTCAAATTATTGAGATTTTTAAAATTAACCCTGAAGTCCCTACTGGATTGAACTGAATCAAACATTTATTAGATCCTTATTACATTTCAAGCAGTGTGCTAAGCACTGAGGTTACAAAGACAGAATTGAGACCTTCCCAAGAAACACATGTTCTTTGACATCTATCATTGTTGATTACTGTGTACAATAAAAGGGGCAATATACATAAGATGGGAACTAGAGTCTGATTCAATAAAATGAATTAAGGAAACATAAGGTCTTCCTTGCTCACTCAAAATAGTTACCTTTTTGAAGTCTAAGTTCCCAGTTTTTCCTAAGTTAATTAGAAGGGCATCCAAGTGGTACAGTAGATAGAGCATGGCCTGTAAATCAGAAAGTCTTCAGTTGCAAATATAGTTTCAGACACTTAGTAGTTCTGTGGCAAGTCACTTAACGTTTCTTCTTTTTTTTTTTTTTTTTCTTTTTTAAATTATAGTTTTTTTGTTGACAGAACCTATGCATGGGTAATTTTTCAGCATTGACCCTTGTAATCACTTCTGTTCCAACTTTTCCCTGTCTTCCCTCTATCCCGTCCCTTAGATGGCAGGCAGTCTCATACATGTTAAACATGACTTAACTTTGATTTCAATCAGTAACTGGAATCTCTAGAACATTTTGGCAATATTTAAATCAGAGGCATTGTTCCAAAGTCTCAAATCTAGGTTGCACCACAGATGAAAAAAAGGAAATTTGGGTTTTCCTAAAGATGTCAGTAATATCTATTTAGGAGAATGGATTTTGAATTTCAGGAAGTACAGAGACATCATTCTCTAATTTTCTATTGCTTTAAATATTAACAAAATCTTTTATTTTTAGATGTGGTAACACAAGTTTTATCAAATAGTGTAATAAACGGGAAATTTCCCTTTGAAATCTTGGAAATTCCATTTCTCATCCTACATCTATTCTTAAGCTCTTCCAGCTTTCTAAGGTGGCTGTGTGGAGCCCACCATTGAGAAGAACTTGAGCCACATGGCTGGTGTCCGAACATAAATATCTTCCCTGCCATCTGTGGGAGGATGAAGTTTAATGACATCATTCTTGGCTAGATCTCTAGGGCTGATCAGAATCCAATGTAGCCTTAATATCTGCCATGTTCTCCAATTTGTACTTGAATCAGAACAAAGGATACATCTGCTTTCACCATTTGGTGTTTTTTATAACTTCTATTGCTATTATAGTTTTTAAATGTTTATTATGTAGAAAGCATGACTTTGCTATTCTTAATATATCTATTATTTCATAAAATAAGCAATATTCTTCTACAGTGCCTCACAGAGTTGATTTATTTTGTTTGAATCACATCAACTGGATCCAAATAATGAGAAAAGTGTGAAAATTGTTATTTTTTTCTAATTTACATTGACACTAATTGTTTAGGAATATATATAAATGTCATCTAATTTTAATTGAGCTCTTTTTCTTAATCCACCAAAAGAGAAATCTTCTACAACTAGCCTTTTACATTTATACTAACAAATTGAGATTTCATCAAAGAAGTGAGAACAAAGAATGTGATTTTGGAACACAATGGCATTCTAAAAGATATTTTGTATAAAACCTGTGCCCTTGCATATTGGTCCTTTCCTTGCTACAATGAAGGTCACTTGGTTGAGCATATCTGTTATATCCAAGATGAGAAACAACATAGAGCAGTGACTCAAAGACTTCCCTCAGAGTCAGGAAAAAATGGCTTCAAATCCCTCTTCACATATATCCTGGTTGTGTGTCCCTGGGCAGCCATTGAATCCCTCTATGCTCCTAAAACTCTGTAGATTTACAAGTTACTGATCACTAAGAGCAAAGGGAGTTCTCCAACTATTGAAACTGTGATTTTTTTAATTGAGAAAAAGATTATAGACAAAGTTTGTCCCAAAAGACTTAGTACAGTTTAAAAATACAAAAATAAAAACAAAACTTGTTAAATCTATTAAAGGTTAAAATCACAGATTTTTAGGAACCCCATATTTTGGTAGAAGGAATTTTTATGAGAAGAATTAGCTCCCCTGATGATAACACAAGTCTGGACACCACCATCACCATCACCACCACCCCCCCACACACACACACCAGAAATGTAAAATCAAAAAATCATAAAATAAAATTGGGACTTTAGAGAGTATGTGATCCAGGGCCTTCATTTTACAGATAAGGAAACTAAGGCACAATGTGACTTATTAGGAAGTCTGTTTTGTTTAGAAATTCCTTTGTTGTCTATTCATTCAACCATTTTGCAGAATAGCACAGGCTTGCTTGCTTGAATATCTCAGATTACATTTTTAAAAGTTAATTAAATAAGCAATTACTCTCAGAACTGAGTAGCTTGATTTTTTGCTGCCTTGACCACTTCTCTAAGCTCTATGGGTTTAGTCTGGCAAAAGAGATAAATATTCTTGTAAAAAGTAAAAGCAAAAGGAGGATAAAAGATAAATGTACTTTAGATTGTTATAATTTCTATAGATTTCTATGGGTTGTATGGATATATATTTTTTTCTATGTATAAATGTATAATTCAATCTACTTCAAAATCCAAAAGAGACCAAGAAATATGTCAAGTAAGGTGAGCGATTGAAAAATGGAAGAGTAAAATATTTAAAGGTAATAGTAAATGACAAGCTAAATTTCAGTACTTAGAGGGTCATCCCCTCATAGCCAGAAGGAGTTCTTGTAGGAAAATTGATCATAATATAGTAATGATAACAATTACCATGATAATGATAATAAAAACGACTCACATTTCCATGTCACTTAAAGATTTTCAAAGCAATTTCTTCATAGCACCCTTGTGAGGTCGGTGGTGCAAGTAACATACCCCTTTTCTAGATGAGGAAACAGGCTTGGAATGGTTGAATATGAAGTTACACAGCTTGTAAATATTGAAGTTGGATCTCCACTTCATTTCCTGACTATGGGGCCAGTGCTCTTCTCCTGTCATAGTGATTGAATAAAGGATTTGCCAACTATGCCCCGATCTTGATAGATGAGTCACTGGTAAGTTTCATATTTTGCCTTCCATAAGCTGTTGCTAACAAGTCTCCTCCCAGGGACGTTGGTAACTCTCTTCTATACCTCAGACCTAGATACTGCTTTTTTAAAAAATCTATCACAAAATGTAGTTTGAAGGATACGAGGCAGCCTCAAAGTCAGGAAGACTTTGACACATTGATTGTGGGATCTTGAGCAAGTCAACTTCTTGGTTCTTTAGGCAACTTTCTATTTACTGCAGAAAAGTTGCAGTCTGCACTGGAAAAGCTCATACTGAGTTCTCTACACAAAAGCATTCAGAGCTCATAACCATTGTACTGATGGGTAAATTGGAGGCCATGGCAAACCACGAAACAAACAAACCAAAATGCTCAGTGACTCAGTTCTGACATCCTTCTTCCACTTGGGCAGTGACTGGTTGGCAAAGGTCCAGAAAAGGGTGGGGTCAGAGCAGCTCAGAATGATACAGTTTCCAAACCATCTGTGTTCATTAATTTAACTGTTGGCACTCTAAATATGAGCTTCCTACCCACCAACTGATGAAATGATGTATTAGTGGAGAAACTATATCATACGCTTGACAGTCTTGCTACAAATGAAATCAGCAACAAAAAAATACATTTCAGAGACACATGGTGGAAAACCCAGCAAACTTGGAGTTTGGGAAGCTCTGGATTTGAATTCTGCCTGATAAACTTGCCAGCTGTGTGATCCTGAGAATATCATTTAACCTCATTCGTTCTGTTTCTTCATCTGTGAAATATGGAGATTAGCTCTCTGATGTCTCTTCCAGAGTGAAATTTATGATCCTATGATCTTTTGTGAGATGCTTGCAAAATGTCTGACTAAATAATAAAGCACCATCTATGAAGGATTTGACAAGATCCTTCAAACCAAAATCCTAACATTTAGGGGTATGTGTGTATAGGTATGTTTTACACATATGCATATACATGTATAAGCACACATATTTGTCTATATGTGTATGCATGTATATTTTATATATCGCATGTTTTATGATTTAAAATAAATGAGGCAAAAGGCTGACAGACTACTTAGAATTTTTCCAACTTTTTCTCAAGGAGGAAATTGGAAGCATGAAAATGTTCATGTCTTGATTGCTTAGAAATGTGGAAATCATGATTGAATCAATTATCTTTATAGAGACACATCATTATCTGATTAAAGATCAAAATTAATGCCAAATTGAAAGAAAAAAGAAAGCTAGCAAAAAACATTACATGAAATCCCAGCTGCCCCATGTTTCCTTATTCAAATCAGATATTAAATATAATTCAGTCAGACTGTAATCAGCCATTGAAAATAGAAAATGGACAAAGGAAAATAATGGTCGCCATTTTTTATGTTTTTATAGCTAACCAGCACAAAAGAATTAGCAGTGAGGTGGACAAAAATATCCAGAAACCACCATGCTTAACTAACATTTTATTTCCTTGACAAGTGAAAGATGGCAGCAATGGGCAACACTAGCTTAACATGAACTTGTTTATGAACTATCCAGAGGATGCTCATGAAAGATTCTGAGCAGTATTGCTTCAAAAACCAATGAAGATTTTGAAAGCAAGTCTGCCAGAAAGTATTGAATGAGACCTAACTGAGCCAGATTATTACAAGATTATAGATGAAACTGGATAGAAAACAACAAACATAAAAAATGCAACATTTGCCACCATTTTTATGACAAATTACTTTTGTCATTCATGGCATGGAATTATCATTAGATCTATGATCTAAAACACCAAGATATATTTGATGAGAATCTGACCTCTACTTTCTCATTTTCTAGTAGACTTTTGTTTGTACTTTTGTTCTTTAATGTTCATTTTCTGGTGTGAATTATGGTTATTTGTGTACCAATTTTGTTTTCTCAATTATACTGTTAACACCCTAAAGAAATCAGGTCTCATTTATCTTGAATATAATCCCTCCTCCATGACTACTAAGATGCTTTGCAAGCAACAAAATATCTTTATAAAGTATTGTAAAAATGTAGATTTTGTTTTTTACTACTAATGTTATTAGTGAAAGTAAGACACTGATAACTTCTCTACAGTCATGAACCTAGTGTCAAGAATGGACATGCATTGTCATTAATGGTCATTAATACCTTATATAATCATTAAGGCAGTCACTATCTAAGGATCTAAATCACTATCTAAGAAATAGGAGGAAAGACAAAATCCTATCTGATTGCCCCAATGAGTTGTACAGTTCTGACCCAATGTCTCTAAATAGGTAATGTGAATTTAGCATGACTTCCTGTAGTGATCTCTTCTTTTTCTAAAATATGATGGTTCTCTGTGGAGCAGGTTTCTTGGGGAGGTTTTCAGTTAGTTTCAGTTCAGAGTAATAATCACTTCAAATGCAGCCAGCTGATAAAATCCAAACATTTATTTTCTCCTTCCAAGTCCTTGGGCCCCGTTAGCTTTCTTAAAGGCCTCTCTCTCCCTCCTTAGTTCCAAGAGCTCTTGCAGCTTGTCTTTTAGCTCATCCAGCTTCTGCCTCTAGCTCAACTCCGACTCATAGCTTCTCAATCTCCAACTGATGCTTCCCTCTCAATCTTTTCAGCTGACTGATTGACTGAAGCTCTAAGAGCTTTTTATATATGATCTCTTAAAGGTGTGAACCCAAAAGTTGATCCCTCCTCTGAGAGATGGGGATTGTGGGTTTCTGACTTGTGAATCTCCCAAACTTGTGAACTCCAATGTGTGAGCTAATTGTGAACTCTCAAAGGTGTTAACTTAAGCATTGTTTCTATCAATATTAGTGACTTAACACTTTGTAAGGATTTGCTCTAATGTGTGAACCAATAAGCATTGTATCAATTCCATTGAATTAACACTAGGATTCTAACAACTTCCTATATTCTTTCTAGAGTAGCTGTATCTTTTCTTCTTTGTTTTCTGCTATTAGTATTCTTTCATGGGTGTTTTAAACTGATTAGGTTGGGTTGTCAGAGATGCTTTCTGAGTTTGGGTGGTTTTCAATGACTTCCTTTTGGCCGGTGATTTCCTTTTGGCTTGCAAATATCTTCCTTCTAATAAAGACATATCATAAAGCAAACTTTTACAGTTAGCAGAGTAATTAATAAAATCATGGAGAACACGCTAAATAAATCTACTTCATAAAAAGCATCTGTGTCTGTAGAAGTGTGTTAGATTGCCTTTGTGGCTACCCTCTGATTTTCCTATTTTGTATCTTTGGATTTTTATATAATGGATTCTATTAAATGATGTTGCGCTACACCTACATTGTGCTAAGTATCATAAAGGACAAAATAAGAATATAAGAAAATGATTGAGAGGGAAGCATCAGTTGGAGATTGAGAAGCCACGAGTCGGAGTTGAGCTAGAGGCAGAAGCTGGATGAGCTAAAAGACAAGCTGCAAGAGCTCTTGGAACTAATGAGGGAGAGAGGTCTCTAAGAAAGCTAATGGGGCCCAAGGAAAGAGATAGGACTTGGAAGGAGAAAATAAACATTTGGATTTCATCAGCTGGCTGCATTTGAAGTGATTATTACTCTGAACTGAAACTAACTGAAAACCTCCCCAAGAAATCTGCTCCACAGAGAACCATCATATTTTAGAAAAAGAAGAAGTCACTACAGGAAGTCCTGCTAAATTCACATTACCTATTTAGAGCCATTGGGTCAGAACTGTACAACTCACCGGGGCAATCAGATAGGATTTTGTCGTTCCTCCTATTTCTTAGATAGTGATTTAGATCCTTAGATAGTGACTGCCTTAATGATTATATAAGGTATTAATGACCATTAATGACAATGCATGTCCATTCTTGACACTAGGTTCATGACTGTAGAGAAGTTATCAGTGTCTTACTTTCACTAATAACATTAGTAGTAAAAAACAAAATCTACATTTTTACAATACTTTATAAAGATATCTTGTTGCTTGCAAAGCATCTTGGTAGTCATGGAGGAGGGATTATATTCAAGATAAATGAGACCTGGTTTCTTTAGAGTGTTTACAGTATAATTGAGAAAACAAAATTGGTACACAAATAACCATAATTCACACCAGAAAATGAACATTAAAGAGCAAAAGTACAAACAAAAGTCTACTAGAAAATGAGAAAGTAGAGGTCAGATTCTCATCAAATATATATTGGTGTTTTAGATCATAGATCTAATGATAATTCCATGCCATGAATGACAAAAGTAATTTGTCATAAAAATGGTAGCAAATGTTGCATTTTTTATGTTTGTTGTTTTCTATCCAGTTTCATCTATAATCTTGTAATAATCTGGCTCAGTCAGGTCTCATTCAACACTTTCTGGCAGACTTGCTTTCAAAATCTTCATTGGTTTTTGAAGCAATACTGCTCAGAATCTTTCATGAGCATCCTCTGGATAGTTTATAAACAAGTTCATGTTAAGCTAGTGTTGCCCATGTCATCTTTCACTTGTCAAGGAAATAAAATGTTAGTTAAGCATGGTGGTTTCTGGATATTTTTGTCCACCTCACTGCTAATTCTTTTATGCCGATTAGACCCCTTTAAATAGGGAGATCAATATGGGTAAAGGTATGAAGTGGGAGTTACCTTGATAATTGCATGCTGCTTGTATGTAATGTATAAGGGAAGAGTGATTTTAATAGAAAAGATGGACATGTACAATACATCAGTTCATGCATACATATATGTATACACACATTTATTCATGTATACACATATGGGTGTGCATACATGTAGACACATACATATGCATGCATATATATGGATGTGTGTGTGTGTGTATGCTGGAGAGAATCAGATCTAAAGGAATCTAAAAATTGAAAGAAATTTTGATTTTATGTAGCAGGAAATTGAGAATGTTTGATTATTATTAATAGAAGAACATGATCAGTCAATTCAATAAGCATATATAAAACTCATTGTGTCCTCTGATCAGCTGTAATAACTACAAAGAAAATTTAAAAATATGATGAAAGGATTATTTTACTAGAATAAAATTGTATTGATATATTTTTCTATCACCTTAATTTCCTCCCATTTTCCTCTCCTTCCCCTCTCCCCACTAGAAAACCATTCTTTATTCCAAAGAATTGAGTGTTGTTTTTTTTTTTTTTTTCTAAGCATGGTATATAGGATGGTTTGCAAGGGTATAGAGAAAGAAATTGGAGACAGCAAGGCCAGAAAACAAATAATTTGAGATGACTTGTAACTTAAGATGATTTAGCCTCCTCTTTTCTTTTCTTTTTTTCTTTTTTTCTTTTTTTTTTTTTTGCTGAGGCAATTGGGTTGATGACTTGCCCAGAGTCACACAGCCAGGAATTATTAAGTGTCTGAGGTCACATTTGAACTCAGGTCCTCCTAACTTCAGGTGCTCTATCCATTAAGCCACCTAGCTGCCCCTTCCTCTTTTCATCGTACTTCTCAGTCCACATGGGTCTAATTCCATAAGGAAGATGCCATGTATTGGTTCTGGGGCTCTGTGAATGAACAAAATATGGATTTCTCCCTGTTATGCTTGGCAGGAGAGTGCAAGGACCTGTCTGACTTACCTGGTAGAGCAGCTGGCTAACATGGAACATTCCTCTCATCATCTCCTTTTGTTGGAGATTAAGAATCTCACCGACACCTTCTCTACTATCCTGGGGCCTCAAAGCAGAGATATCTACCGGATGAGCAATAGTTTCACCGCCATTGCCAAGCTTCTCATCCGACACCTGGATGGCGACAATCCCCAAAGAAGGAGGTAAATGGATGTTGTTGTCCCATTTGGGGTTCTATGTTCATGGCCGTGTTTGCCTTTGAACGGGGAGTGAGCCCAACAAAAAGCACCTCGCCTATGCAGACATACTTTGCCTTAAAACATCCTCCCAAACTGGAAGAGATGCCTTGTGCTGCACAATGACAGTTTCCCCGCAGGAAAGCTAAAATAAAAGCCCTGCGGTGTCCGTTCCCGTCCTCCCCTATGAGGAAGATGATACGAGCATCCCCTCTCAACTTCATCTTCTTTGGTTGGAAAATGATGCTGGATGCTCCGTTTCTTTGTTCACCTTTATCTCGGCTGAGCATATGAACATTTAAACGATTATTTCTCTCTTCCCCAGAGTGTGTAGAAAGACGTTTTAAGTCTTTCATTCTAAACTACTCATGACCTGGGTAGAAAGATCTGCAGGGGGAAGGCCTCCCAGGGATACAAGAATAACTTTGGGGAGGGTCGAACCCTCCAGCACGTGCTCTTAGGAAGTCAAGTATACCCCCTAAGCTTTTACACAATTTCCATGATGCTGCTTTTCAGGGAGCCGGTTAGAACTCCCACTGCAGCCTCCCGTGGGATTGTGAGACGGCCCATTATTAGGAAGGTCACTTGGCATTCTGCGCACAGCTTGCGGGCTGATCGCTCCCTCCTGGTGACTGGCATGTGCACCAGAGGAAAAAAAAAGATTAAGCTTCATTCATGACTATGTCTAATTCTCTCAGCTTCCTCTGCTAAAGCCCTGCAGTCAGGAGGCTAAGAGACAGAACCTGTTTTGCCCAAGTTTGTGAGATAATATATGAGAAAGTGCTTTGGAGAAGTATTAAATGCTGTATAAACTCGCCCTGTTCCTGTGAGCTAAGAAAAGTGCCACTGTTTTGCCATCCCCCAAATGGCGCGAGGGCGCTTTCTTAACATGAATCGGTCCCAGGGATAAGGGCTTAACAGAGATACTTCTCAGGCAAATTCTGAGAGAGAAGAAGAAGAAATGACTTTTAAAAGAACACTTTACATACACGGTCTCGTTTGGATACCACAAAAACCTTCTTAGCTTTAAGCCAGAGGAGCCCTTCCTAAATTTGCAACTTTATCCCATCACTCCCCCCAATTTTCCCTTTGAGGGAGGTGCTGCTCAGATTAGCATTAGGAAGCTAAGGCTACCAAGGGTCAGAGAAACTGAGTAATTTTCCTATAGGTGCAGGTAAGTGTCTAAAATAGTATTTGAACTCAGGTCCTTCTGACTTTGAAGTGCATTAATCTATCCACTACACCATGCAGCTTTGTGGGGAGGAAAAAAGGAAAGGAGAGAAGAGAAAGGAAGAGAGGAGAAAAGAGGAGAAATGAGGAAAGGAGAAGAGGAGAAAGAGAAAAAAAAGAAAGAAATGAAGAAATAAAGGAAGGAAAGAGCAAATCTCACCAACGAGGCTATGCACATGAGAAAAAGTCTTAGTTTCTGTTCCCATTGCTATTCCGTGCACCCCCCCGCCCCCTGCCCAAGTAACCTAAAGAAAGGCAAGCAAAAGGCAGAGAGAAAAGACTATGAGAACATAGATTCCTGAGCCCTTTTTTCTTCCCCAGAAGTGATTTCAGTTAGTTCAGTCCTTTCTCCTTATTCTCATTGTTCTTCTGACCCATTGAGAGCCTGTGGTGGGAACCCCCAGATATAAGTGCAGGCAGACAAGCCACAGTAAGTCTCTCTTATTAACTGCTCATCTTTATCTGTATCGGTTGCTATGGCTCCTGGAGCAGCATCTTCTCTCTGAATGGCCATTATTGTCAACTTTTGGCTTCCCTAATTTCTCTGTCCCCCAAACTAAGAGTTCTCTAGGTTATTGTCTGAAATATGCAGCAAGAGGTCAGAGCCACACAATTAAAGTGAAAATTAATAAGTGAAGAGGGCATGAGAGAAAATGAAAGATGATCAGATTCAAAACAGATGTCACCCAATTTACAAATCTAACACACAGATCAGCAGGCAAGATTGGAAAGCAGAGACCAAAGCTCCAAGAGTATTGAAAGAAAAAATAATTAGCATCTGAGAGAGAATGAAAAACTGAAGCAGACAAGAGCCCCAGTGTGCCAAATCATTATGAGTAAATTGAACAGTTTTTTTCAATGCATCCAAAGAAGGAGCTTGTATTTTGTTCTCTTTAATTTTGGAAATCGTTTAGGAAGGCTAGACAACAAATGAACAAGGACTAAATATTGGGAAAAACTAACAGAGTGCATTAGATTTCACATCTATTCAGGAGGAACTGAAAGGCCATAGCCGCCGTTTGGGTTAAAAGTAGAGAACGTGCCAGGGATTGAGAATGCCATCCGTGTATTATGGCACTCTGGCCATGGCGATTCTGCTAACGACTGGTCCAATCAAAGCTGGAAGGGGCACCTGAGACCCTGGCAACTACTCAAGAGGACTGAGCGGACAGAGGGAGGATATTCAAAGCCTCTTTGGCAACTCCATCACGTTGTCAAGAAGGCTGACATAAATAGCTGCAGGTGAAATAGTCATCCATTTGTGGCAAGATGTGCCAGGTCTCTATCAGAACAGTGGAGAGGGAAATCATGAGGAGCAAACAGGAAGAAAGAGGAGGAAAAGATGGAGAAAGGTTGAAGGGAAAAAGGCAAAAGAGAAGAAAGTCTTAAATTTCTTGTCTTTAAGACATAAGTACCCTCCCTGAATCTTAAATTCTACTCTCTACCTTGCCAAGATGAGGAGTCCATTGCTTTTAGGCCCAGCCCCAAAGCCTTAAGCAGAAGCTTTCAATTGTAAGAAAGAAAGCTGATCGGGGATGAAGATGAATAAATATTCAGTGGTAGATTCAAAGCCAAATAACATGAATGAGGGAAGGCTAATTAAATCTTCAACCAGATCAGACATTTTTTATTAAACTTTTTATTTTCAAAACTTACACATAGATAATTTTCAACATTCACTCTTGCAAAATCTTTTGTTCCAATTTTTTCCCTTCCTTCTCCCCACTCCCTCCCCTAGATGGCAAGTAAACCAATATATGTTAAACATGTACCTTTTTAACATATACACACATATATATTTTTTTGACAATATATTGCTGCATAAGAAAAATCAGATCAAAAGGAAGAAATAATGAGAAAGAAAACAAAATGCAAGCAAACACCACAAAAAGAATGAAAATACTATGTTGTGATCCACACTCAGTCCCCAAGGTCCACTCTCTGAGTGCAGATGGCTCTCTCTATCACAAGACTATTAGGAATGGCCTGAATCATCTCATTATTGAAAAGAGCCACGTCCATCAGAATTGATCATTGTATAGTCTTGTTGTTGCCATATATAATGATCTCCTGGCTCTGCTCACTTCATTTAGTGTCAGTTCATCTAAGTCTCTCCAGGCCTCTGTGAAATCATTCTGAAATCAGCACTTGTAAAGAGCCAATCCCAAAAGAATGAAAAATCAAATCATAATCATAACATTACAAGGTAAGAAGTCAGTTGGGGGAGAAATGAGTGGAGACAGAGAGTGGTTGTTCATTTTTTCAGGCACACCCAACTCTTTGTGACCCACAGACTATCTCGTGTCAGGACCTTCTGTCCTCCACTACCTCCCAAAGTCTGTCCGAGGTCATTATTTCCACAACACTTCTATCCATCTCATTGTCCGCCATTCCCTTCTTCTTTTTACCTTCAGTCTTTCCCAACATCAGGGTTATCTTAAGTGATTTCCATCTTCTCATTATGTGGCCAAGCTCCAGCTTCAGTATTTGTCCTCCCAATATACTACTTTGTTGTTTGTTTTCCTTCCTTCTCAAAGAGGACCAAAATGACATTATGTTGAGGTCTGAGTAGTCTGTCCAATTGGCTGATAAGACCGACATGACTTCAAGAGGCTCTACCACGGGTCAGATACAAATAATCCACACGATCACTTGGAGTGGGCAGATCTCTAAATTTGGAAGTCTCCTCATGTCTCACAATCAATTCCAAAATTTTTCAGAGAGACCTTGACAGTCTCCTTGCATCTTTTGACCTCCATGTGAGCACTTGCCCTATAGGAGATCTCCATAAAATAGTCTTTTGGGTAAATACATTTGGCATTTGGACAAGATGGCCAGCCCCCTGGAGCTGCGCTCTCTTCAGTGAGCAGGAACTTTTGGCAGAGTCTGGTACCTTCTCTTACCAGGTGTCTTCAGAACCTTCCCAAGACAATCCAAATAGAAGCGATTCGGTTTTCTGGCATGGGGAATGTGCTGTCCAGGTCAGCACCTGTAGGTCTTTAGCTGTGTAAGCAGCCTGATGCTCTCCTTTCCCACGTGTCACCTCAGAGTCTCCCCAACACTGAGCTTGCTCCCACAATGTCTGGGTCAGCCTCATCATCATGTGTACCTCCTTACTACACTCTCCATAAAGATAATATAATTTTGTGAAATATTAGCAAGGCATGGAGTGATGAAAGGAAGAGTTAGCAACAGATTCTGAGTCTTAAAATATCTGGGGCCTATTCTTAGTAAAAGCTATGAGCCTGAGATGATCACATTTGAAGCAGCTCCACAATAGCTTGGGGGGAGGGAGGGGACGGGGAGGGGACCTGGACATCTTGCTAAAAAATTCAACAGTGGGTATTGGGTCACTTCTGGGCCTGGTCTATACTTGGTTCTGCCATAGACTAGAAGCAAGAAGTAGATTTAATCAGTGACCTTTGAATTTCCTCTTTGGTGCAGTTATTCAATCCTTCAAACTTATGACTGGTCCCTTCCCCTCCTTTCCCCATATATGGGGAATTTCTTCTTCTTCAAGACCTCCCTCTGTAACCATTTCTTCTATGAAATCTTCACTGATCAGTCCAGTTCATGTCACCCTTGTTCCTTAGTGCTTCTATTCCATAAATACTCGGTGGCTTATCTATCATAGCATAGAAATGATTTCTTAAAAGTGTTGTGGAAAAGTCACTCTTTCTTCTGGGAGGTTTTACAAAGGAAAAAATATTCTCTTAGAACAACTATTGGTGTAAGAAACTACATGAGCTTGCTAAGAATTAAAACCATGTGACATTCCCTTAGTGTTTCCCCCCTACTTTTGACAGATTATCTTCCTACCAAGGAGATGTTTAAGAATGAAACCAGAGTTTTAAGAAGAAAGAAGTCTTCATTTTTATCCAAAGGGCTCTAATCTAGTCATTTGTATTAAAAAAAAAACATTGACAAGGCTGAATTGTATCTCACTTTTGTATTTGGAGCTATGGACATCGTTCAACATTCGTGAACAGTGTCAGAATAGTATCACAACACTTTTGTTTCTTTCTCTCCTGAAGAGGTTAAGACTGACATATGGCACCATTTATGTCCCATCTGCTGTTAATTTACTCAACTATTTTTTTCTCCTTTTAAGCAACATTTATGATGATCTGAAGAGCTGTAAAGGTATCTTAGGAATTCATTTAGCAGCAAGAAATGGAGGAATGAGACACTCTACCCAGCCAGAAAAACAACCAGATCCCACCACATTAAATGACCCAAAATGAGCCATTTTGTTCCATACTGCGCAGTGGTAGGATCGGAACACTAACATGAAGTACGAGCAGGCAAATGGTAGCGTCGTCACGGTGTTTTGGTTATGATTTGTCCTATGAAATAAAAACATTCTGATGATTCAAAGCTACAATACTTAACACAAATAACATTTACCTTATTGCCTTTAGTTTGGGTCTAAATTCCAAGATAATGCCAATGGTTCAACAGAGTTCCAGAATCTCGGTGACTATTTGGTTCAAGTTGTACCTGACTAAGGGTCTAGAATTTGAATAATAAGAGGTCATTCAGCCTTTGCTTGAAGACCTCCAGTAAGACCTCCAGAACCTCCCACCTCCTGAGTCAGCTCATTCAACTTGGAAATCACTTTCAATTTTGTAAATTCTTTCCTTCTATCAAGATAAAATTATACTTTTTGCAACTTTTATCCCTTGCTCCTAATTTTGCCCTCTAAGATGAAGCAGACTTATCTATTCAAATACTTCAAAAAAAAATGATGGTGTCCTGACTTGTAAAGCATTCAGCATAATGGCTGACGCATAGTAGGTACTACATAAATGCTTATTCCCTTCCTCCTACTCTTCTCTTCCCTAAAGTTCTCTTTTCTTGGCAAAATCTCAGGTTCCTTCATTCAATACTCATACTGTATTCAAGGAATTTTACCCATCCTGGCTCTCCTCTGCTGGCCACTCTCCTGCTTATCAATGTTCTTCTTGAGAATGATACCCAGAACTGAACACGAAGCCATAGATGTAGTCGAACCAGGGGACCATAAGAGAGTCCGAGTTGCTATCCAAGAGGGTAAAACTATAAGACTTCTAAGGTTTCTTTCTGTGTTTTGAAATTATAATTCCATGAAACACATTCCCCAAAACTGTAAATGATGTTTGCCTTGAAAATTGTTAATTAGTCATTTAGGAAGGGAAAAGAATCAATCAATGAATCAACAAGCATTTTCATGTCATCTTCAACAAATGGCCATCCAGTCAACGAATTCCCTTATAGAATTCTATATTCTATATTCTATATTCTGCCCATCCTATATTCTCTATATATTCTACATTCTACATACTATATTCTGCCCATTCTAATCTTGGGCAGATCTAATCATTACAAAGATAGCATTGGGATTAAACTGAAATACGTCCCTCTGTGACCTCTATTTGTTGACTTTCAAAGACGAGCCATCCCCTCTTCTACTTGAATATCTTCAGATATTTGAACATGGGTCTCATCTTTCCTGGCTTCCTTTTTGAAAATAAAATGCCTATAACTCCTTCAGTGGATCTTCAAATATCATGGTTTCCAGTCTGCTCATTATTCTGATTATCTGCTGCTGGAACGCTCCAATAATCAACGTCCCTTCTCATCTGCTTCTGGTGGCTGCTGCTTCAGAAGCAGTCTGTCTAGGAGTGAGTGCAATGGTACTCTTCCCTTCCATTCTCTAGATAATATATCTTTACTAGGCACAATATTTATCAGCCTAAGAAAGGAGTGGCTTTTTTGTCTCCCAAATGACACTGCTAACCCCAGTGGAGCTTACAATCTATTTGAACTCCCCGATATTTTCCATGTAAACTACTTTCTCATCCATATTTTTTCTTATGCCAATGATTTTTTCAGTCTAAGGGCTGAATTAGATCTTTGATTCCAGTCAATCAGACAGTTGTCTAAAAGACAACTAAAAATCAACTACTGTCATCTAGTCTGGAAGTTCTTAAATTTACTGGTTTCAGAAAACCTTCATACTATTAAAAAATTATTGAGAAATCTCCAAAGTCCTTTTATTTATGTGGTTTATATCTACCAATTTACTATATTAGACATTAAAATGTATTATTGTTTGGAAATATTTTTAACCATGCAAAGTCCCTAAGAGAATCTTCTGTGAGTCTTAGAAGTCCTGGGACCATTGGGAATTGCTGATATAATTCATAGCTCTTCACTCTAGTTACAAGAATATTGCAAAGGGGCAGTTAGATAACGCAGTGGATAGAGCCCCATCCCTGAAGTCAGGAGGACCCGAGTTCAAATCTGGTCTCAGATACTTAATACTTCTTAGCTGTGTGACCCTGGGCAAGTCACTTGATCCCAATTATCTCATCAAAAAAAGAAAAATAAAAAGACTATTGCAAGAGATTTTCTTCAATGCCTCAATAAACTATAGATCTTCAATACTGATGGAATTTCAATCTTCTACTAGTTTAGCAATCTCTAAAAAGGAGATCATGAAATTTGCTTTCCATGATTTGTTCTAAAGGAACATCTTTCTTTATAAGAGTACACAATAGGTCTTCTTCCTCATTTGGTCCTGAGTATTTCACAGTTCATTCAAAATTAAATTCCTATCACAGGCATAGTAACTTTGCATTAATAATAATATTTGGGTATTGAATAAATATTTAAATAAAAATTTGAATATGTAATAAAAAGATTATAGCTTATAAGATTTGCATGTTAACAAATTTAGCAGGCATTCACCAACAAAGGTTAATCCTGAGGATGTACTTTGGAGTTGTAGGAAAGATAGTATTGAGACATAATATATGTGAACACATTTTGTTAGCTGAAAAACGCTTCCCAAATATGAGTATTATTTTGTTTTTCTCAAAGTTTAATAGTACCATATTTTGAGATCTGTTCCAGAGAGTTTCCAAATATTAACTAATTTTTTTTTTAATTTAAGGATCCTTTAAGACGCGCTGTCAATCTTCTGACCCCCTATGAGGTTTATAGTCTCATCTTCCTTACATAGTGAGATTTGCTTCTTGCCAATAGGACAATTTGTTATTAAGGAGAGCCTCGGCTTACCCAAGTGGGAGGTAATGAAGCCTCCCCCTGGGCATCCCTAGAGAAGCTTTTAAAAACTTGCCTTTGGCAGCGGAGACCAGAAACCATTCAGCCTGGAAATGATATGGCCTCCCCTAATGTGATTTGCTGAGCTGAAGCCAAGTTAATATTTCGGGGATTACAGAGTACTGGCAAACATCTCTGTAAAGTTACCTCTGGACTGAAGTCTGACAAATATGGAAAAGAAATACCAACACCCCACATCCCTCCACTGCTTCTTCTTTCCAGTGATCACCCCCAATCCTTCACATTAAAATCTATCTATCCAGCCAACCTTCCATCCATCTATCTATCTATCTATCTATCTATCCATCCATCCATATATATTTATATATACACATATACACTAGGAAAGTAGGGTTGGATTTCCTTTTGGAGAATGTTACTTCAAAAAGATGCTGCTGTTTCCCAGAGCCACAACCTCATTTTCAAGAGAGAACAAAGAGGAATTGGAGAGGTGGCTGTGATTAAGACCAGCCTGCATCTTCCACTTACCTTTCCTCGTCTCCCAGGCTGGCTCTTTTCCAGCAGGCCTCAGTTCTCCACTAAGGCCAGAGTTGGAGTGTTTGGTGACAAATCAAGTTCCATCTTTTTTTCTCTTGTGTCAACTTCTCAGTGCCTGCACTTTATGTTTTGTTTGAATCAGAGACTGGTCCCCAATCCCCCGTTACTGCCATACTTAACTGTCACTTAGCCTTTGAGGCAAGAATAGGAGCATGTCAGGAATAAAAAGCAAACCAGCAAGGTTAAAATAGCTCAAGTCGTTCTTGTGGTGAGAAAGCTGGTGTAGGAAAGAACACTCATCAGCATCATTGCCTGGGGTAAAAGCCAATGGGAGAAGAGTGTCTGTTTTAAAAAGTGAAGAATCTTATCTTTTCATGCTGTTTATTACACCAGAATAATTATCACAAACTCATGAAATTGAACCTCCACAAAATAACTCTGATGCTTCATTATCATCTGGAGGTGACCCTGGGATTTTGAAGGCTATTCACCTGATTCTAAGGGCCTCAAAGCTGTCCTTGCTTGGACTTTTCTTATAAACATCGATCCATTCACTCATTATAAAATATATGTTCATTACATTTTATTTTGCTGAGGCAATTTGGGTAAGTGACTTGCCCAAGGTCATATAGCTAGGATGTGTTAAGTGTCTGAGGTCAGTTTTGAACTCGGGTCCTCCTGACTTCAAGGCTGGTGATCTATCCAAGTTCATTACATTTTTACTGTGTGCAAAGAACTATGCATAGAATAAATTTTTTTTTCACATTATCAATTATTTAAATACGTAAATTGCAGCTGCCACCATGCTAAAAAGGCTTGAGAAGAGTCTTAACAACAGATTGAGAATCCAACTTCCCAAGAAACGGCTCCTATAGGTATGGAAAATCTCATCACCAATACACCAGTCACTTGGCAATTAATTTTTAGAACATGATGACTTATTAAACAAGGAGAAATACAAAATCATCCTCAGTTCTCTGCAGCTACATTTGTCTTTGGCAGCAATAACAGCAGAAAAGTAAAAGAAGCTTTCTATGCTTGAAATCATTTTTTAGATCATCTATAAACTTGAACTTGGATGTTATTACTCTAAATGGGAGATCTTGATCGAGTGGTCAAAAGTAGAATATTGATGATGAAAGGAACAGAATCATTTGAATGTAGGTATTTTGTTTTAAAATAATCAGATAAAAGAAGGAAAATTGGGTCAAATGGAAATATGATTGACAGTTTCTCTTTGGAAAAGTAAAGAAAGAAATCAAGAAAGTTGGTTTTATCAAAAAGAAAATGAAATACAAGATTTCATGGGACTTTTGGTCATCTTGTACTACAAAGCTATTACAAATATTTGCCAGAAGACTACTATGAAATCATTTCAGAGGGTCAGATGGTAATGAAGTTTTGACAGGCACTTTGATAAGAGGCACCAAATAAGATAAAAATATACCTTGATATTTAAGAAATTAAATGTAAAGGTAGAAAGAGTTGAAGGCAGTAAGAAATGTGCTAGAAAAGACTGAACATTCATGGAATCAGACACTTGTAACACTGATAAACTAGACACAAGCTTCATGTCTTTACCCCATGAATGCTTTCTTTAAGAAAGGATTAGTAGGTGCCAATGATATATCACCAAAAACAAAGGAAATGAGTCATATTTGTAACAAACAGGAAAAAATCATTGATGGGTCTTCCCCGAATCAATCTGTGTAATCAGACAACAAACTTGTTGTAAGAAGAAAGACCAGAATTACTACCATAAAGCTAGAAAAAAATTTAAGCTAGAGGATATGCAATTGAAATCACTTGATCCTGACCTATTGAAACAAGCTGCTGATAATAAAAAATGAGTAATAGACAATAGAAATGATTATAATTTTATACAAAAGCTTAAGTGATATAAAAATTAAGTTATGAACCTAAGAAGGAAACAAAAAGAGCTTAAACATCATCTTAACAAAAACTTGGCTTATTTGCCAAATAGAGACTGCTGATAGTTTCATTACCATTAACATAAATTTATAATATAAATTCATTTGTAAAATCTTATAAAGAAGGATGATAATGATTAAAAGCAGTATTACTTCATGATTCAGAGAGAAAAATGGATATTAAAACCAATTTAAAGCAAGTTCGGCAAAAGAATAGATGAAAATGAAAGGAAGATAACAAGCAAAGATGATGGAAGCCATCTGCAAAGATTTTGGTAGCAATTTGTTTTCACAATCAAGGATGGTATAGCCACCATACTTGAGCACTACCATCAGAATTCCTGTGGTGCTAATAGAGGAGACAGAGACAAAAAGAACAAAAATGAGAATAAGTGTACAAAAAGGAGATTAATTTCATGCTGGAAGTTATATACTTATGAACAATGTTGAGGAATTAATAAATCTGTAGGAAGAGAAGATATCAAAGGCATGGAAAAATTCTGTAAAAAGTTATGAACATCATTACTAAGAAAATATCAACAACTAATGACCTTTATGCCAACTTTTATTAGGGTCAATGTCTTTAAAGCACATATCTTTAAATTATTTTTATAAAGGTATTAGTGGGAAACAGTCAGACTTATTGGCAAGTCAACTAAAGGACATCACAGAATATTTTGTATCTCTGATTCTGTTTTTATCTTTCTCTATCATCTACATATCATGTATCCATCCATCCATCTAGTATCTAAGTACCTACTTATTTTATCCATCCTATCAACCTACTGTTTATTGATTCTATCCTGTAACTAGCAAACTACCATCAATCTGTCTACATAATTATTATTATCTATCCTATCTCTCTGTTTCTGTCTCTCTCTCTTTCTTTTTTCTTTTTCTTTTTTTTTAATCTCTTTCTCTTTCTCCCTCCCTCCCTCCCTCTCTGCCTCTATCTCTTTCTCTTTATACCTTTGACAATACATTGCCTCGTGGCTAAACAAAACTCTCTTTTTTCCCAGAGTTATTCATCCTCTATTTGAAAACTAGGAAATTGACCACCTCCTAAGACTCCTAAAGTAACTGAATAAGAAACGCAGCAATGGGTTCTCTCTTAAATCTCTCTTAACTTCTTTTGCTGGAGCTGTATCAGTGTTGACTATGCTGGTCTCCTTTTCTCTGGAATGGGCTGTTTCCTGGTGAAACCAGGGAGAATCAGGAAAGGTGATTGGAAGGACATTGCTTTTACACAAGATTTATTTCATTTTGCATTCTTGTGGGAAGGAACGAGGGGAGCTTGGAGAGCTTGAGCTGTCTGTGTCTGCCTCTCTCTGCCCTATTCCCACAAAATATAGAATGGGTGAAGCTTCTTAATGTGCTCTTTGAGACCAGAAAAATATAAATACTATGAATAATAAATAAGAAAAATTTAAAACTAAGCATTTTCTAAAAACATGGATTAGTATCTGTCCCAATGAAGACAAAATTAGTAGCTTGAAATTCTGTGGAAGAAGAATGTTCTCTTCAGCTTTAATATTCCTGTCATTGTTATTATAGCCTGGAGCTTAACAGAAAATAAAAAGTCAACAAATTTAAAATCCATCCCACTTATAAGAACTTTTTGTTCTGACTCCCAGCTCATGTTTGAAGATTTAAAACTTCACATAATATCTAACATCTGACATATGGAGGAATGGAGATAGTACATTTTTTTTTTTTTTTTTTACTTTCTATAAGTTAGAACATCCCCGATGTAGTCATTTGAAGGACAGATTTGAAAAACAAGGATTCAATTAAGAACATTACTGAAATATTTTGGTCAGTTGTGAGTGCCATAGTTTAAGAAGATTATAGATAAATGAAAAGCCAGCATGGTATAAAGGAAGGAAAAGTCAGCTTCCAACGAAGAAAGACTGTCCAGCATCTGACACATAGTGGCTCTGTGATCCTAGTGGAATCACTTAAGTCCTTGATCCTTTAGACATCTCCCATATTATAAATCACAAAGAAGGTGTCTGTCTAGTTCCCTTAGGGAGCTTCCTCCTTGGGAGCTCTCTATGTTAATGAGATCAAAGTTCTAATCCTAATCTCATATATCATTTGGGATGTATCTAGAATGAGATCCTAGAGGAACAGTTGAAAGAATTAATGATGTTTGTTCTGGAGAAAAGGAGATTTAATGAAAACCCTCACAAGAAAGGGATGGCATATAAACTTAAAAACATCCCCTAGACTAGTAAGAGAAAACATTAAGGCCATCTATCTGTAACTACTTCTGCTCCTGCTATTGCCGGTATTATTGTGAATGTACCCAGGACATCATTGTGAATTCCATCACAATTGGGAGTTCTGATTCTCCTATAGGAAACTATTCATTCTTGTGAACAATTGTTTGTGAGTTTTTCTTTAACTACTTGTCTGCTGTGTCCCTCCAATAGAACATAAACTCCTTGAGGTGTCAAACATAATGTCCAGCACACGACGCTCAAATATAACATGAAACCAGGAGAGATGCCCAAAGGAAAATTCTCCATTTTTATCCCCTAAGCTATTTGCCAGAATCTGATTGCAAATCCTCCCAGGGGACATTGCTTCAAGTGAATGTCTGCCAGCCTCCAAAGAGTGGATCAACTCTGTTCAAAAGTACTCACTGTGAGAAGACTGCCTACAGGTGATATGTAACCTACCTACTGCTGGCCGTGGATATTTCTGTCTTTGTCACCTTCGCAGGAAAATGTATCAGCTTCCAGAATGCTTGGCCAGCTTTGCTGGGAAGTTCATGTTCTGTGGATGCTGTAGTTGTGTCTTAGGAAACTTAAAAGCCCCTAAACCCCTAGCCCAAGGCCTTGGATTTAGTAGGTATGAAATACTGAAGAATTGAATTGTTGAATTAATGAATGGCCCAATTCACACTTGAGATTGTATTTGAATTACAATATGTGTACTAAGGTAACTCATACATAAGGTGCATCAAGTGTATGACTTGCAATCCAGAACACCTGACTTTGAATCCTGCCTCCCACACTTAGTGTGATTCTGGGTAAGTCATTTAGCATCTGTTTCAGGTTCCTCCTCAGTAGAATGGGGATCTTAATAGTACCTGCCTTCCAGGGCTATTGTGGGGCTTGGACAAGTTGACACAACTTTACATAAATGTCAGCTCCTACCTATTAGTAGTACTTCCTACTTCAGGAAGTTAATGTGTTCTTTCCTTATCTCTTTTGCCTCTGACACGTAAAGCTGTCCCACTCATAAAATCCCATCCATTCTTTCCCACTAGGGATTTTTTCATTCCCTCTCTATGTTGCTCTAGTGTCCCTCCTGGTGCTTTGCATTCAGGAGATGCTTAATAAATACTTGTTCACTGATTTCTTCAAAACGCAGCTCATGGAAATTAACTGGTTCTCTCCCTTGAACTCCATTTGATTATTTTGGAAATAGTTTATTAAAGTCATTTTAATGTATGTTTTGTCCCCTATGCAGCTCAGATAATAAAATCCTAGAAAATAATGACAGATTTGTTTTTGCCTTCTTACTGTCTGGATTTAGCAAAGTGTCTGGTATCCAGAAAACCTTTAACAAATGTGTTTTTAAATTGAATTGAATTGAAATTAATTGACATGCTTTAAAAATTTTTCATTAAACAGAGTTTGTCATTCAATATGAAAGGCAGTTAAAAAGATAATGTCAGTACTCCCAAAGGATAAAGGGACAGCTTTTAACTCATTTGTGTTCCTTTAGGATGGAAAGAAAGCCTGAAAAGAAAACTTCAGAACCATTGGAAGATCTCAAATCTGCTGCAACTAATGGAAGTAAAGAGGATGAAAAGCTGCAAGTTAAGATACAGGCTTTTGAAGAAAAAATAAATGAAGAGAGCAGTCCTCCTGGCTCTGCTCGGAGATCTAGTCTAAGCCAAGTTTCAAAGGAAGAAAGGAAAGATTTGAGATTTAACAGGTAGGGTGCCCATGAGCTTCAGGTTTCCAATGTTTGGAATAAAGATTTTTCTCAGTGTGATAGGGATAACTTAAACAGCTATATTTGTGACTATCCAAAATTTAATTCTTTAATTACTTGGTATCTTTCTTGATGGTGATGGTGATTACCAACTACTTACATCTTAGATTTACAAAGAATACTCAGTATGCAATGTTTCATTAGTAAGAAAAAAAAAAGAAATGAAAATTCAATTTAAGCTTTAAAATGAAAAGGTTGAGCTGAGTGGTCTCTGGGGTCTTTTCTTGCTCTAGATCTATGATCTTACAATCAGTGGACATTTATTAAAGTCCCTCTATGTACTCTATATGGAAGCATTACCTAAATCCATTAAAAAATTAAGAACAGAGATATCCAGCTATTATTTTCAGAGGCAGAAGACTATAGGAAAGAGTCTTTGCATACCATGTCAACTTTTTCGAACCGTTATTTTTTTCCCTTTTTAAAAAATTCATTGTTTTTAAAGAATTATTTTCTGGGAGAATAAAACTTGTAGTGTGCTGGAATTTCAATAAAATTTTATTTTATTTTTAAATAGAGGTGACAGTATTGGCAATCGAAATTCAAAAGTCTCGATAAATTGTCTTTGAGGAAAAACCCATAAGATTTACTTGCATATACATATATGTCTGTAGATATGTTTGTACATACACATATATGTATATGTATATAGATAAATAGGTATTTATATAATGTCTCCGCTCTTCTTCCATTAGTTTATAGAGGTGTGAAGGTAACTCGTGAGTTGATGAAAATTTGCCAGCAGAGAATGAATTTCACAAGGGCTCATCATGCTGGAATTTCTTAGAGAATGGAGCTGGTAATGGGCTGTTGCCTTCCCAGCAGCCTGAGCTAAGTTAAGGGAGACTTATCGCCAGCTTGGTTACAGGGAGGATGGATTTAATGGCCCCAGCAACCCTTAAAGCTCAAGTAAGTTACAGAGTGGTGCTGACCCACATCTGTCAAGGAGGCATTCAAACAGATAAAATTACAGATTCTGAAAATGTGGAAATATTTTAGGACTCTTCTTGGCAATGCAAGTTCATTGTAACTCTGAACTCTTTTGATCTTCAACTTTGAATAAACCCCCAGACTGTTAATGATCCGGATCTTCACATCGGTTAAGTACATTGGATGATTTTTCTATGTCCCATTTGGTGACTTTATTGAGTTATTCAGTAAATTACTTTGAAAGCAACTTGTTGTACCATCTAGGCCCCAGAGATCACTCCAGAAGCTGCATTCTTATTGCCTTTCTCTCACTTGGAATCCTCTAATGATTTTTTTAAATCCTGTTTTAATTTTTCCTTTGTTTACATCGTAGGTCAAAAAGTTTAGCTTTGCACGCAGTCCACCTAAACCATACAAATTCAGAGGATAAACAAGACGTTAAGAATGGAGATGTAATGGCCAGCATCTCTTTTTCCGAAATAGATGGGCTTAGCCAAGAAAATTATAAGTCACCATTTAAAGCAGATACTGAAGAATCACAGCTGGAAGTTTCTTCAATTTCACACCCAAGTAGTAAATGGACAGAATCTGAGAACTTGCCAGAAACAGTTAAAGAAAATGGTCATGAAAAAACACCAGAGACTACACAAAGTCATGTGGAATACCAAGATAAGCTCTACTTGCACTTAAAGGAAAATCTCAGCAAAGTGAAAGCATATGTCATGGAAATTGGGAGGAGTATTCCAGTCCCAGATCAGTGCACCGTTGAAGGTAAGCATTTGGAACTTTTCAAATTCACAAAACTTTAAAGGACTTTGGATTCCCAATACTTCTATCATCACACAAATAGTCACCTTGTCTCTTTTCAGGTATTTGGATATGATAGATTGAAAGAATTCCTTTATCCTTTTTTAGCTTTTATTCCATCTTTTTTGGAGTAGCTCATTTCCCAATGTCCTATATCAGTAGCCGTAAGATCACTGATTCTGATGATTTTTACCCAAACTTCATAGTTTGTTTATCGACTGTTCACTCAGCAAGTTAGTTCTACAATCAGATTCTCCTCTTCAGGCATAGAGGAATGCTAATTATGTGCTATTTGAATATATGAAATAATAACTCAATATTAAGAGTATTGAGTAACAATTTTGATATCTTTGATACCAAAGTATATAAAATATGACCTCAAATGAATTTTTAAAAAGATATATGCAGAATAATTAGTAACTATTTTGCCCAACTATATGTCAATAAATCTGATAATCTACTTGAAATGGATGAATACTTACAAAAATATAGTTTGCCTAGATTAACCGAGGAGGAAGTTAATTACTTAAGTAGTCCTATTTTGGAGAAAAGAAATCCTGATCTAAATACAAATTCACAAAGCATCTGTGAGATCACTAAGGTGAGAGATATCATGTGGACACTCTTTCTACAAATGGAAAATTGGAGACCCCATGACCGATCCCTTGAGTTAGAAACAGGGAATCTGGGACTGTGTTGCCCAGACTACATCTTGGGAAACCATGGAACCCTAGGAGAACTATTGTCTGCTATGTACTAGAAATGTTTGCCGTCAGGTAGCTTCTTGTTTTGATGAGTTGTTTGCTCTAAAATGTCAGCTGTTTCAATGCTGCTGAAAACAGTACCCTTAAATTTTAGTACTCCGGGTCAAAGTTCTGACCGTCCTATCCTAATCCTAGTACTGATTGTATGTAAAGGAGGGTCTACATATTCTTGAGACGTGCTGACCATTTCCATGGTTTATTGACCTATTTATTGTTGTCCTATGATTATGAGATTTTCCGTAGTCAGGGTCACACAGCTAGAATAGTATTCTCTACAGTGATAGATCACTTTCTGTTTTCATTATCTTTGACCATGATCTCTTTCCAAGATTATCATCCAACCCTTCTATTTTTACCTGTTACCAGTTAGAACAAGAAAGAATCCATCTTTACCATGGCTTGCTCCTGAGCCCATGAAGAAAGAATAGAAAGTAGCCACTTAAGAACTTGGGAATGACATCTATTATTGTTTAGCATGTGGAACAGTATATTTCCTAAGAGATTTCTACCAAATTTTTATAACTGTTTAAGTTGGGTAAATAAAAGCAACATTGCTCATTTTCAAAGAGAATTTGGAATATTTAGGAAAGAGCTGGAATGATCACCTTCAATATAAAATACATGTTTAGCTTGTTTCCTCAACTACTGAACGAATAAACAAATGAAGAGTTGATTTTGTGGGAAAAAAAACCAACAAAACAGATGAACTTTTCATTAATTTAATTAGAAAAAGAAAATCAAATTGCTAGCTTCAAAAATGAAAAGGGTGAACTTTCTATCAATGAAGAGGAAATTAGAGCAATAATTAGGAGCTATTTTGCCCACTTATGTGCCAATAAATCTGATAATCTACATGAAATGGATACTTACAAAAATATAGCTTGCCCAGATTAACAGAGGAGGAAGTAAATTACTTAGTCCTATTTTAGAGAAAAGAAATCCTGATCTAAATACAAATTCACAAAGCATCTGTGAGATCACTAAGGTGAGGGATATCCCATGTGGACACTCTTTCTACAAAGGGAAAAATAGTTCATTTATGCTGCATCCTAAGGAGTTCCCTGAATTTCAGGAGATGGAGGTGCCTTGCCAATAATTTTGTAGTTAGGGTAGGGTTTGAATTTAATTCTTCTTGAATTGAAACTTAGTCATCTGTACTGTGCCATGTAGTTTCTAATTTAAAAAACATTAGTCTAAACCTGTCATTTCATTCCTTAATGCAGAGCAACACCTGCTTTGCTGTGTGGAGATTATATTTCCCCCCAGAAATTGTGACTTGTCCAAGATCCTGAAGCCAGGATATCTATGAGTCAGGGGCAGGACCTGAGGCCAAATTGCCTTCATTTTAAGGCAGCCTGCCTATCCACAATGCCTCTATATGTACATATATGTAAAAATGTACATATAAACCAATTTTTAATTCCAAGAATAGACGCAAAGAATCAAAAGCATATCTACTACATAGGAAGGTTTGCTTCTTGTGGGAATTTGTGAAAAATCCTGAGAAGCCGTTTCTAACACCTACTTGTCAAAATGGATGATATTTCTTCCCATTTCTGTGAA
This sequence comes from Antechinus flavipes, assembly GCF_016432865.1. NCBI lineage: Eukaryota > Metazoa > Chordata > Mammalia > Dasyuromorphia > Dasyuridae > Antechinus > Antechinus flavipes. Next base: position 15,911,085 of record NC_067400.1, on the reverse strand, counting down.
TTATGTTGAGAGTTTGAGAGTCAACTAGAAGTCTGGGGGATTTGCCTGAAATATTGAATGAATCCATCATCTTTTTTTCCTTAAAAAAAGCATGGCATTTTCTTTTGATACAAAATATTTCCTGTCAAACAAAAACTGAAAACTTAGCAAGTATTTTTAGCCATTATTTCAGAATTCATTCATTGTATTGTAATTTCCTGAAAGTTCTTTCTCAAATAAGTCACTGGGAAATTCCTCAAATAGGACATGTGCAGGGAAAAGGAGATTGATGTGACTCATTGTAAATCTCACTACAAAAAGAACTCGTGCTGATTGCACATGGGACAAGCTGTTAATGTTTCATAGATTATACAAGGTCTTCTGTCCAAAAGCCAGTGAACAGTCTCTGGGCTGTTGCAGTTTCTCTTATAATTATGTGATTATTCAACGGTTTCCCTTCTTTCCTTCAAAAGAAATGGAAATTTTTTCTTAGGAATATTTTTATTTAATATTTTCCCTAGTTACATTTAAAGCAGTTTTTACATTTGTTTTTAAAACTTTTGTGTTTCAGATTCTCTCCCTTATCTCTCTCCCAAGCCCTCCATTAAGAAGGCACATGTGAATTTATGCAAAACATTTTCATAAAAGTCATGTTGTGATAGAAAACATAGATCTGCCTTTTTAGAGAGAGAGAAAGAGAGATGGAGAGAGACAATGAGAGACAGAGACAAAGAAAAAGAGAGAGAGAGACACACACACAGCACAGAGGGGGGAGAGGGGGAGAAAGAGAGAGAGAGAGAGAGAGAGAGAGAGAGAGAGAGAGAGAGAGAGAGAGAGAGAGAGAGAAAGAAGGAAAGAACAAAGGGAGTAGTAATGGATCATTGTACTGCTGAGAGTAGCAAAGTCATTCCCAGCTGATCATCCCAGATCATTACTTTTACTTTGTACATAGTACATTTTACTTTGCTTGATTTCATGGAGGACTTTCCAGATTCCTCTGAGAGCATCCCCTGCATCATCTCCCACAGAACAACAATATTCCATCACAATCACATACCGCAATTCATTCAGTCATTCCTTAATTGATGAGTATCCCCTCAATCTCCACTAAGGAATTGAAATTTACTCCAAATTGTTATTAAGAAAAGACACCAATTGAGAAATTCAGCTTAGTGTAATTTGATTCTCATCAAGTGGAAACTGATATGCCCAATTATGCAAAGCACTCCAGAAACAGATAACCACCATATGAATGATTAGTCAAAATCATTAGTAACAAGAGAAATGCAAATTGTATTTAACTAAATAAACTGGAAAGCAGGAAAAAAAGTTGCAAAAAAGATATCACAGATGTGCCAAATGAAAGTGTGAATGGACATAAACCTGATAACAACTACAGGTTTTGCCTTGCAACTGAGAAACTTGTCAAAGATGAAAATGCTGGGAATAGTTGATATTGGAGGGGCCGTGGGAAGATGGGCAGACTAATGTATTGTTGATGGAGTTGTAAATTGGCTCTACCATTTTCACAGTAATTCATAATCATCCAGAAAAATGGGAGAAGCTGGGGAGGAGGGTTAATACTTATAAGAGGGCTTTTGTGGCAGCAAAAAATTGACAATAATTGGATACCAATTGACTGATATATGGCCAAATAATTTGTAACACAAGGATGTCATGGGATATTATTGCTTAGTAAGAGATTATGACAATGAAATATAGTGAAACCTAGAAAACCATGCATTTAAATAAGCAGAACCGGGAAAATATGCACAATGACTTCAATAATATAAGCAGAATAGCAAGAATAAAACTTTAAGTTGTACAACTATAATCACACACAAATGTCTAAAGCATGACTACAACATTTTAGAAAGAAATTGAATATATAGAGCGTCTCAGAAGTCTTGATACAGAGTTAAGCTTTTTAATATCTTAAAACTGCACTAAAACTTTTGGAGTTTGGGGGATTACAATTTATTAAGATGTTACAGATTTATTGGAACCCTGCTTTAACTGTGGCTTTATTACCTGAATTGGAACTTTGTTTTTGTTGTACACAGAGTAGGATTCACACAGGGCAGGTTCTTTTCATGTCCTGGCAAAGTGAGTTTTAAGTGTTTGTATTTCTGAATGAGTTTGTAGCCCTGACCAAATCAATTAATGCTACTATTTTCTCTTCTTCCATAACTAGTCCCTCCTTTAAATTGGAGGATTCCATCATATTAATTTACTCATTCTACTTAGTTATTGTTTTTATTCTCTAATTTCACTTAGAGAGTGTTCTCAGAACATGGATCTCAAGAACTCTATTTGAAGGGACTGAGTCTTCATACTTGAGGGTAAAGGAAAGTCTGTACTGTTAGCTATTCTGGGAAGATTTGGAGTAGTGACTGCATTGAATAGATCTAAGAATGTAGGTCTCAGAGGTACCCCTCATTTTTTAAAAAAATAATAGCTTTTTATTTTCAAAATATGTGCAAAGATAGTTTTCAACATTCACCCTTGAAAAATCTTGTATCTCAATTTTTTCTACTTCCCTTCCCCTTATTACACCCTTCCCTAGATAGCAAGTAATTCAATACAGATTAAACAAGTACAATTCCTCTATACATAGTTCCACAAATATCATGATGCACACACACACACACACACACACACACACATCAGATCAAAAAGGGAAAAAAATGAGAGAAAAAAAGAGCAAGCAAACAACAACGACAACAAGGTGAAAATACTATGTTGTGATCCACATTCATTCCCTGTAGTTTTCTCTGGGTGCAGATGGCTCTCTCCATCACAATTCTGTTGGAATCATTTCATTGTTGAAAAGAGCCACAATAAGAATTGATCATCATATAATCTTGCTGTTGCTGTGTACCATGTTCTCTTGGTTCTACTTAGTTCACTCAGCATCAGTTCATGTCACTCTCTCCGGGGTTCTCCAAAATCCTCCTGCTGATCGTTTCTTACAGAACAATAATATTCCATAACATTTACATCCCGTATCTTATTCAACCATTCTCCAATGGATCAGCATCTACTCAGTTTCCAGTTTTTTGCCACTACAAAAAGAGGGGCACAAACATTTTTGCACATATGGGTCCCTTTCCCTTCTTTATGATCTCTTTGGGATAGAAGCCCAATAGAAATATTGTTGGATCAAAGGGTATGTACAGTTTTATAGCCCTTTGGACATAAATCTAGATTGTTCTCCAGAATGGTTTGATCATTTCACAATTCCCCCAAAATGCATTAGTGTCCCAATTTTCTCACATCCCTTCAATATTTATTATTATCTTTTCCTGTAATCTTAGTCATGTGAGATGGTACAGAGGTCCCCTCATTTGGTAGGTGGAGAGGACCAACAAACTTAGGTGACACAATTACTAAGGGTCCAAGGTGGGATCAAAGAAGACGCTGAAAAATGTCATTCCAACTGATGATGAAATATATCTCCTTCTTCTAAAGTATATAGTGGGAGGAGGCTGTGGTCACCAAATGTTTCATACTGAAACTGGAAGGTGCAATCTCTTTCTTTTGGTTTTATTTAGCTATATCACTATGTACATGGAAGAATGTTGGGTATGGGGGTTAAGGGAGTAGAATGGGAAGTTATTGATAAAAAAATAAAAGGTATCAATAAAAATGTAAGTTGTCAAAAGCAAATCTTACACCTACACATTCAAAAGAGAGGATCGGGCAAGAAAATATTGAGAACATGACCTAGTGCCTGGAATATGGGTTGGTCAAGCAATGGCAGGCTTTCCTTTCAGTTGGATTATTGCTTCATTTCTTGCCACAACAGACGGATACATCTTTTACACAGCTGAGCCCACACAAAGACAACATCATCATCACAATGCTCTGTCCTTTTGAAAAAAAAGTTTTTTGGTAACATCTTTCTCTACTTGGCATTTTCAAATTTCTCCTGTCAATGTTGTAGAAAATTTTAGACTTAGGCTCTTAGGAATTCAACTTGGACAGGACCATAATGGTTCTCTCTTCCAATCTCCCTCTCTTTATAGATGAATCAGAGAGAATCAGAATGAAGAATTTAGGAAAATGGCCTAGATTTAGAGATGTAAGGAGCCTAATAGGTCACTTCATCTTTCTCCTATCAGTTCATGGATGGGGAAACTGAGACCCAGAGAGACTGAATGATTTCCCAAGGATGGCCCAGGTCAGTCAGAAAACTGACTTAATTAATTAAACTGAATTAATTAATTTATTAATTATTTACTATTTAATAATAATAGTATTTAATAGTAAATCTGCTAAGTGCTAAAGAGACAACAAAAAGGCAAAAAAAAAAAAAAAACCAGACTCTACTTTCCAGAACTCACTGTCTAAAGGGGGAGACGGCAAATAAACACTAAAAAGAGAATCAATTGCAGATTATATAGAAAAGACATTTTGCAAAAGGGGGGACTTTGGCTGAGACTTAAGAGAAATCAGAGAAGCCAGGAGGCAGGCGTGGGGACAGGCAATAATAATGTTCAGTAAGGAGATAGGAGTCACGTGTGAAAAACGGCAAGGTCAAGTGTCCCATGGAGGGGAGTAAGGCATAAGAAGAATGGAAAGGTAGGAAGGGGCCAGACTATACAGGACTTTAAATGCTGAACCCGGGATTCTCTAGTTGATCCTAGAGGCAGCAGGGAGCCACTGGAATTCATTAAATAGTGGAGGGCAGATCTGCATTTTAGGAAGAAAAATTTGACAGTTGACAGGAGGATTGATTAGAATGGGGAGAGAGTTGAGGCAAGGCTACGCAGCAGGATATTCCAATTGCCTCTGCCTGAGGTGAGCACAGTGCTCGTGGTTCCAAGAAGAAAAGGGATTTTACAAATAAAAACAGATTCTTAAGAAGCGGTTGTATGTGGGGAGTGAGAGGGAGCGAGAGGTCAAGGGTGACATCAAAGCTGAAAGCTGGGGTGACTGGGAGAATGGTGGTTCCCCACATAGTAATTTAGGTAACTTTATTGCCATCATCCATCAAGCTGAGAGAGGTGGAGCCCTAAGCCAAGAGCGGCAGAGCCATTTGATAACGCTATCGTGGGGGTTCCCTAGGTTGCCCTTTCACAGTTGTTATTACCTTTCTCAAGCCCCAGCACACAACAGGTTGGATTTTTGTTTTAACTTTTCCCCCCTTTTCATGTACATAAGGGACTTTCTCTGGGGAAGTGTGGCTAGAATCATAGCTCTAGACTGAACTAGAAAGGAGCTAGAAGCCATCTTGTCCAACCTTCCTGTTTTAGAGAGGAAGAGACTGAAGCCCAAAGAGATTAAATACTTGCCCATGGTTGCATTGACAGTAATTGTTAGAATTGTGATTTCAACCCACTTCCTCCGACTCAGGTGCCCACATGTTTCTCACAGCGCCGCGCTAACTCCAGCATGGGCATCATTGCCTGAAAGCGCTTAATAAAGGCAGTCGCAGAATCCCAGACTCTCGGGAGTTGGAAAGAACTTCAGAGAGCATCGGTACAGCCCATACCTAATGAAGAATCCCTTCTGCTTATGCAGCCGTTGCTCAGAAATCCCCAGTTCAGGAGAATCTCCCAGGGAAGGTCATTCCCTTCACCGACGGCCCTAACTATTAGAAAGTTGGTTCTTATATGGAGCTCAGAATTTCTCATCCATTCTTCCTACTTCTTGTGCTCTGCTGATTGGCGAGCAGCTAGTCTGGTACTCCATGTCATGAGGAGCCCCAACTAGTCTCAGTTAACTCCTGACTCAATGCCTCTCTGGACTTCCTCCTCTCCTTGATTCACCCCCTTCTGCTTTAAATTCTCTTTTAAGGGTTTCTTCTCCCCATCCATTAGAATATAAGCTCCTGCAGGGTTGGCACTAACTTGTTTCTTTGTATTTATAGCCCCAGCAATGAGCACAGTGCCTGGCAGATAACAAGCAATAAATAAACGTTCTTTGTTTTTGAGGGTGCTCTTTGGGGCGGACCAGAACAACTCCAGTCAGCCTCACGGATTCTTGAAGATCACTCTTATGTTCCCTGCCCTGTCTTCTGTCCCCAAAACTAAACGTCCACAGTTCTTTCGACCAATCCTCTCCCTTTGGAATAAGGTACAACCTTTCCAGATACATATTCCAATGGAGAGTTCATTTCAGTGTCACCTAAAAAGTCAAATATCCTGCCTTGCATTAGGATTTTAATTCATCTTGTTAGTATCTGCCCCACTGTTTAGCAAGGAGGACTGGTCACCTTTCTCTGGATTCTCTCTAGCTCATCAAGATCCTCCTTAAATTTTGTTACCCAGAACTAAATGTCATTGCTCAGTCATTTCAGTCACATCTCACTCTGTGACCTCACTTGGGATTTTTTGGGCAAAGATGCTGGAGTGATTTGCAATTTTCTCCTCCAGCTCATTTTACAGAGGAGAAAACTGAGGCAAACAGGGTTAAGTACTTGCCCAGGGTCACACAGCAGGTCTGAGGCCAGATTTGAAGTCAGAAAATGAGTCTTCTTGATTCTGGGCCCAGCACTCTATGCACCATACCACCTAGCTGCCCCCTAAAACTTAATACAATGCCTCAAATGTGACTAAGATAACTCATTCCTAGGTGCTTTAATTCTCTTAATATAACCAAGATTACCTTTGATGACTTCCTAAACACACTGTTAATAAATAGCTTAATCTTTTTAGACATACTCTTGTCCAGCAATACCTTCCCCTCAGCATTAGTTTGATTATTTGAATCCCAGTGTAAAACTTTGCATTTATCCTGATAAAAATTTACTTCATTCAGTTCAGCCAAATGTTCTACTCTATCAAAAACAATTTGAGTCCTGCCTGTTATTCAGCATGTTAGCTCAATTTGCCATCTGGGCTTTATCTGTAAATTAGATAAGAACACCATCTACGTCTCTAGCTAAATCATTGATTTTTAAAATAAAATTCGATGTCTTCCATTTTTACATTACCTGTTTTCCCCAATATATCCACTACCCCTCAAAACATTTAGTTTTAAGGACAGAAGACTGGGCAGTCTTCTTATGTACTGATGTTATTATGTTATGTTATGATAAGAAGAATCTCCAGGAATGATTTGAGCTGTTCTAGGGGAGGTGGTCAGAGAAGGGAGAAGTTTCAGGCAGTCAAATGGTACCTTTCCCAGGAAAACTGGATGGGGCCGATTGGTGTTCCCAGAGAAGGAGATAGAAGCAGGCCATTGGTAGGGAACACAAACAGTGCCATGATGGGTAAGGTGCCCAGAACCAGATAGCAGTAGTGAGCTCCCACCAATCAGCAGGACCTCAGGGCTGGAGCCACAGCATGAGTTGGGAGCTGCATTGGGGGTAGCATAGCAGGAAGATGGATGCAGTAACAAAGACCTAAGAGTAACACTGAGTCACTGAAGGTCCCTTCCAGGGCCACAGTGGTACAAATGTTTGCTGCCAAAAGTCGGAGCCGACAGAATGAGAAAATACAGAGGGATGCTGCCATGCTGAGTTCCCTCTCTGTGCACCATGACCTTTATCTAGAAAACATTAAAGTGGGAAAATAGAGAAATGATATATGGATTTTCCCCTTCCTCTATTACATATCCCTTTCCCAACTTTTTATAGAATTACTGTCATCAAAAAGCACCAAAGAGGATGATATTTTAAGTCAATGTATTTGAAGAGGAAAAAAATGCAAATCTCCCTTTATAAATGATTGTTATAATCCATCTATGCAGAGGAGATAAAGTCTAGGGAGATGTCTAAAGCAAATTGACTTAGCCAGAGTCATAAGGCTAGATGAGACTTACAGCCAGGTGTCCCTGAAGCTGGGTGTACCTTCTTTCACTGGGTCAATATTAACTTTCAAGCTTTCATTATTTCTTTGGCATAAACTCAGCCAAGGGAGCCAAGGTTTTGTCTGTGTTACAGTCAGCCACTGGTCAAGACGGGCCCAGTACATAACCAGACCACATGATCACACACAACATTCCACTTCAAGTTACCAGGAAGTTTTTATTTTTGTTAATGATCAAAGAAACACTGACCAATTGTTATTTACAAAAATGTAGTTGCATTTTCTGGCAACATTCAAACATCCGAACGAATCAAGAGAGCATTCTTCCTGGAAAGCTCTTGAAAAAGGTAAACACAGTCTGTTTTAAAATTAGCTTGTCTGGGACTCAGGCTACTTGACATACTCTCCGTAGGGGACCCATTTTCATCCAATCCCAAAATACTACAAAGGAAGGCAAAGTAAGAGAGATAGCCCTCGGAAGTGTTTCCAATATCCTGCACAGAACTCTGCTGATCACAAGGATTTATCTCTTGTTTATCCTGAAGTTGGCTTTGGTCTACATTCACAAAAATACTCTTTTTCTATTTCTGTTTCTCTGTCCTTGTCTCTGTGACGCTGTTTCTCTCTCTTTCTCTTTTTCTCTCTCTCTTCCCCTCTCCCTCTCTCTCTCCTCCACTACAACTACTCCTAGAAAAAGAGATCGACAAGGAGTAGCCATAGAGTTAAAAGATTCCTCAAGGTTCTCTAGTCCATCTCCCTCACTTTGTTTTACTAGGGCTTGGTGATGGGGGAAGAAACTGGCCCAGAGACTTTTAAATGATTTCCCCAGATTCCTCGAAATAGGAAGAGCTGCTCTTTGGATTAAGACTCCAATTCCTATGAGTCAGCACCAGGGTTCTTGCTCTCTGACCATACTTCCTCCTCAGAGGCCCGAGGGAAGCTCTCAGACATGGGCGGAGAATACACACGAGAATATATATGCACACGTGTATACATAATACATGTATGTGTGCACATGTATGTGTAATCATGTCTACATATGTAGTGATATCTATCAGTATTTACACATATATAGTTTTATAGTATTCTAGAAGTTATATTCCCTCTATGTATATATTTACATATATCAAATAATACTTAGTAATGACTTATCCATCCTCAATCAAACATGACAGCCCTGTCAATCCATAAACATTTATTAAACACCCCTACTGTGTGCCTGTGTGATCTTGGCCAAATCCTTTACCTGCTCTAGGTCTTAGTCTCATCTCTAAAATAAAGGGATGAGGAAGATGGTGATGATATAAATAATCACTAGCATTTGTATGTGTGTGTGTGTGTGTGTATATATATATAATATGTATAAATACTGATATATAATATGAATAAAGATATATAATGAAGATAGTGATGATATAAATAGTAATAACTAGCATTTACTTGATATATATACATAGAAAATATAACTTCTAGAACACTATATAACTATATATGTGTAAATACTGATAGATATTACTACATATGTAGACATAATTATACAGACATGTACACACATACATGCATTGTGTATATATATTCTCTGTGTATTATATGCATAGACATATACATGCGTGTGTATATATATACTTGTATATATGTATGTGTGCATACATATATACATATACACAATCAGACAGAGATAGAGATAGAGATATATACTTATATCCTTGCTCGGTCCTCACAACTCTGAAAAGTAGGTGCCATGATTACGCACATTTCACAGTTGAGTCCCACAAAGTTAAATAACTCGCTTGCAGACTCACTAGAAAGTGTCCAAGGCTTGAACTTGTATGTCTTCCTTATTTCGGGTCCAGCTCTCTTAGATAACTTCTGTGGCTTCTTCCAGCTCTAAATCTAGGATCCTATGTACTCCTCAGTCCCTATGACGCCCTTTCATCCCCAAGACAGAAGCCTGGCTTTCCTGAATATCATGCTGGCAGAAATCTTCTTTCTCCATTTTGGGGACCCAAGACAGTTGCTCATAAACCACAAATCTATCCCATTTCTATTCTAGGACCTGGTGCTGAGCTCCAGGAATGATAGCTTATTCCATTCCCTATTCTAGTGTCCCCTTAAATAGATCTTTAACAGTTAAAAAAAAAAAAGAAGAAGAAGAAGAAGAAGAAACTGTTGATTTTTTTTTTTTAACATGTAAACATTTTCTGGAACTTTGCATTAAAAAAATTGGCAGGAAAATATTTCATAGAATCCTAGAATTAGAGCTGGAAAGGACCTCCAAGATATGTCCAAATCCTGCCATGAGCAAGTGTTCCTTCTCACAAAACCACTGGCACGCATCCAACCTCTCACTGGAGCTGTCCAGTGACAAGGAACTTCGTCATTCTGGAGGCAGGCCATTTCACTAAACACTGTAAAAAAAAGTGCAAAATCTTCCACTTTCTAGAGCAAGGACTGCTTTCATTTTTTTCTGTTTCTCTTCCGTGCCTACTACAGTGCCTGGTATAGAGCAGAACACTTGAAAGTAGATTTAATTTGGTAATATCTAGCTTAGCTGAGATATATATTTAACAGATTAAAATAATGAGCTTATGGTATTTAAAATATATTTCAAATTGTGACTCACTTCTTCTTTGTTTCTGTGGGGTTTTGGTTTAGTTTTAAAGAATGACTACACAAGCCTTGTCTCATTCTGCTTGGCAGGGGAACTTTGACCTGCTCCATTTCTGAAGTAGGTCACTTTGATCTTCCTGGTGGTCCCCTACTCCAAGGGATTCACCACATTAATGCTGAATTTAGTGCAGATTCCCCTCAGTCTAACCCATTGTGCACAGAGCGCCTAAACTCAAGAGATCCACCAGCCTCAGCTTCCCAGGTAGCTGGACACACAGATGGGCACTGCCCTTCCATAGGTGTTTTTAAAAGGAAACTCTGCATTACTGTCCAATGCCTTGTAGGATTAGATTTTGCAGGAGGGATCATTTCCCCTGAATTTATGACGATGATTATTTTAAAATATTTTTACTTTCCCCCAGTTACATTTAAGGCAAGTTTTTACATCTGCTTTTAAAACTTTGAGTTCCAAATTCTCTCCCATATCCCTACTTCCAGCTCCCATTAAGAAAGCACATGTTGTGACGCAAAACATTTCCATAAAAGTCCCCCCTAAAAAAAAACCCTCAAGAAAAATAAGGTTTGAAAAAAGAAAAAAGAAAATATGCTTCAATCTGAATTCAGACATAATCAGTTCTTTCTTTAAGATAGCATTTTTCAGATGATTATTTCTTATTTAAGAACTTAACAGAATATTCCAGTCACAATTTTAAACTGAAGGTTGACTTTAAACTTCCTAAGAGAGCCCATTATATAAATTATCTATACTAACTGTAACCTATTTAATATGTAAAGGACTGCTTGCCATCTAGGGGAGGGGGTGGAGGAAGGGAGGGGAAAAATTGGAACAGAAGTGAGTGCAAGGGATAATGCTGTAAAAAATTATCCTGGTATGGGTTCTGTCGATAAAAAGTTATTTAAAAAAAAAAAGAAAGAAAGAAAGAAAAATTATCTATACTAGTCTTTTCCTGATAATACTTCCCTTCACAGAACAAAGGGAGCAGGAATCTTGGATAAGATGGCCCCAGTAATCCCTTCCAATTCTGAGATTCTGTGGTGATACATCCCAACAAAATTCCCTTAGGAGAAACTGAACCCTAAATGCCTTCTGGTCATAATAAAATAAAGAGTCATGAACATTAATTAGTACAGTGAATAGAACACCAGTCTTAGAGACTGAACAATCTAAATTCAAATCCAGCTTCAGACACTTACGAGACATGTGACTGTGGACAATTCACTCAATCTTAGTTTCCTTATAACAACAATATAAATATAAATATAAACAATATAAATATAAAAAATATTTATATAGTGCTAATAACTCTGTGCTAAGCACTTTACTGAATTCTACCCTGGGAGGTAGGTACTATTATAATCCCCAAATTATAGGTGAGAAAAGTGAGTCAAACAGAATTAAAGGGCCTCAACAGAGCTCAGTGTCCTCCAATCACTTATCCTTTAAGTGGGCTTCTGGGCAAAAGGACCAACTGGTGGGGAGTTTCAAGAAGCCATGAGCTTTAAGGAAACTTTGAGAATGTACTGGAGATCGGCAGATGTAAATTTGGAGGATTCCATGTGTGATCTTTTGACCTACTTGAAATATGACTTTCAATTTTTTCATGGAAAATAATTTTAAAGGGCTCGAAATGCCTCTTGGACATCAAGTGTGTCTTCAACAATCCTTTGCTGAGTGGTGTAAATGAATTAGAACCATATGGATTACATTTCATTTCAAAAATGTGGAGAGTTAGAAATTAAGTAAAATTCAGCCGGAGGCAAAGTGTGCCTCGCTGAACCTGAAACATTGGGGAAATGATTTAACAATCAAGGAATCTCAGAACTGTATATTCATTTACCAATCCTTGATTTATAAAATTTAATCCAATTGACCCTTATTTCCTTTTAGTATAGGGAACTGACATCCTGATCCTCCTAGACTTGTATTTCTCTACTAAAGTTAAACAATGATTTTTCTAAATTCTTGGTAAAAGTTATCTGCTTTTAAATGTAAATTCATCAAATCATCCTAGATTTGAAAGGCTGACTTTGAAGCTTTACTTGAACACATATCTGAGTGGAAACAATACATTTGTTTGGTATCGGACTCTGGAAATTCCCAGAATCCCCAACATCTTTATACTAAATTTCTTTTTTTACATTCACACCAGTTCATAAATTCAAGACTCATACCTATGTTTTTATGGTCTTCCTTTGGATGCTCCTATGGCGGATAGATGCATGCAGGGGGTTCGTATTAAAGAAGTGCAGACACTTCTTTTTTCTTGTAACTTAGAACCAGAGCATTCCTCCACCAGGATCTTTCTGCCATCCAAACTTTCAAATATCCATTGGCACATTTCCAAAGGTGCATTTTGTGCACTGTGACAGTGGAGAAGCACTCTGCTTTGAGAATCCAATAGTCCCTTCACCTCTCTGGATCTCAGTTTACCTGTAAAATCTGCAAAATGAGGATCTTGAATGGCCATAACTATCCCTCTACTGCTAAATTTATAATCTTATAATTTCATGGTTTTTTTCCAGCCATTTCTAAGTTTATATTCCTTAAGTTGATCTCAGAGGATCTTAGGATTCAAAATGAAGAGACCTTGGAGTTCACATAGTCTACCCCACTCCTTTTTTTGTTTTGTTTGTATGGTGATTTTTTTCCTCAACAATGATAAAAGTGAACCACCATGTTTGACCTTGAATATTTCAATACTTAATGTGTTATAGGAGGAAGAATAGATGGCACTTTAAAAAGATATAATCAGGGAAAACATAGATTTAACCAAGAAGAAAAACTACACATTAGAGAAACCCATGTAGAAGGTGATACAATTTGGAAAACACTCAAAAGATTGGAGTTTTTTTCTGTTTTTCTTTTGGGTCTTTACTTCTTTTAACAAAATACATTTATTTATTTTACAAGCATTTATTTTCTCTCCTCTAATAATCTCCAAATCGAGCATAAATAATTATGCATGTTCCATGAAACAAAGTCCTACCCTAGTCATGTACAATGATCTATCGAACCCCCTTATTTATTTTTTTAATTATAGCTTTTTATTTACAAGTTATATGCATGGGTAATTTTACAGCATTGACAATTGCCAAACCTTTTGTTCCAATTTTTTCCCTCCTTCCCCCCATCCCCTTCCCCAGATGGCAAGTTGACCGATACATGTTAAATATGTTAAAGTATAAATTAAATACAATATAAATATACATGTCCAAACAGTTATTTTGCTGTACAAAAGGAATCGGATTTTGAAATAGTGTATTATTAGCCCATGAAGGAAATCCAAATGCAGGTGGACAAAAATAGAGAGATTGGAATCCCCTTATTTTTCAAAAAAGGAAACTGAGTTTTAAGTGAGTTGTTCAATGTAGCACGGATTGCAAGCAGGCTAACTCATTCTATATACTACAATACTTCCTACATTATAATATTTTGATTTTATGCTCCACAATGAAGATTATTCTGACTTTGATCTTTGGTTCAGTAGGTCACAGGTTCAGGTAAGAACAGAGGCACACGAACATTAGGGAGTTCCCAAGGCTGTCACCTGCCACCTGTCTTGTTTGTGCAAAGAATTTTCTAATTAGTGTGTCTGATACAAATTACAATGTCATAATATTGAGTGTGGGAGAACTCATTTTAAATTCTGCTTGCATGCTGCCTTTCAAGCATTCAGGGCTGAAGAAATCCCCAAGTGCTATAAGCCAAAAGCCAAAACAATTGCCTTTCCTCTCCCCCTTCCCCCTTTTTGAACCTAAACACACTTTAAGATCAATTTAAATCCATGTGTTTCAAATTCATTTCCATTTAACTCATCAACATCGGCCTTGGTAAGATCTACAATGACTCATACATGATGTATGAAAACTTAGAATTTTTAAAGAGATTCTTCATTAATATCTTCCTTTAATACTTCAATGTGGGATGAAGGTCACTCTGAATTGCCAGAGACTATGACAGCAGATTTTCCATTCTGGCTGGTACTTCTTTAAAAAATAGTCTTTTACCAGGTCTGAAGTCAAGAGGACCTGAGTTCAAATCTGGTCTCAGACACTTAATACTTCCTAGCTGAGTGATCCTGGGCAAGTCACTTAACCCCAATTGCCTCAGCAAAAAATAAAAATTTAAAAAATAGCCTTTTTGTTCCTGCTCTGGTGATGGACTATGGCTCCAGGGCCAGCCAAGTTAGATACCAAAAGATTCAAAACAAGAACTTCTAGATAGTTAATTTTTTAAAGCCAATGAAATTCCTACTCTCCATCAAGATTCCCAGGGTTATCATCTGAAAGAAGCACAGATACTGAAGAAAATGTGGATCTTTGAAGGATTGTTGAGGGTCTTTCATGGAATCTCACCAAGTAAATGCCCAAACAGAAAATCCAAACAGTGGCTTCCATGTAACTTTCCAGGGTAGGATAGTCTATGGATCCTTTCCTAGAATTATATTTTTAAATGCATAAAATAAGAAATATGAAATTGCAAAGGAAGTCAATTATATTTAAATGAAATTATCAAATAGAAAGCAACTACAACAACAAGCTCTTGGGCCCTGTTAAGAAGCTCTTCAGGGATACTTTTACTTACCCCCCCAAATAAGAAAGAACAAAAAGAAATCTATTAGTTTCCTCTGGCCTTTCTTTCCTGCCATCACAGATAATCGACAACCATTTTATAAGTGCTTACTATCCTCCACTACTTTGCTAAACACCAGGGATACAAAGGAAAAGCAAACAAACAGAAAGTGCCTCCCCTCAAGGAGCTTACTTTCTAATGAGGGAGGTTATAAGTACATATGGAACAGAAAGAAATCAGCCTTAGACGGAAAGATGAAAACATACTTTGTACAAGGTCTGCAAAAATCTTAGATCAGATTTGTGCTCTGTACAAGTGGCTTCCGGGCAGCTAGGTGGCTCAGGGGATAGCATGCTGGGCCTAGAATCAGGAGACTCATCTTCCAAATCTAGCCTGAGACCCTTAGTAGCTGTGTGACCCTGGACAGGTCACTTAACTTTGTTTTCTTCAATTTCCTCATCTATAAAATGAGCTGGAGAAGGAAATGACAAACTGCTCCAGTATCTTTGCCAAGAAAATCCTAAATGGGGTCACGAAGAATCAGACTTGACTGAAAAGTCAAGAAGTGATTTATGAGTATGTTGCTGTTCATTTTATAGAATTCTATAAGTCTATCTGACGAGTCAGGAGAATAGGTAACGAGATCTGAGCATCATTTATGATCCAATCAAAGATTATTGGGAATCTTGCCCCTGACTCTCTCCCCTGCCTAGTCTGTTACTCAAACTTGGGATTCTCCTAGTAGTTGATTCCTTCGTGCTATTGTCTTTGTCCTTGTCATTTTATTTAAAAAATGGAAACATTAGAGTCCCTAACACCTCAATGAGGAGTGGGAAAAAATTAAGCAGGAACTATTGTTGGGCTGCTAGGAAAAGAAAGCACAGAAGTTAGGATTTAGGGATAGGATAAAATTCCCTTTTTGTTTCCTATTCTTTACTACTATAAAAATGGTGTTTTGTGTATTTGTTATATGTGGGCCCTTTCTTTATGCTTTCCTCCAACTCAAGAAACAAATACCATGTTTGTGAGCATCTGTCCACAGAACTAAGTAATATTCTTGTGACTAAGACAGTGGATGACGTGAGGGAGAAGGGCACTGGGTTTCTGCCCCAATCCATCACCTCCTACTTGGCTTCCTGGGGCCCCACACAGCTCATAGGTAAAAACAGGATCAATTAGGCAGGTATTGTCAGTGATACAGGGTTGTCGTTCTTGGTGGATGGACTTTGGCAGCCAAAAGGCATGAGATGGAAAGATCCAGGTTAAAAGGTCAGGTTCCATTGTGAGTTTACTTTCTTTCTTCCTTCCATCTCTTAATAAGTCCCAAGAGAGGCAACAGTCAATATTTGCCATCTATCTCAGAGAGCCCTTGGATTTATTCAGTAAGCATTAAGTGCTTACTATGTGCTGCAAGGATAAAAGTGCACCCTCCTTCACAATCTCAAGGAACATACATTTTATGGAGGAAACTCCTTTCAGTTTAGCAAATTGGATCTTCAGCACTATCTTCCACCCTTCCTTCTCCTCACTGCACATTTCCAATCAATGGCCAGATCTTGCCATTTCTACCTCCATAACGCTTCTCACATTGGCTCTTG
Source organism: Antechinus flavipes (assembly GCF_016432865.1). NCBI lineage: Eukaryota > Metazoa > Chordata > Mammalia > Dasyuromorphia > Dasyuridae > Antechinus > Antechinus flavipes. The sequence goes on along the minus strand of NC_067400.1, from coordinate 15,894,547 downwards.
CTCACAGGCAGAGATAGCACTATAGTCTGGATCCTCGTCCGCTTTTGTCCAGATGGTTGCAATGAGCCCAATTTGCTAGCGCTCTCTCATCTCTCCTCAATCTGTTTCACCTTCCCCAAGCTGCCAAAGTGACTTTCCTTCTGCCCAGACCTGACCATGTTACTCTCCTATTCAATCAACTCTCCTCCCACTGTAATTCCTGCCTGATATTTAAAGCCCCAACCTATCTTTCCAATGTCAATATACAGCTCCCTCCTCACATTCTCTGGTCTTTTCTGTTTTTTAAATGACACCAGATCTCCCATCTGTGTCCCTTTGCACTTGCCATTCGCCATACCGGATCTATTTGCTCCTCTCACCCACCTCATAGAATTCCTATCTTCCAACTAGGTGAAGCTCAAGTCCCATTTTCTTGCCTCAGGCCTGCCCCAATTTCTAGTCTACTTTCTCCTAATCTTGTATTTAACCCATTCGTATATTTTCTCATTTGTTTATATTTATTCTCTATATAGTTAGATGGAAAGATAGATATTTCTTGACTTTCCTATTACATTGCAAGCTCCTTCTGAGGAGAGATTACTTCATTTTTTTCCTACTTGTATTTTCAGCATTTAAGTGTCTGGCACCTAGTAGGTGAAATGTTTGATGACTGATCAGTTGATAAATGTGTGTGTGTATAAATACATATAAGACATATCCAAAAAGTAACCTTGATGAGGAGGGCACTGGAGCGGGAGTGGGAATGGGAGACACAGGGCAGTGATATGGCTACAGACTATAGAAAAAAGAAGACATAATCACATTTTCTAGAAAACGCATGTTGCATTTCTGTCTTTCCACAGAAGAAAATATCGTGTACTGAGACATGGTTCGTGTCTCGCTGACCAGAAGTATCAAATTCTTTGCCTGCAAAACTCTTGAGTGCCTCGTAAACAGATTAAAATATAATTGGGAAATATTTAACAGAATAAGTAAAAATGTAATACAGTATAGATAATGTTAATTTGTAGTATTCTAAGTCAATCTACAGCCTTACAGGGTTTCATTTCTATTTGAATTGCACACCATTGGGGTAAACTAGGCCGATGCTCTGCCATTTTACAATTCTCATCGGAACAGAGTAGTTAATATGTGGGAATGAGCAGATTTCCTGGAGCGTGCTCTTCTGTGACTGATTTGAACCTCAAGGGATCATAGAAGTTACACATAATAGGTTTCACAGACTCTGAGCCAGTAACACTGGCTCTTTCTTTCCCTAGTGACATATCTGTAGAATTAATAAATTTGTAGAATTTGTAGAATAATAAGAATTAATTATAAATATATAAAGAAGATGTGAATTTATGTAAGGTAGCAATGTATAGACCTACTTGCTGTCATTTAGAGGAGGATGGCGCTCCCTGAGTTCTTACACACCCTGTTGTGATTGTTATTCATCTGTATTTTCTTGCTTTCTCTTTATTTTTTATTCATTCATTTGGAAGCATCAGTTTATTTCCCTCTCCCCATCCCATGCAAGTTACCTTTACCTTGCAACTCCCCTGCCTTCCAGAACCCTTTTATATTGTGTTCCTTCAATAGATCCAGAGCAGGGAGACTTTTCTCCTTGCTTTTATAAATACAGCTCTTGGCACTAAGTAAATGATAAATGTAATCTGTCATCGTCTCCTGTCATATCCTATGTCCCAAACAGTGTCCCTGGTGTTAGAAATTCAAAGACAAAAAGCAAACAGGCCCAAAGGAGGGCTTTCCATTTGGGAGGAAATGCCACAGGGAAGAATCTGTAACGTGGAAAGCATAGTATAGATGGATGAGAAGGGGGATGGAGAGGAGGGAAAGAGAGACAGAGAGAAAGAAGAGAGAGAGAGAGAGAGAGAGAGAGAGAAACAAGAGAGAAAAGACAGAAAGAAAGAGAGAGACAAGACAGACAAGGTAGATGGACAGACAGACAGACAAGATAGACGGACAGACAGTATAGACACATAGCTACACAGACAAGATAGACAGGATAGATAGACACATAGATACATAGACAAGATAGATGGACAGACAGACAAGATAGACAGGATAGATACATAGATACATGGATACATAGATAAACACATAGATAAACCATAGATAACATAGATATAGATGTGTAGACATAGATTTATGTGGTCATGCAAATTAAATTCACAATTTCTGGTAATACTTTGTGCTGAGCCTTGAAAGACACCTTCCTATTTCTCCAATCTCTTGAGAGTTTGTGCTCTTCATTGTGCCCCCATTTTGTAGGTCACTCAAACACTCTCTGCCCTTCGGTTTCATCTTTTCCCCGAGACCCACATTTTAAAAAGCCAACACTTGGAGTTGTGTGCCCAGTTCTTCTGGACCCTCACCCAGCTGTAAATCTGCAAAGGTGGTGAAGGAATTACTGACTTTCAGTCTTCTGGGGCAGATTAATATTAAAATGAAATTAAACTGATGCATTGTAACCCCACTAGGCACTGAATTAAGAGTGAAATTTCAGGTATCTAACTACCCCAGCAAGACCTAAATCAACTACACTCTGACCATAAGGAATCTCCTGCCATTATTCATTTGAAAAATATGTTTGCTTTTGGTGACATCTGGTTTTCTGACTCAGTGGATTTTCAATTATGTTGATACTGAAGACTCCCAGATCGACGGGTCAGTCTGAAGGGTCATCTGCAAACAGTTTCTTTCTCTGTGCTCCCTTATTTATGGAATTGCATTGTGTTTACAAAAATGCTGATTCTGTGGGATGAGAAGGAGGTCAAAGAGTGGAGATTCATGGACACTACACAAGTCATAAAATTTTCCCGAGGAAGTAAATTAGAATTGTTTTACCCGAGACTAAGACAATTGTAGGAAGAGGAGACGCATCCCAGAAAATGGTACAACTTGGGGTGCAATTGTATCAGGTCAGAATATCTCCAAAAACTCTATACAAGAGAGTGAGCAGAAGAAAACAGGCCTAAAAGAGGAGGATCATAGCTATGGGACTTTGAGGGGAAAGGTAATAAACATAGATAACAGTGATGAGAACATGGGACTATGAGGGGGAAACTAATAAATATAGATAACAGTGATGAGAACCAGCAAGGACAATGGGAACATTAGTTTCTATGAGGAGGAAATATGCCCCTCCAATGTGAGCACCCTGAGACAAAATCCCACTTGTCTCATGCTAGTTTTGGCTCTAGTTATTATCCCTCATAATCATCCATGTCTTATGTCCTCAGTAACCACATGCTGCCCTCCATCCCTACTCACTCTCTTCTCGATATCTCAGCTTTTATATCACACAAAGATATTCTGTGAGATTCTATTTCAACAACAGATTTTATTCTTCCTCTTCTGTCTTTTCTACATCCCCATTTAAATTCTCTTAACCGATCTATTCTAACAAATGCTCAGTCCCTCAACGACAGTGCTAACTCATCTAAACCCTCAACATTAATGCTAGTTCTCTGCCCAAACTGCTCCTTTCCCATGTCCATCCTCCAACATGCTACGTGCCAGTCCTAAGGCACCTTCCCGATGCCTTAGGAGAGGGCCCCACAGTGATAGGAAACTGGGAGCCCCAGGCACATGGCTACTCTACTTCTCCTGCCCCGTCCCATCTTTCCCACTTAACCTAAAAACCGTGACTCAAATGTCCAACTTGTTGCCATGGAACCCAAACAAATGAAACGGTCCCAACTTCTGTCAGTCAGTCAATCACCATTCAACACTATTAGATTAATATTATGAGGTAATTCCCAGTGATTCATGACTATGATTTCAGTTTCCTTCTTAGGAGGCTAGTCCTTTTAAAGGTATATGTACTTTATGGGTCTTTTGTAAATCATTTTTACAGCCATTTGGATAAAGCTCCTTTAAATTAGAAACCACTTTAGAAATTTCATGGATGCAGACGGAGCTTTATAAAATTGAAAGCAACAAAAATGGTTATTTAATCATAGATTTAGAAAGGAGAGAGACCTTCCAGACCAACAAATACATTGCCCTCACTTTACAAAAGAGCACCTTGAGAATGAGCTGAGCTAACACTCACTGGCTAGTAAATGTCTGAGACAAGGTTGAAGTTAAGGTTCCTGCCCCCAAGTCCTTATTCTAGCTAAAACATCATGCAGCTTCCGCTTTTCTTGGACTTAAAGTCCCTTCCCTGAAGTCAGTGCCAGCACAGGCTACAATATGTAAGGACAGCAGAAGGAAAATGGATGATTTCCCTCCATCAGTTGGTCAATGACATCGCTATGGGACTGCTAACCCCAGTTTGATTATTGATTATCTGTTGTAAGGGGTGGACTCGGAGCTAAGTGAGAGTGAATGAGCTCTGCCGTAGGAGGGTGTGTGTATGTGTGTGTGAGAGAGAGAGAAAGAGACAGAGACAGACAGACAGACAAGACAGAGATAGAAAGACAGAGAGACAGAGACAGAAAGACAGAGAGAGAGAGAGAGAGAGAGAGACAGAGACAGAAAGACAGAGAGAGAGAGAAGAGAGAGAGAGAGAGAGAGAGAGAGAGAGAGAGAGAGAGAGAGAGAGAGAGAGAGAGAGAGAGTGAGTGTTTTAGTATGGCAATAGCATGATTAAACTTGGGAGTCAGGAAAGATTTGTGTCCAAATCCACCTCTGACAATTAGTGACTATGACTCTGAGCAAGATCCTCACCCTTTGTGTGCCTCAAGCTATTTCCAAAAGTTTCTATTAGTTTATGGGTTGCAATCTACATCAGTGAAGAGACTTCTACACTGGGAGCTGCCTGCAGGACAGAACCACAGATGCTTCCTTATTTGCACATTGATCCATATCCAGAGATGAACAGTGAATGGGATTGCCAATTTTCTCTGTGTGGGACTGAAAAAGCTGACTGGCGGCCATCAGCATGTCCTCAGCAGGTGAATCCAGCCCCTGATGAGGGACTTGGCTCTGCCAGGATTCCGCCTGATGGCTTTTCCAGGAAAATCGTTATCTGATTACCATAGCCGGCCTGGCTACTCGCAGCTGGGACTTCCCTGCAGAACGAATTCAGCTTGCCGCTTCTTTTGAAATTGCCCTTCATTGTGTCTTTAAAGAAAGGATTCGGCCCACCCGCATCCAGTGACCGCGGGTCAGCCCCCCTGGAAGCAGCTGTTGGGGCAGACTCTGGTCCGGGCTTTTCGGTTGGCTACCTCAGGCGTTGCTGGGAGATTGGCTCCGCTCCAGAACTTTGTTGTTTGGGATATTCTGGGATCATGAAATGCAGAGTAGAGCTGTTGGGTGGCATGAGAAGAATCAGACTCACCTAAACGCTTATGATAGCATCCTAAAGGATCTCCCCTTCCAGACTTTCCCTTCTGATCCCTCCCCCAGACAGCTGCCAGATTGAGATCTCTAAATCATAGATCCGCCCTTGTTACTGCTGTAATTAAAAATATTCACTGGCTGCCCCACTGCTGCTGAGATCCAGAACAAAATGCTCGGACTGACATTCAAAACCCTTCACCCTGTGGCTCCCATCTACCCCTCTAAACTCACTTCGTCTAAGCCATTTTTCACCCACTCTGTTTCAGTCAAACTCGTCCAACTAACTATTCCCCATCCAGAATTTTCCATCTCACTTCCAGATTTCACCAAGTTTTCATCTTTAAATCCCTGACTTCTTTCCAAGAACCACTTAGATGATCTTCCTACATAACAGCTTTTTAGCCCATGCTTTCTTCGCAAATTTACTTGCTCGTGTCCATGTTGGGTTCCATATTTAGAACCTTGAGATTCAGAGACACTTTGATTTTAGCTGTCTTTGGTTTCCCCAGTACCCCACCCAAAGCCCCATAGAAGGCTTTCCATAGGTGTCTGTTGAATTAATCAAATCAAATAACTCCAGCAAGCTAGGTATTACAGCCCTGCGTAGGGAGGATATTCTTATTATTAGGATGCATCTGGTACATAGTGAGTGCTTAATAAGGACCTGCTGATCAACGACCTGATTTCCTTGTTTAGCACTCCGTTAGAATTAGAATTTGAGGTTAAAGGGTTCCACAATCTGGCTTTCAGTCTCTCAAAGGACATACTGTTCAATTGAAAGGAATTTTCTCTATATTTGTCTGTCTATCAGAACTTGATGATAGCTTCAGACTCTGTATCAAAGATGAAAATACGTGCAATTATCCTTTTTCTTCCCTTTTCTCCACTTGATTCTTCACAAATCCTGTTCCTAATCAAATAGTCTTCACAAGTCTATTTCTTCAACACCAATTTAATCTGTTCTTTATAAGCTGACTTCCATCATCACTACTAGATGGAATCTTCTCCCTCTAAAACTACAGTAACATGTGAAAACCTAATCCAGTAGTCTGACCTCATTATGACTGACCCCTCTGCAGAATTTAGCAGATTTCACCTCGTTGGTTCTCTTGGAACTCTTGGTTTCCATTAAATGACACCGTCCTGGTCATTTCCTTAACTCTCTATTCCTTTGCTGTATTCCCTTTTGCCCACTTCCCTAAATGAAGGGACCACAAGGCTCAGCCTTAGGGAGGTAACCTCTCTCTAAGAGAATTAGCTTATTCACACTCGTGTTCTCACCTGGTAACTATCTGCAGATGACCCCCAGATTCTACATCACCAATCTCCTATGTCCTGGGCTTTAGTCCCATAAATCTAATCTCTCGTTAGACGTGGCCATCGTGTCTTATCATTGCTTGAAACTCTACGTGTATGAAAACAAACTCACATCTTCCAACTGAATTGCTTTACAGACTGTAAAGAGCTGTTCACATTGATAGCAAACATTGATATTGGGGCAGAGTGGACAGAATGCCTGGTTTGGAGTTAGGAAGACCTCAAGTCAAATCTGGCCTGAGACACTAGCTATGTGACCCTGGGCAAGTCATTAAACCCAGTTTGCCTCAGTTTATTTAACTGTAAAATGAGCTGGAGAAGGAAATTGCAAACCTATTATCTTTGTCAAAAAAAAACCCACAAAGTGTCAGATCCAAACTGAAACAGTGCTCGGAGTTGTTCCAGAGAACCAAAAAGATCTGACTTCCCTGTTTCTTCAAGGAAAGGTCTTTCTACTTACACAACTCTCAGCCCCTCAAAGAGGTGCTATGGACTATGGTGTTTTGGACCCAAACCAGTCACCCTGTGGCCAACCCAGTGGTGAGACTCTCAGACTTAGCCAGGGAGGTCCTTAGATGACAGATATAATGAACCACTGGGCCTATAATGAAAGCCATTCTGCCTTGGTAGTTCCCAGCTGGGGAGATAGATTTTGAGAAGCCACGGTCACCTCTAGGTCATAATGAGACATCAGAAGAAGACTCCATGGAATTAACTCAGTCCCCAAACTCTGGTTTTATAGATAATAAATGACTCTAATTTTCTTCTGTGATAATCGATCCCAGGAAATTCTACTAACTGCAGGGCACTCCATGATCAATATTTAGAATGTCTTCTTGTGTATGTCCACCAATGCAATAATTGTCTACAGCCTAAAATGGCTGCCCCGTCTGCTTTATACCCATAGAGATTTGATGTCCTTGAGAGGTGAATCATTATAGTGGAAGAGGCCTGGACTTAGAGTCTAGAAAAACCTGAGTTTGAATCTCATCTCTAGCAATTACTAGCTGGAGGATGATCAACCAGATGTTAAAACTTGCTGAACCTCAGTTCCCTCATCTTTAAAGTGGGGTTCATAGTATCCTTAGCAAGCACCCTTCTCATGTAGCTTTCATGGGAAACAAGTAAGATCATATATGGAAAATTGAATTTAAATGTCAGCTTTTTAAGACTAAAGAATGCCTCCAAATTGCTGTTGCTTCCTTGATCATGGGTAAATGATATTAATCAAACTATGTTCCACAAAAAAGTCCACTGCATTCCATTATTGACAAAACTAAGCATTATGAAGTACCTACTGTGTGCAGGGCACCGTGAGAGGCCCAAGAGAAGGGGTAGGGTTTATATGTCATCACTGTTGGCATTGTAGAGCTGACAGACAAGAGGGAGATATAGCATATATATATATATGGATGTATGTATATATGTATGGATGTATAAATCCTATAATGAACGAATGAGTACTTATTTAGCACTTGCTGTGTGCCAGGCACAAAACTAAGCTATAATCTCTGCTCTTACAGATCTGACATCCTAATAATGAAAAATAATCCAGAATCGTCTAATTTCAAAGTTGGTGATCCAAAGAAGCTGTTTGAAAGATACGCACCCAGAAAAGAATTTTCTCTGTCTTATAAAACAGAAGTTTCACTCAAAGGCCTTTAAAGACAGAAAACCCAAACTTCTAAGGGCAGCCCAGCTCCCTTTGGGAGATAGATGGCTTCGGAGCAGTTGCTTTACCTCCCATCAAGCCATTACCCATAGGTTTGCCTTTTGGGGCCAACTAGAACAAATCTAACTCCTTTTTTACATGACAAAACTAAAGTTAGATATGGTGCCTCCCCAATTGTTCTCTTCTTTAGACTAAACAATTCCCACTGCCTTTACCCGGTCCTTTTAGATCATAAATTCAAGGTCCTTCACCAACCTTTTTGGGGACTTTTTGTGCCCAAGCTGTGGCAGAGCATTCCAAGCGCACATTGCTCTGTTCAGCCACACTTGGATATCCTGTAAATTGATTTAACATAGTGATGTCATTTTGATCCACGAAGGACATAATCAGCTTAGAAATGACCTTTCTAATATACATTGCCCAGAACTGAACACGGTCCCAGATACTGTCTGATTGATGCAGAATATGGAAGGTTATCATCTCACTAATCCTCAACACACACCTGTTTTAATGTACCTAGGATTTCTTTGTCTTTTGTTACTGTCATTATCAAATATTGACTGACATTAAACTTGAAGTTCATTAAGACTCCATATCTTTTTTCAGATGAACAATTGTTGAGCTAAGTCTCCCCATCTTTTCTTTAAGAAGTTGATTGTTGGGGGCAGCTAGGTGGCCCAATGGCTAAAGCACCAGCCCTGAAATCAGGAGGACCTGAGTTCAAACCTGGCCTCAATACACTTAACACTTCTTAGCTGTGTGACCTTTGGCAAGTCATTTAACCCCAATTGACTCAACCAAAAAAAAAAAAAAAAAAAAAGGAAGAAGTTGATTGTTTGAGCCCAAGTGTTAGACTTTATATTTATCCCAGTTTGACTTTATGTTTTCAATATAATCTATAATATAGTCAATATAATATAATATATAAGTGCCTAAAAGAGATGTAAAGGTGATAATTCACCACATGAATCAGACAGGATAGCTTTCATTTTGACATACCCACAGTATCATGAAATAATCACAGCCCACAATCTAATAATATATTAAAGTTTACACATTCGCAAAGGTTACCAACAATGTAAGGCTGTTAATCCAGAGAGTCTCATGCTTCCCTCTCCCTTCCCAGATCTCTACCTTTCAGGGAGCAGTAACCAAAATAATACTAGCATTGCTTCTGGAAAGGGCATGATGATCCGTGATCCAAAGGCTCTGCTTATTATACTCGCACTTTTCAAACCAAAATGCCCTTCCCTGGCCACCATTCCCTTATGTTGATTGTGTCCCTGTATTAGAATTAAAGCTCCATGTGAAAGTTATTACTATCCATGTGAAAGTAATATCCATTACTATTACTATCCAATAGTAATATCCATTACTATTCTCATCTAATAATTAATTATTATTTCCAGTACTTGCACAGTTCTGGGCACAAAGTAAAAACTTAATTATTGTCTTTTATTCATTAACTCCCTTGCTCTTATTTGTGAAGAAGAAACAGGTAAATTAAGGTGAAGTTCATAGGCTACTGTGTATAGAACTAGAAGGGAACTTAAGAGTTTAATGCCCTCATTCTACAAACAAGGAAACTGAGTTTCGGAAAGGTTGTGACTTGCCCGGAGTCATGAACCAGATGTAAGGCCAACATTTTCCCCACTAAATCATGAGCTTCTAGGGAAAGAGACTTTGTATCCTGGTAGATTTCTTCAGGGAACCAAGCTCCCTTAGCCACCGTCTCACCCCCAAGTTTCAGAGGACTTGGGAACTTGGGGAGATCAGTGACTGCATCGGGAGAGTTGTATTGTCTCCTCAAAGTCTCCTTGACTTGTATATGAGATCAATACTAGGACATTATCTATCACACTCTCCTAGGACATCACGAATAAGGGTTTGTCCAGAAAACCCTGGGAATACCAGCAAGGGAGAGCAAGGGATGTTGCATGATGGGCTGCCCACTGCTAGACAGCCCAAGAGCGTTCATTCCTTCATTGGAAGAAATGTAAGCAAAGCGCATCCCGGTGGCGTCAGAATTTCCTAGAGTTCTCCCCATCCTGTCTCTGGCTGCTAGTTTTGCAGGAGTGTGAAGTAATTGGTAGCATATGGAATGGGCTTCCTGCTGGGTCCTAACTTTTGATACATCTCAGCTTGCTTCAAGCCATATGCTTATTGATAACATATGGGATTCTCCCGATTCAGTGTGATCAAAAAGTGACTCAGAGAGAATTTCCAGAAACCAACCATGTTTCTACCATGTAAAATAAATAAGTAAAGATGCATTTGATTCTGGGTTCCTAAGGAATTCCGCAGCTTTTATGCTAGCACCTGAGAACATCTGCCTAGCTGATATCTAAATTTACTTTGGATTCTTCTCCATTGTTTTGCTTCTAAGACATATAGCTCGCATCTCTTGGGTGAGGTTTAGGGATCGTGTCCACAAAAGGAAAGAGACCATCCAAACTGGTATGGCCTCGGTGGGCTGTACCATAGAATGATACTTAACTGAGTGAAAATATCCCAAGTCTTTAAGCCAATACTCCTTTTAATTATCTTTTGATGTCATTTAAAGAGTGGAATTCAAAATGCAGCCAAGGAACAGATTAAATAATTGTATCATTTAATTGAGCAAATTTAAATTAGATAAGTAAAGGGAGAAAAAGTAACTCTAGACATTTGATTGATGATCACTTTTATGAATGAAATAAAATAAAGCTTTATTCTAAATGTCAATCATAAATGTCATCTTCAAAAAACTATACAATATTCTTAGGACATTCGTCTTCTTCTGGGGGTTGAAGTTAAGCATCTAGAAGTTGATGTGAGTGAAAACTCCAGCTTTTTAATTTTGAGATTCAGACCTATAATTGTATTAATGTAGTAAATTCCAGTGAGAAAACTTGTTTTGACAATGCAGATCCATAACTGTTCTATGCTTTAGAGACTTAGAAAAGCACTGAGAGCTAACAAACCAGTATTGCCAAGCAGAACTTCAAACAAAGTTTTCTTAGCCATCTCTAAGTACATCTCCATGGAACCAAGTCTCATCTTATCATATATTTTTTTACTTCAATGAAATCTTGAAGTTAATTTGTTCTACCTCATTTTACAGGAAAAAAACCAAACTGGTGAATTGACACACTCTGAATCACGTAGCTAGTCAGTGGAAGAGCTGAGTTGAGAGCCTAAGCTCTTGAATTCCCCATTTCCTGATTTTGTCTGTTATATTTTGTTTCCTCTTTTGCCATCCTTGTGTACTCTTTCACTTCTGCCTCTGGAAACGATAATCAAATCAACATTACCTTTCTAGGAAAAGTCACCATAATCAGTTACTCAAAAGAGAGCTAACCTTGGCATTTGAAAATTGAGCTCTGAGAAGAGAGACCATGGAAACCTAACTCAGCAACCTGCCCAGCAAAGACATTGCTTGTCAGGGGACCTAAGTGAGGAAGAGAAAATATATAGTTAAGAGAATATATATGCAAAGAGAAAAAATATAGCTAAACCCCACGTACCCAGGAGTTATACATCATCACTCTGGCCACATGTGATGCTTGTGTGTATTGCCTCGTTGTTTCTGTTTTCTAACTTACTATCTGCTCTTCCCATGGACAAACTGTGTACTTGTGAGACAGTATAGGGAAAGGAGAATATTTTATAGCCACTGAAATCTTAGTAAATGCTAGTAAGAACATGGTAAGAGTAATTTCCTTTGAGTGATTGTTTAGATTAATCTAAAGTACAAAGGTAAGGGCCTATCAGCTATAGTTGAACCCTAGTCCTACAGAATAGACCATTGAACCATATGAGTAGTTACCCACCCGTAGAACCTGAGGAAGGAAGGAACTACCCCCTGGGGACCCAATCTAGGAGTGTGAGTGCAAGCTAAGAGAGTAACTCAGAAGTGGTGTTACATATGAACGTCCTTTGCAAACACAGCATCCTAAGTCATGTAGGACTCAATTCTGGCATCAGAATAAATAATAACTTTTGTTCATTTGGTACTTCTTGATTCTAAAGGTTCATGTTTCCAAATCTGTGGTCTATAGGGAGAAAGGTCCAAGAGAAAAATGCCATTAGCGTGGAGAGTAGCAATGTTAGCCCCCATGTTTCCCAAAGGTAATGACAGGTTATTTTAACCCTGAAGTTCTATAGAATTGAATGGAGGTTATGAATGATATCTCTTACAGAAAGAGAGAAACAAAGGTTTCCTTATTGATCAGTATCCTCTGTATATTAGTATACAGAATATTGAAAGAATGGGCCATGGTCAAATATGTATATTATTGATTTCTTATGAGACAGAACAAGTTGGCTTATGTTCATAATTCCCAGTCTGACATCCTAGCTTCAGGGTATCACTTTATGGTTCATTTTTTATTTTATTTAATAGTATTTTTCCCAATTGCATGTAAAGATAGTTTTCAACATTAATCTCTATAAGATTTTGAGCTCCAGATTTTTCTCCGTCCCTCCTTTTACTTCTTTCTCCCCAAGACAACAAACAATCTGATATAGGTTACATATGTGCTGTCAAGTTAATGTACCACGTTAGTCACGTAAAAGGAGACTCATTGTTAGAAGACATTGGTTCAGATTTTCCTTCCAGGTTCTTCCCAAATGAATATTGGTTGTGTTTATTTTATTCGGCCGACTCTCCTGACTTTCTTGAGCAAGGCGTATTTGAATAGAATTCCCTGGAAATGGGGAAACAGGAGGGTTCACTGACTTCAAAGAACATACAGAGCTAGATTCCTTTAAGGATACAAACTAAGAATTCCAACTCCCAAAATGTAGGTAAATTGGTGGATAGAAACATTGGTGTCCATCTTTCATTCTTGAAGATGACCAAGGACACCATAAGGATGACTTGTCTGAGTTGGATTTGAGTGAGGCTGTGGAGATCCCAGCTCAGAGCCCTGCTCAGCAGCGACACCGCAGCCCAGGGGAGATGAAGAAAGGGCTTGGCAAATTTTAAAGCATTGCACACCTTCTGATTGGGGAGGTGACGTCAGTAGGAACAGTGGTAGTGAAATGTTTCCTGGGCCCCATAAACTCCCTCGTTGCCTTTGTGCTGCAGTCTGTGCCCATTCTGTATGGAGCTAGCTGTCTCTGCAGGACAGTGTGTACCTTGGTTGTGGGGAGGGAAGTATTGGCTGGCCACTGTTTTTATTATGACACCTGAGTCAATGCCTTTGCTAAGAGTTAATGATGCCCATTGGCTGATTGTTAATGGGAAACACATTGGAAGGGATGTCTCAAGGACTGGGTTAGGAGTAACCTATTTGACCCAAAATAGGTGTAGATCCAACATGTAAATGCAACTGCAAGTTAGCAAGCGGCTCAAAAGAGGAAGCACACGGGTAAAATCTTTTGTAAATTGTAACATACTATGTGAATATGAATTGCCATCTACTACCTCAATAGAGTATAATCTCCTCGAGCACAAAGACTTGTATTTTTATATTATCTAGCTAAGTGCCTGGCACAGAGGAGGTGCGATTGACGATTGGATTGGGTTGTATTTTCAGCCCCTCTTTGGTTTTGTCTCTATGCCTTTCACAAAGTAGACACTTAGCAAATGTTTGTGGCATTGACAGTTATAATGATTAGGAAGCTTTTCCTTAAAGGCATCAGGAAGACTTCTAGTCCTTCTCTCAATTACAAAACCTGTTGGACAACGCATATTAGCCTCTTTTTTCTTCCTTTTTTCTTCCCTTTTTCTTCTTTCCTCCCTCCTTTCCTCCCTCTTTCCCTTCCTTTCTTTTCCTTCTTTTTTTCCCTCTTTATTTTCTTCCTTTCTTCCCCTTCCTTCCTTGTTTCCTTCCCCCTGCCTTCCTTTCTTCCTTCCTTTTCTTATTTTTTCCTTCTTCCTTTTATTTTTTCATTCTTTCTTTCCTTTAGAAAGTTTAAATCAGCTCCGCTTAAAACCAAATGACAACAGGTGAGCTCAGCCAGCCAGTCATTCCTCGGGCAACCTTCGACAAGCCACTGGCGCTTTCCACCTTCATTTCCTTCCACAAAAAGGAGCCATTTGGACCCAGGCAGCACCAGCACTGAGAGCCTGCGGTCTGCCCCACGGTTTGCCTCAGAGTTAGCTCCTGGGGAGCCGCTTGTGCTGTGGGAAGGAGCCGGGCCGTCCTGCCGGGTCCTGCGTTGGGCGCCCCGAGGCGGGGGCTCCTCTGTGACTCTCTGTGTCTTTGTTTCCAGATGCGGTGGGAAGTTGCGTGGCCAAGCTGTCCTTCAGCTGCACCCTGAAGGGCCATTACTGCCTATACAGTAAGTCCAGCTTTACCCTCGTCAGCCGCCAGCCTCAGCTCTGGATTCATATCATGTTTCTGTTTCAGCAGGTGTGTGCCATGCGCGGGAACAGCCGCCCCTTAATGAGCCGTGAGGCTGGGGAGGGGGGAGGCCGCTGGCTGGCACAGCGGGGCGGGGGTGGGGCTTGGGGCCCGGAAGACCCGGGGTTGAGTTTTGCCTCAGACGCGTATGAGCCATAAAACCCTGAGCCAATCACTAACCACTTTGGACCTCAGTTACCTCATCTACAAAATGAAGGAATTGGATCTAATAACTCTAAGGGCTCCCCCGGCTCTAAAGCTATAATCAGTGACCCCGAGAGCCTGGCAACACGCTGACAATTTAAAAAGTCACCGGGGAGACACCAACCAACAAGCTCCTTGACTACTTTATATGAATAAATGGATGGATGGGTCAGTGAATGAAAGGGCCTTTATTAAGCATTTACTGTATGCAAAGCAACAGCTTACGTGCATATGTTTGGGTATGTTTAGAAACGTCCACATATACAAATGTATATATACATATTTGTGCACATGTACATATGTATCCCTATAGATATGGGCGTTAGTTTCAACAAAGTGTTCTTTAAAACGATCCCTTAAAACAGGGCCTTCCACAGTTTTGAGCAACAACTACACAAAAGTCTCTTGGTTAATTCCAACAAGTCACCTCAACACTTCCCATCTTGTCTGATCTTTTAAATACTCATTTCTTTGGTTTAACATTAGAGAATGAAAGAGGGAAGGAGAAAATGATTTGCAATAGAAAAATGCCTCTTAATAGCTTACTATGTGCCTTGCACCATGCTAAATATTGAAAATCAAAGCACTCCTTGATCTCCAGGAACTTGCATTATAAGTAAGGGAGACAACATAGAAAGGAGGGATCATATTTACATTCAGTTCATGGCATATAGAAAGACCTGTGTTACTTGAGCAGGGACTGTGGCAAGCCCCAGGGGATCTTGGGAAACAGTGACAAGGAAGGCAGACCCCAATAAGAGTAGAGTGGGTCAAGGGTTCGAAGTAGTTCCTTCAGGCTCCAGCCTGAGAGCACGTACGTGAGAGGATAAAGCATCCTTAGCTCTGCTTGACTAACTAATCATGCAGAAGCAATTCTACCTCATAGCCAGACTCAGGAATAATCAGATGGGAAACAAAGAAACAGAACTGGGAAACTGAGTCAGAAGAGGCGAGAGGAAAGTTCTTGTAGTTCTCCATTAGAGGTAGGGATCTCAGGATCAGTATCCGTCTGCATCTGGTGGGAACGTGGCAGTGGGGCAAACAACAGAGTACAGTTAGACCAAGTTTTCCTCCCGTAGTAATGTCTTTGCTTCCTTTTGAGTTTTCTCAGATCAGTTGTAGTATTCCAGTATTCTTTCACTTTGTTATATGTATGAATATATATATATATATAATACATGTAAATACATCATACATATGCACAGAGAATGAGCGAGAGGGAAAGAAAGAGAGAAAGACAGAAAGAGACATTTCTGGGTAAATTTTTGACTCTATCATGTCCCAAAGAAATCTCTTAAGATATGTAATCCAATATATATTAAATGTTTTTTTAAAAAGTTAAATCCAATATATTTATAGATATTTATTCAGTTATCTTGCTACACAAGAAAAATCAGATCAAAAGGGAAAAAAATGAGAAAGAAAACAAAATGCAAGCAAACAACAACAAAAAGAGTGAAAATACTATATTGTGATCCACATTCAATTTCCACAGTCCTCTCTCTAGGTGCAGTTTCAACCATTTGTTAAATGAATGAATGGATAGATGAATTATTTGCTGAATTTGAATTATAAAAAGAACCTTCAGAAAAAATAAGAGTGCAAGTCCACAAACTGTACCATTGTAAAATAAGGTATTTTCTTAACTTTTACTGAGAGTATGTCTAAATTGATCAAATAAAATACTAAATTAATTTTCAACTATGGGACCAAATCCCCAGTTTCTGCATTATAGGGTTTTTTTTCCATTTTTTTATTATAGCTTTTTATTTACTAGTTATATGCATGGGTAATTTTACAGCATTGACAATTGCCAAACCTTTTGTTCCAATTTTTCCCCTCTTTCCTCCCACCCCCTCCCCTAGATGGCAGGATGACCAATATATGTTAAATATATTAAAGTATAAATTAAATACAAAATAAGTATATGTGTCCAAACCGTTATTTTGCTGTACAAAAAGAATTGGACTCTGAAATATTATACAATTAGCCTGTGAAGGAAATTAAAAAAAAAAAAATGCAGGCAGGCAAAATTATAGGGATTGGGAATTCAATGTCATCTCAGTCATCTCCCAGAGTTCTTTCGCTGGGTGTAGCTGGTTCAGTTCATTACTGTTCCATCAGAACTGATTTGGTTCATCTCATTGCTGAAGATGGCCAGGTCCATCAGAACTGATCATCATATAGTATTGTTGTTGAAGTTCTGCATTATAGTTTTAAGGTGAAAGGGCAGTAACAGACTATACAAGGAAGGCACATTTTGTTCATAGAGCATTTAATCAAGCACATAGAATGACATTGTAATAAGAACAATTCACATCAGAGTGCTAGATAAAGGTTCTTTGGTCTGAAAAAAACATGATTTCATTGGGGAAGAAAACTCCCAGTGTTATTATTCCATCCTCTGATAAAGATCAGCCATTCCTCTGTAACTAAGCTTTAGAAAGTTCTGAAGTGAACTGAAAGAATGCTTAAGTGACTTGCCTATGTCACCCAGTTAGTATATGTCCCAGGCAGAACTTGGATTCAGATCTTTCTGAATCTAAGACCACCCTTTTATACCATACTTCCTCTCAGGTTAAGTTTACAGCAAACAAAAATCTCAGGGGAAAATACAACCATTGATTTCTACACTTTGCCTTGCAGTAACAATCAAGATTATTCTTCTGTTTAACTTGGGGTGGTTTTTTTTTTAACTAAATGCCTTTTTTTTTGTTTTGTTTCATCCCTTCTTTATTCTGCTCATTTGTCAATTTTCCAAAAATAAACCAAGAAAAATCCATTTTGATTCCCCCTAGCAATGTTTAATTGATGGTCTGTGGTTTTGTTTTGTTCTTTGAGACCAGATAACAGAAAGCAACAACAGAGACTCCTTTTCTACTCTTTTTTTTTCATTGTAAATTCTTCTGCTTCTCTCACTTTTGGTCCTTCCTCATCTTCTTAATGAGCTCTGTTTTTGATGGAAATAAAAACCAGAGCTTTGATTTCTCAATCCCTGTTCTTTAATAACCTCTTAGGGTTGGTCCAAGCCTTTTTCCCTTGAGTCTCCATGCCAGTGATTTGTTCAAATGTGCATATACCCTCCAGGGTTGGATGATCAACAAATTGCTCATTACACTCCACAGTCAAATCCTTCTCTTTGTGTTGCCATGCATGTAACTGGTATTTTAAGATTGCCTATTGAAAAGAATTATATGAGACGTTAGTTTTTTCAAATATTGACATTTTCTATATTAATACACAACACTAATGACAAAATCTACATGCATCTAATGTCTTCATTTATCACAAGTTTCAAATTTAAGTTCGTCTTAATCATGATTCCCCCACTTTTTTGACTTCAGTTTCACTCTAGTGGGTCCAAAGATCCTAGAGACTCACTCCCATTTGCCATTGCAAAAGGAGAAGAATGGTGCTGTCTTTGGTGATGCACTAATAAATCAATATTGATGCTTTATTAAATAATATTAGTTATTGATTCATGGTAGAGAAAAAAGTAGAAATATTGTAATATTTTAGTCACAGGTGTCCTGAATGACCCACCAACTGCCAAGCAAATTTGCCCCCATCTTTTGATATAAAAAACAAGAACACAAACTGAGTGAATTCCAAGACCACACCCTTCTCATCAATTGTAATTATATTTCATTCATCAAAGCAAAATCTATAGCAGAAAATGCACATTCACTCAGTCATTATACTTTGCTTTAATTTTTAGCAAATTTACATTTATAATGGGTTTTTTTAAAGCTTGTGAAAATCATTTTATAAGTGACAAGTTGATAAGTCATTTAATTTCTCAATCAGTCAATCATTTGTTTAAGTCTTTATGATCTCCCTGTCTCTGAGGGCAAGTATATTTTTGTATATACTTTGAAATAACAAGAAGAGCAAACATTTCTATAGTATTTTGAAGTTTTAAGGTGCTTTAGAGACATTGTCTTATTGATGCTCCCATATTGCAAATGAGAAAAGTTAAAGCTGAGAGAGCTCAAGTGATTTGCCCACAGTCACACATCTAATAAATGTCTGAGGAGGATTTGAACTCATTTTCCTGATTCTAGTCCAGCCCTCTGTCATTGTGCCATCTGGCTTCCTCAAGTATCAAGTATGTCCATGGTCTTGGGGAGCTTACTATCTTATTGGCAAGATGAGATCCACAGAACCCCCAAAATGTGAAGCCCCTTGGAAGTCCTCCATTGGAGCCCCACATTTTACAGCTGAAGAAAGGCATCTCAGAGAGTAAAATTCACCCCGTCTTCGTGCCAGAGACAAAAGGAGAAGCCGGGCATTCTCACGCCAGGATAGACAAGAGTCGGTTCAGTAACAACTCAAGCCAGTATAAGAGGAGCGTCTTAAGGGCATGGTTTGCTAAGTTATCTGTTTCTGTTGTGCTGTTCAGTCATTTTAGTCCCACTCTTTATGACCCATTTAGGGTATTTTTTTGGCAGAGATAATGGAGTAGTTTGCCATTTCCTTCCCCAGTTCGTGGCACTGTATCCCTGCCCCATGTAGTTGCTCTAGTGCTATTATAGCATTTAATAAAAAGAACGATCTCAAAGCAGCTGGGTTGGTCATATTACAAGATGAGGGGCAACAGGGAGGCAGTTTTCACTTGGATAGAGAATATTAAGAAACTTAGCGGAAGTCTGTGTCATATGGGGTATCAGATTTACATGGGCACAGTATAGTCAGGCATCGATTGTCTGCAAACTCTGAAGGTTGTATCAATGCAAATGAGCTTATTGATATACTGAATTATTTGGAGTATGGAATAAAAAGAAGCAAAGTTTGAGACTAGGAACAAAACAGGATCGTACTAGATGGTAAGCGCCTTAAAGGCAGATTCTGTTCATTTTTATCTCTCCTTCAATTGCTAAGGACATATTGATGGAACTTTGTTGATTGAATGGCACGTCAACATGAGCGACATAAACAGTTGACTTGTCTGTTGTTTAGTTGTGCCTTTCTCTTGTGACCCCGTTTAGGGTTCTGTGGGCAAAAATACTGATGAGGTTTGCTATTTCCTTCTCCGGCATTCTATTTTACAATTTTATTTTGTGATCTATTTTACTTCTCTATTTTACAAGAGAGGAAACTAAGGCAGAGTTCAGTGGCTTGCCCAGGGCAAGTGTCTAAAGAGGTTAGATTTGAACCCAGGAATCTTCCTCAGTCCAGGCCCGGTACTCTCCCCATGCACCATACCCTCATTAATTTGAGGGTCCCATCTCCACTTATCATATGGCATATTGGGAAAAATCCTCATTTTGAATGCAAAGATATGGGTTCAAATCCCAATTCTGCCATTTATTATGTATATGATCTGGGACAAATGAGGTAGGGAATGTGGGGAGAAGAAAGAGCAGAGAATTAGCATGTATATAGCACCTACTATGTGATGGGCACTTTTTATAGCAGCATCTCCTTTGAGCCTCACAACGACCTTGGGAGGGAGGTACTTTTATTACCTCCATTTTACAGTTGAAGAAATTGAGGCAAACTGAGGTAAACTGACCTGCCCAGCATCACACAGATATGTGTCTGAGACTGGTTTTCAGTTCAGATCTTCCTGATACTAAGTCTTGCACTCTATCCTCTGGGGTCACCTTGCTGCCTCATTTAACCATTCTGGTAAATCCTCGCCAAAGTCATTTAACTTCTGTGGGCCTCAGTTTTCTCATCTGTAAAATGAAGTAAATCATCTATATTGCGTCTAAGGTCTCTTTCAACTCATAGATCCCCTTACACTTACCTGAAGTTTATGATTCAAAGACATAGTTTTTCCCTCCCAATTTCTCTGTATGAACAATTATATTAAACTGTTAATTATTTAACCTGATATGTTTAGTTATGATCCTACTCTTCACGAGGCTTCTTAAAACTCCTTTCATTGTATCTTTTAGTTTTCTCTTAATTGTTATGTTTTTGAAGAAATTTTGAAGAAATGTCATTACATGACATTCATTCTTTTTTTAACTTATCGACTCAAAATTTCTTAACATAAAAACAGATTAATACTTTGTCACTTTTCAACTCATAGAATCTCCTATTTGGAAACTATCTCAGGGCTTCTTAAACTTTTTCCACTTGTAGCCTTTTTTTGTCTGAGAAATTTTTATGGGATGTGGATATATAGGTATATAAAATAAGTCAAACATTTACTGATAATAAATCATAATTTTGCACCCCTCCCACATTCAGTTACACAACCTACAGTTTAAGGAGCTTTAATCTAGCATGACATTAATTCTTTCTTCTTCTTCTTTTTTTTTATTATAGCTTTTTATTTACAAGATATATGCATGGGTAATTTTTCAGCATTGACCCTTGCAAAACCTTCTGTTCCAACTTTTCCCCTCCTTTCCCCCATCCCCTCCCCTAGATGGCAGGTAGTCCTATACATGTTAAATATGTTAAAGTATATGTTAAATACAATATATGTATACATATTTATACAGTTAGCTTGCTGCACAAGAAAAATCGACTTTAGAAATAAGATAAAAATAGCCTGAGAAGGAAAACAAAAATGGAAGCGGACAGTAACAGAAGGAGTACAAATGCTATGTTATGGTCCACACTCATTTCCCATAGTTCTTTCACTGGGTGTAGCTGGTTCTCTTCATTACTGAACAATTGGAACTGATTTGGTTCATCTCATGGTTGAAGAGAGCCACGGCATGACATTAATTCTTAACAAGACGTATTCTTAGGAAATGAGTTGAGTGAAAAAGGCATGACCAAGATTAGGAATATTGATAAGGATTTCTTTTAATTGCACTGAAAGTTCTTTTAAATGGTTTTCATATTATTTTCTCAGTTTGAAAAATAAAAAAAGCCTCACCAAATGTAAACTAGACTTGCCTACTATTGATTCCTTATTTCATTTAATTCACATTTAAACTCAAAGTCTTTCTAAGGCTGAGAGCCAATTGAATGTCATTATTGTGACCTTGGGGAAATGTGCTCCATTTTTTCTCATGAATTTTCTCTTCAGGGCTCATTTCTGGAGCCGCTGTCCACACAAAGCCTGTCGGTGCAAGCTCTCAGATCCTTGTGGGAAAAGACCCAGATAAAAGGAACTCACAGTTTTGAAACCGCGATGATACAGTCTCCATTTCCCCATAAAAAGGTAAGCATGTTCCCCGAAATGATCTTTTAAGTTGTAAATATTTTGTTGTAAGAGGTTTTGTTTCTGTGTTTTGCTTTACTTTATAGCTGTAGAATCAAAAACAATACCTGACATTTTTGTTATACGTCAGACATTTTAAATCATCCCACTTCTCATGATCTCATTTGGGGTTTTCTTGATAAAAATACTAGAGTGCTTTGCCATTTCCTTCTGTATTTCACTTTACAGATGAAGAAACTGAGGCAAACAGTTCAGTGACTTGTCCAGAGTCACATTAGTGCCTGAGGCCAGATTTGAACTCAGGGAGATGAATCTTCTTGACTCTAGGCTGATCTGTGCTCTGTTCACTGCACCGATACACATAGTAGGCATTTTGTGAATATATCTCATTGGATGATTAATAGTGTCATCCTTTATTCTCTTCCATTCAGAATTCCAACCAGGCCAGGAACCTTGGGACTCTCCCCAAGGTGCCAAAATTAATGGAACAGGGAGAATATTTGCACTTTTTTTGGCAGCATAGAAAATTGAGCTTAGCACTTTTTTTTTTTTTAGCAATTTAGCAAATTTAGCAAAAAGGAGCCCAGCAGATGGCCAGTTTCTTCTCCTCCATTACTCTCTGACGAGCTTCTTTGTTCTGCTTGCCCCCTCAGTCATTGCCAAGGCCCAGATTCCTGGCTGTGGTTATGTTTCCATTACCTTTCATCATTGTGCTCAATGCCTATTTGCATATGGTAACATAGTGGACTAGGCAGATTTGGAAAATAGGCTGGTCAGTTTGGAATTAGAAGGAATCTCCTTCAACCCTTCCCCTTCTCAAATGAGAAAAAGAAGATTGATAGAAGGTAAGTGGTCTAGCTAAGTGGTACAATGGATAGAGCACTGGTCTCAGAGTCAGAAAGATCTTTCTCATACCCTTACTTACTGTGTGTACTGGGACAGATCACCTGCCCTCTGTCTGCCTCAGTTTCCTCATCTGTAAAATAGGATTAATAATAACACCTACCTCCCAGGGTTATTGTGAGAGTCAAATGAGATAATAGGGATAAAACTCCTAGCCCAGTGCCTGGCGTAGAGTAAACACTCTATAAGTGTTAACCTATTGGGGAGTGGGGGGTTTTCTACCCCACACATGAGAAGGTTTCCCCAGAAGAACAGGTAGGTGAGAACCATCTTTTCCAATGGGACATGAAGGCGGAAAGCAGACGCTTTGGTGCGTTGAGAGCTTAGTCAGACTTGGAAGAGCCAAGCCCTTCCACCGCATCTCGGGCCGTCGCTGGCCATGGTGACTTGTCTCACCACTGGACTTAGATGACTCTGGGAGAGAGGGAGAAGCTGACAACTTTGGGCAATTCCTACATCCAGTTCCCGAGTGAGTCAAGATATCACTAGTAATTTCACTGATCCTGAAAGACAAATAACAATGGAAAGAGTTAAAATCAGATGCCTTATTGTCAGTTGACAACTCAACAAACATTTATTGAGTTCTTTAAATGTTCCAGACCCTGCCAGAGGTGCTATTAGGTACTCTGAGGATTAGCAAGTGAAAGGTACCATGTTGTGTGTCAAAGCCCTTCCCCTGCCACATCCTGGCTGTGCGACACTAGCCCTGTTCCACAACTTCTCAGTGCCCCGGGCAATGATCTGGGGTGCTAAGGGACAAAGAAGGACCTGACTGGGATTGCTAAAGGCACCTTTTTCCTCTGGGCATTCCTATTATAAGTGAAAGCACAAGTCCAATCTCTAAGTTAACATATGAGAAGCAGTTTTGTGTCATGATGGAAGACTTGTCATGAAGGCTTGAGTCCAGGATCACTTCTGACTGTGATCTTAGCAGAGTCCCTCACTCTCTCCACGCTCCTAATGGCAAAACTTCAGGAGTTCCCTTACCTGGAAGTCACTGTAACAATAAAATCAGAGACCAGCTCCCATCTGAGAAAATAGAAAAGCAGTTCTTCCCCAAGAGAGCTAGCCTGTTGAGCAACACCTGCATTCATCTTGAACAAAGGGTACTTGGCTGACGTGTAAGTCTCATCCTCAGCAGAACAGCTATTTGGTGGTTATGGATCATTAACACTGACTTTCCTTCCTGAACATCTGTCGCTCTTGGCTGCTGGAAACAGAGAGTGATGCCGTGTTCACCTATAACTCGTGACCCACCTCGAGGAAGTGAGCCCCAAACCAGGCTTACAGCCCCACTTGAGCTGCATCCTCCATCCAACCTGCCTTTCCACAGAATCGGTTGACACTGGGAAAGGAGACAAACCCATGATAAAGGGGACATTGTATTCCTTCTGTTTTCTAACAGGTTGTACCTAAGCCCCTCAAGGAAGTGCCCCCTGTGTACATAAAGACAGATACGAAGCAACCTCTGAAAAGATCACATATAAATATTTGTGGAAACATATAGTAGAATTGTACGTGATTAATATGTATTAAATTACTTGCCATTTAGGGAAGGAAGTAGGGAGAAAGGAAGGAGAAAAATTTGGAACACAAGATTTTACAAGCGTGAATGTTGAAAATTATCCATGCAGATAGCTTGAAAATAAAAAGCTTTAATTAAAAAAAAGAATATTAAAATATTAAAAAAAAAAGAAAGAAAGAAAGAAAGAAAGAAAGAAAAAAAGAAAGAAAGAAAGAAAGAAAGCTCATGCACAAAAAGCATGAGCTTCTTGAGGGCAGGAATTGTCCTTTGCCTCTCTTTGTTTCCCCAGCACTTAGCACAGTGCTTAGAACATAGCAGGTGCTTAATAAATGCTTTTTGATGACTTTGCAAACCTTTAAGCATTATATAAATGTTATTATTTTATTATTCATTCATTAGTTCTATAACTTCTTATGAATTTATTATTTCCCATAAATTTATTTTCTACAAATTAAAGTATATTATTACTAATTTAATTATTAATTATGATATATGATGATAATTAAATAATACATGTTATTTTACTGATTAAAGAAGCAGTGTGACATGGGAGATATTGAGACTAGCTTGGAGTCAATTATAATAGATCATTAAGAGCATGTCTAGAACTCTTTGATGTTGACAGAGCATGCTATCTTATTTGCACCTGAAAAGAAACCTGGTAAGTGGGGAGGGAAAGAAATAAACATTTAAATACTCCTGCTACATACCAGATAGTGTGTTAATATTTTAAACAAAATATTATCTCATTTGATCCTCACCACAACACTACAAAGTGCTGTTATTTTCCCCATTTTATAATTGAGGACACAGGCAATTGGATGTTAGTGTCCTGCCGAGGGCCATATAGCTTACATATGAGGAAACTGAGGCAGAAGAGTTTAGTGTTTTGGCTAAATGTCCCACAGACAGTAAGCACCTGAGTTAGAACCTAAACTCACACCTTCCTGCCTCCAAGTCTCACGCTTCACCTACTGAGCCATGAGAGGTCCCAGACCTAGGAAAACTCAATTTGGGTCTTCCTCTGACCCCTGCCCCCTGTGGGACCATGGGTGAGCCTCAAACTCCCCGGACTCTAGGCTGCTGTCCGAGATCTTGAGTGCTGACCTCCCCTGGAAGCTCCTGATGCCATTGAGTCACTGATCCAAACCCTGTTCTGATTCTCAAAATGCAATGACCACAACCCTTTTGGAAAGACTAGCAGGAGCCCATCCACACTTGCATTGTACCGCCCTAAATCGTCCTTTCTGTACCTCTTTGGCCAGGGACTCCCCAAACCCCCTTCTCCTTTCCTCCTCTCAGTCTGGGATTCCCATGTCTGCCTCCTGCCCCCAAGTCAGTATTGCCTGGAATACCAGCTGAGCTCCCTTTTGGTTTCTCCTTCCCTGTGGCTTATTCTCCTCTGATCTCTGGAAAATCCTTTCCTGGGCCTTTTGCCCTTCTCCCCCACACTAAGCTAACAGCATGGGCACAGTTCCACGTGTGGGCTGAGAATCAGAATGGAGGCAGTCCTTCTACCCCTGTCGAGCACATCCTGTCCCAACAAAGACCCCATAGTCTCCTTCTTTCAAGCCGTGGCTTGCCGCCCCTCCTTTTCCAAGTTGCCGTCTGACTGGAACCATGTCAGGCTCCGGGGCATTCAGGGAAGGAGACCCTCTGGGGCGCCAGCCCCTTCTCCCAGCTTCCTACTGACAGGAGGATCACCTTCACTCCGAGCAGCAGTGTATAAACATTTCACAAGCTCTGGCCAAGTTCCTCAATTCCCTGAAGCACATTAAAGAGTGTTTCATGTCCTTGAGTTCTGGGCCGCAAATTTCTCTTTTATGACTATCAGCTTCCTTCCTAGCTTCTCACACTTCATTCTCCCACAGTCTTTGAAGGTTGCCCTCTCTTTATTTTTTTAAACCATCTTTTCTTAACCAGAACACTCCCTTCCTTCCAGCTTTTCCACACAAGCAGGTGAGATTGGAAACTTGGTCTATGACTTGTATTATTTGTCTTTGTAGTGTTGAAGCCTAAGAATGACAGACTATAAACTACTTCTGCATTGGGCAGGCCTGGCCTGCCTTTCTCTAGGGCATGGATTAATTTGGGGTCCATGAACTCATTTTTTAAAAATGTTGGCAATTACATTTCGATATAATCGACTTCCTTTGTAATCCCATCAATTTTGTTTTATGTAATTAAAAATATGATTTAAAGGGGTCCATAAGCTTCACCAAATTGACTGCTAGTTCTACTGTTAGTAGACATTATTTTTAATATTACTATTAGTAGAAGGGTTCAGCCCACACACAAAAAAAGTTAAAATCCACTATTCTAGTAAGAGATGTAGGAATTGCCTTTTGAATTCTTTCTGGGTTGGGGAGGGTTATAAATAGGTCCCCCCCAATGAAATCTTATATTCTGCTAAGGAAAAGGGAGAATATGTATGTCCATATGTATATGTACCACATACATATATGTGCACATGGGCATTGTCTAGATGTTTCTATATTAATCGATGCATTACATGGATGCACATGAATTTCTTATATTTGCTATGTATTTACACATAGCACATACACATGTGCACTTGTGTGTACATACATATATATGTATGTATATACAACTAAGCTGTTAGCTTAGTGTGGGGGAGAAGGGCAAAAGGCCCAGGATGGGATTTTCCAGAGATCAGAGGAGAATAAGCCACAGGGAAGGATGTGTGTGTGTATATATATATATGTATATCTTAATCACCAACTACTGCCCTGAATACAGAACTCGCCCACTGAGAAGGTCGGAGGGAGAGGTCAGCATGTGGACATGCAGGGGAATTTTGTTACGTATACGTAGGTTGTGGTTTGGTTATTGAAAGTCCATTGGTCTGAAGGGTCAGAATTGAGGAGTGTTGAGCTGCCATGAATGAAGCAAATGGTTTCAGTGTATAAGAAACAGAGGCCTGAGGGGTTATCACGGGGAGATGTGACTCATCTTCTCTCCCGTTTTTTGATCACACACTGACTGAGTTTCCCTGGTATTCCCTGTGAGGACGACCACTATTGTAGATGTTTGACAATGAAAGTCTAGAGCTCAGAAAAGGACTGAGGGATGCAAAAAGATACTAAAGAAGGGAAAGGGACCTGTATGTGCCAAAAAGTTTGTGGCAGCCCTGTTTGTAGTGGCTAGAAACTGGAAAATGAATGGATGCCCATCAATTGGAGAATGGCTGGGTAAATTGTGGTATATGAACATTATGGAATATTATTGTTCTGTAAGAAATGACCAGCAGGAGGAATACAGAGAGGACTAGCGAGACTTACATGAACTGATGCTAAGTGAAATGAGCAGAACCAGGAGATCATTATACACTTCAACAATGATACTGTATGAGGATGTATTCTGATGGAAGTGCATTTCTTTGACAAAGAAACCTAACACAGTTTCAATTGATAAATGATGGACAGAAGCAGCTACACCCAAAGAAAGAACACTGGGAAACGAATATGAACTATTTGCATTTTTGTTTTTCTTCCTGGGTTATTTCTACCTTCTGAATCCAATTCTCCCTGTGCAACAAGAGAACTGTTCGGTTCTGCACACATATATTGTATCTAGGATATACTGCAACATATCTAACATATATAAAACTGCTTGCCATCTAGGGGAGGGAGTGGAGGGAAGGAGGGGAAAAATCGGAACAGAAGCGAGTGCAAGAGATAATGTTATAAAAAAAATTACCTGGCATGGATTCTGTCAATAAAAAGTTATTATAAAATAAAATTTAAAAAAAAAAAAGGATTGAGGGATGGAGTCATAAAATTGGGATCTGCATGAACCCAGTAGTTGAAGCAAAGGGCATGAATAAGATTGTCCAGGAAATGACAGTGGTTTGGGGGTCATTCGGGATTGTTGAGTCAGCAAGTCTAGTACAGTGGTGAAGTGCAAATCGGAGTGGAAGAAGTTGCAAAGGGGCGGGGAGAAGTGGAGGTAAGAGGGACAGGAACTTTTTCTAGAAGCTGAGCAGTGACAGGGAAGTTGAGACAGGGAAACAATAAGCCAGATAGAGTTGAAGTAGCAAAGGAAGCTTTATTATCTTGGCTAATTCTGAGAGAGTTCAGAAAACGATTGGAGAGAATAAGAGGAAAGAGAGAGGAAAACGGATAGAGGCTTGCTGGCTAGGCGGCCATAAACATGCATAAAATTAAGTAAGAACAAGGACTAATTTGACCCACACTAGGGCAGGTCAGATTCATCGCTGCTACCCAGGTAAAGGAGAGACGTTGAGAAAGTCATTCTGCGCCATCCATTTATTTTTTTTTTTCATTTGGCTTTTGTTCCTAAATGCTGACAAACCAGAAGGGTTCATAAGGAAGCCAAACCTACAGCGGAGTCACTGTGGAGCATAACTTCTGGCCCAATTTCATTCTGACTTCCCAACTGGAAATGTCCCAGTTAAAGCGGCCACATGATATTCCAGTGAGTCTTCGACGGTTGCGAAATGTTTGTTCTTTTAAATCATCCAGCTAAAACTTAAGGGAACATGTTGGGTACATGCTCTTGCATATATTTATGGCATCACTCATTTTACTCTTATTTTAAACTATTAATTGTTCTACCTCAAAGAAGATTAACCATACATTCAATTTTGGGATGTGTTAAAAGTTGAACTCTATGAGAGTAACCTGGGTCGCCACAGCTTAAGAATTCATCACCCAGCAGCAATCCTGTGGGCAATGAGTCCCTCTATCTTTTGTGATCCTAGTCCCAGAGAGCCCTGTATGCCCCTCAAGCACAAACTCTGCCAAGACCTAGCTGGCCAGAAAGACTTCAAGGATAATCCTACCTGGTCCTCGGAAGGATAATCCTACCTTCCGAGGACCAGGTTAGCCAATCATCATCAACAATGACAACAGTAATGATACATAGCATGTACATGAGTACTTAAAAATTCACAAAGCATTTAAAATATATTATCCTATTTGAACTTCATAATATATGAAAAAATTCCAACTTATTTCTTGACATAATAACCTGTATTTAAAAAACCAATGTTCTCCCATTATACGACTATACAATTTTAAAAGTGTCTAAATTATAAGTAATACAAAGATTAATGGAAAGATACACTGTAGTCACATGACCTGTAGATTATTGCCAACAATGACTTGTGTACTAAAGGTGGGAGAAAACAAAAACATCTCCAGGAAACATATTCTAAGGAAAGGAGCTGAACCAGTCGCAGAAAGCAAAAGTAAGGGATATCAGTTGGGTAACTCAAGTGCTCTACTTCGGCTCCATGAAATGTTTAAAGGCTTAAGTTTCCAGTTCCTTGGGGAAATCTTTTATGGGGCATGAATTGTGGAAGAATTTCAGAGGATGAAAAGGAACGAATGACTCATGACCCGCAATGTTGGAGGGAGTGCCCATGTTGTTAAGAACACGGATCCACTGAACCATTAGGGAACATAAGATTGTGAACTTGTTCTGAGTGAATCCCATTCTCATTAGGGCAGCAATTTTAGGTTTTTCATTTCATTATTCAGTTCAACACATTATATTAGTAGTGATTAATTATCTCCATGAATGAACTCCTTTCCTAGCTGAGTGAGTCGTTCTGACCCTGACTCCTCAAAGACTAGGCCAGCAGAAAACAAACTCAAATAGGTCCTGCCATGCTGGAAAGGCTTCAGGAATGACCCCAACAACAGACTATCGCTCAAACATAAGTTTGGCTAAATGCAAAGTTCCTTGGTAAAAGGTTGGCAACTAAGTAATGAACAAGCTGAAGTCATTTCAAATTATGCAGTCCACTAAGACGTCAGAGAAGGTTTGTAATCTGCATTGTTGGAAGCAGTAGCCACTCAATGAAATCAGAGCTTTTAAAGTATTAAACACAAAGTATTTTTGTGTTTTGGACTATGAAGGTATCAAAAAATCCACAAGTTATCTATCCTATAAGGAGTCTGGAATCGTTGAGGAAATAAAAGAGATAGTTCAAATAAAGAGAAAAGTTATTTTGGGTTAAATGCCAGCATAAGTGGTATAGGTTTTTAATAGAATAGGAGGACAGAATTAAGAGCGATTGGTAGCAGTTGAGGAAAAGCTTTGCAGCAAAGGAAGGCGTTGAGGCAAACATTGAAGGACAGATCAGATTTGAACGGGAGAGAAAAAAGAAGCAATAGATTCTCTGCAGAGCTAACAGGATGAACAGAGGTCCAAAAGAGCATGGAATTGTTATTGGGTAATGAGACTGGCTGAGCTGGTCTAGAGGGGATATATCTGAGAAGGAACAGAAGATAAGGTTTGTTAGAAAGGATGGAGCCGGATTATGAGTTCTCATTTTGCCCTGTGGACTATGATGAGATATTTTTGGGAGGTGGGAAGGTGGGAAAAAATCAAAAGCAAAAAGAAACTCATTGGATGTGAAGAACAGCCGAAAGGGAACTATTCCATAATTATGTTGTTATGAGAAGAGAGGAGCCATTGACAGAATGAAGAAGTGGTTGGCTTGGGGAAAAGTGGAGTTTGGTTGAAGATAGACATTAAGTTTGAAATGAGTACAGGACACCAAAACAAGAACGTTGAGATAGAAGCAAGTGTGGACTAAGAAATAAAGAAATGACCTTGTGCAGAGAGTAAACATGTGATCTGAATCTCATCAACACCATGCTTTCTGGAAAGGTTTTGAAACTCTAGTTAGCATTAGGAATGTTGGGGGATTATATTATTTAAGCACAGGTTTATTTTGTCATCATTTACATAGTATTTAAAATCTCACACAACTCAGTGTATTCAAGTTAGGTGGTCTGGGTGTAATTTAAGAGCAAAGATTAAAAACTGCACTGGTCCCTCAGAGAGCTGACCCAACTTTAAGTCTCTTAGTCAAATGCTCCAACCCTCTAGGGCTTCTTTATAAGTGTGACTTTTGGGGTGTGTTAACTTCATAAGTTCAGAATTCCAGTCCATGTCTAATCCCTTCTGTGTAATGATCGTGTATTTAAAATCAGCCGGAGTCAGGAACTCAGGTTAAGGGGGAAATCTTCAGTCTTTATTGAAGTGAAGAGGTGAAAAAAGATTGCGATAGCAATATGGGCAAGAAGGATTACGATAGCAATATGGGCAGCTGCGACAGGAAGCCAGCTAGCAGAGCAAGTGGGGCCTGAGCTCTCCTCCTCTTCCTTTTTCACTCCCCTGCCTCCACCCACCAGAATCGTCATTTCCTATACAACACATCAGGACTTGCACAAAGAGTGGGCGGGGGCCATTCTTTCTCCAAGCTTATCTATTAATAGAGTATGGTCCAATTACTATTTAGCCTCATGTGCTTGGGACCTCAGTGCATTAACTCAAGCCTCAGCCCATTACACTTCTGTCCCTGAATTTTTGTCTATATTTCATTTGGATTCAGTGGTTCTATTTTCTTTTTCTTTCTTTCTTTTTTTCTTTTTTTTTTTGCTAAGGCAATTGGAGTTAAAATTGCCCAGGGTCACAGAGCTAGGAAGTATTAAATGTCTGAAGCTTGATTTGAACTCAGGTTCTCCTGACTTCGAGCTGGTGCTTTATCTACTGCACCGTCTAGCTGCCCCTATATCTTTTTCTTAATGGCTACAAACCAGGACTCATCCATCATAAGTCACTTTGTTCATTCTCATATAATTATTTATTGAGGTCAGATAATTTGGGAAGCTTTTTGGACCTGACTAGAAATGAGATTTAATTCATTAAGAACAAGAACAAGATTTGTTTCTCACATTATAGAGTCTCTTTGGTTTGCAATCATGGTTCTGAAAGTTACAATTAGGAAAGGGAAAAAGAAAACTGATTTTACATGGAACTAAAAGGCATTTATTCGTAATATATTTTAGCATTTTATAAATGTAGCATTTTATATATAACTGATTCAATCCTATAAGCATTGTATGGACTGCATGTAAGGCTCTATGCTAGCACTAGAACAATACGAAGACAAAGAGAAAAAAAGCAATCCCTCCCTCAAGAAGCTTCAATTAAACTGAATCAGAGAAGCGGAGAAATGTTGTCTTAATTCTTCTCCTATCTTAGTTTTTCATAATAAATTGTGTTTTCTAAACCAGACCATTCTGCAATGACATGTCTATTTTACTACTGTTCTGTACATTCCAACATAACCATCCAGATGTTACATATCAGCATGATACAGGAAAACACATTTATTCCGTAGTTTCAGAAAATAGTTGAAATTACTCTATTATCCAGGGAATGCAGGAATGGAAACATTCTGAAATGTTATGGGTTTTTTCCTCTTAATCCAATAATGGTTTGGAATTTCTTTGTAAATAATAAATCATTGATATTTATATTAGACAAAAAAAATTTCAACCCTCTATCATGATTTTAATAATAATAGCTCAGATTTTTGTACCCCTACCCCTATCAGGTAGGTGCTGTTATCACCATTTTCTAAGTAAAGCTTAGAGAATTTAAATGATCTGCTTAGGGTCACAAAGATAATAATTGCCTGAGACAGGAATTGAACCCAGATTTTTTACTCTATAAGTAGAGTTCTATCTATTCTGCCCCACTGAGAGTTCCAGACTTGGCTGTGACACCAGCTGTTTGATGTTAGATAAGTCACTTAGCCTGTTTCAGCCTCAATATCTTCATCTGAAAATTAGGGGTATCTTTCTTGCCTAATTCATAGGAGATAATATAGATGAACATGCTTTGAATGTTGTAAAGTGCTTTATCGATGATTAATTATGATAGTTAACATTTATATAGCATTTTAAACACTTCATAAATGTTGTCTTATTTTACTCCTTACAGTAACTCCTGTGAGTTATGTTATTATTCCAGACTCCATGTTAGCTCAATGTCACAGGTATGCCTCCTAAAAAAAAGAAGGAAGGATGGGTTTATTCTTTAGTGATCATTAGTGATTATTATTTGTTAGTGATCAGACATCAGAAGTCAGAGATGACTTGTCCAGAGTCATACAGCTGGTATAATGTACAAGGCAAGATTTGAATTCAGATCCTCCTGATTACAGCACAAAGGGCCAGGAGAGATAAGAAACAGAGAGAAAAGAACATTGGTTATGATTCAACAAAGAGACAGAAAAGAGAGGTAGGTTGTTGTTTGTCATGATATGATGCCATTGTGTAAGTGAATTGCATTTAAATGAGGGAAGGCTATGAAAAGTCACCAGACTCACTTTCTCCTCCAGAACCATCTGGGTTCAGGGGCAAAATAGAGCTCAGGATGACTGGAGATGGCCCTTTAAAAAAAAAAAACCCGTGTCACCTGAACCACTGAGAGAGGGAAGGAGAGGCAGTGCATTGCCTGAGTTCACACTCTGTTGTTTGCTCTGAGTTCCATACACTGTGTCACCAGATTGGCTCAAAGGACTATGTGACTGCTAGTAGTGGGAGAGCTTCATGTAGGGGATAAGCTTGAGAAAAGACTAGGGATTGGCTTTTTAAAAAATATCAAAATTTCTTTGTCATCCAATTTCAAGCAATTGCTTTTGGGAGGCTGGACATTTGTCCTAAAGAGAGATTCCTTCTTCACTTCCTTACAGCATTTGGGGGAGAGGGCAAGGGAGGGGAGGGGAAGAGGAAGGACTCCTCTTTTGAAACTATTCTAAGAAATAACATTGCCCAACTGGAACTAAACAATTAGGTCCAATCAACTCACAATTTATTATACTTACAAATTGTAATTGTCTTTTGTTCTCCCTGAAGACTAACAATATCGGAAAGGTGATAACTTGTTATAACTTTCAAGTGAGTTTGATTTAACTTGCAAAAAGGCAATTCCATTGCTACAATGTCACAGATCACAAGAGACCCCAAATGGCATTATGATCCAGTTTGATAAACTGCTCCCTTCACTGTATGGTTTGATTTGAGCCATTTTCCCAAAAAAAAAAAAAAAAAAAAAAATTTACCCTCAAAGGATAGCCATAGAGATTATACAAAACAATCTAGTCTCAGTTTCTAAAAATAATTTCCCTAAAGTTCCAATGATATTTTGAAACATAACGATTTCACTGGTTAGGTGTAGAATTTCCCAAGGTTACTGCTTTGAATAGTCAATCCTCATATGACTATATGTTCTAATATATCTGCTTAAAAAGTCAAATTGGTTTTCCAGTCACATAATTCTTAAAAGCTTCTTCTGTCTCTGACATTCTGTAGTTTTCTAGTACTTTAGACTAAGGCAGAGGATGACAAGAGTTGATCAATGACATTAAAGACCATGAGCAACTTGCAGTTAAGAACTTTCTTTTGACTAGGTAAACGCTTGTGAACTTGACTTGGCTTTTCCTTAAGGAAGCCACCAGCTAAATACTATTCTATATGTTTTCTATTAAGGACAGATTATGTTCTCTTCATGTTAGAATAAAAGTTATTTACAGAAAGTCTTCTTCAACTGTTTGGTCCTTTTAAAACATAGATTTCTCCAATAGTATGATGTTTCCTCTAAAATCACAAATGTATATTTTTCTTGAAGACCATTTTAAAACCTAGTATAATCTGTCCTAGTTTTCACACTCTCAAGAGGAAATGTCATAAATTCACTTAACAACCGATCCACTGTCCAGCAGTCAGATTTTTTTTTATTCTTGCATCTGCCCTAAATTCCTCATGTTCCATTTTAAGTTCATTTATTCTTATTATTTTCTCAAAGGTGATAGAGAACATCTGGTCACCATCCCCTAGCAAGTCATGCTTCATGGATGCCAAGCTAAAAACTCTTTAAGTTTTCTCCTTTCCAAGCTAAATAATCCTAGCTCCTTTAGGTTTTCTTTGTAAATTGTATTCCCTTACCCTTTAATCATTTTGTGTCTCTGCTCTAAATCAACTAGAATTGCCTTTACATCTTTCCGAGGCTCAGAACTGAAGGGAAAAGTCTGAGTGTTTATGCCTCTCATTATATGCACTCCCTTTCCTTTTGTGCATCTCATTACGCCTTAAATATGTGCATCTCATTTGACACCCTTTAATTTCAGCATCTCATTAGAGCCTTCCATTTTCCATCTCATTATCCCCATCTTTTTACTGCTGGTTTTTTTTCTCCATTCCTTCCTTCTGTTCTCACATCTTCTTAAGTCAATCTCTTTATCCATATCCTTCAATCCTTCCCTTTATGCATCTCATTATTTCCCTCATTTTGCTCAGGTCATTACACCCTCCCATCTGTGCTCTTCATTATCCCCCTTCCATTTCTTTTTGTCTCTTTACATCCCAAACCATGTGCATATCACTGCCTCGTCCATTCTCCCACACCGTTCCCTCCTTTCTCTCTGCTTCCTCTCACTCCCTGCTGCCCTTTGCCCCTCCCATTCCATGCTTGCATTTCCAAATCACATTACACCCCCTTGCACACATGCAACTCTACACCCACCCCATTATGAACCTCCTCGTACTTTTGTACATACAGTTTGTCCCATTTGTTCCTCTCATGATGGACCTGTCCTGCACACATGGGTTATTACGCCTTCCCGTGTTCTCATGTCATTGCAATCCTGTTGCGTCTTTTCAAAAACTTAGAAGTTTGGCAGCAAATTAGCAAATTCCCAAAGACAGAACACATGCTCTGTGTAAAGCTAACTATGGGCCCCATCAACTTGGAACAGTTTCCCAAATGAGCCACTGATTCACTTTTCGGGGAATATAATACGATATCGAGCTACCTTAGGGAGAAAAAAAGATTGGCTTCAGTCACAGAAAAATTGTCTTGCTTTAGGCTTGACAGGGAAATCAATATCGAGAGGCAAAAACACCTCCTTTCTTCCTAGGATTACTTCACCAGTTCTGTAAATACCTCCCCACATCAGGAAGTTGCTGTCATGATTGACAGTAACCTGCCTTTATTTTTATCATGTACATATTTAAATATTGTCAAAACAAATGTATATGTGCAGAAGAGACTTCAGCTAGTGCATTCTCTCCTATTAGGAAAGTCTTTGCTGAGAGAGGGTTCAATTTTTAGGGTCAGAGTTTATCTAAGTCAATAGGCTGAGGAGAAATAAGCATTAGTCAAGTGCCTACCATGTGTCGCTAAGCACTTTCCAAATATTATTTCATTTTATCCTCACAGCCATCGTAGGAGGTAAGTGTTATGATTTCCATTTCATACTCTATGAAAGAAGGTAAACACAGGTTAAGTGACTTGCCCAGGTTCCTACAACTAATAAGTGTCTGAGGCTAGATTTGAATCTAGGTCTTCCTGATTCCAGACCTAGCACACTCTCTTCTTTGTCACCTAGCTGCCTTTAATCTTAACCTCATTCTGAGATCCTTTTATAGCTCTGCCCAAAACAACCAACTCCATATATATATATATATATTATAAAAATTAAGTGAGATTTTAAATGTTATTTTTTAAGTGCAACCACTGATCCACTCTCTCAAAAAAATAAAAACCATCTTCTTATTGATACCTTAAATCCCACACAGAGATTCATTTTCGTTTGCCTTTAACAATCTACATCCCAGCGAAGACGACCACTTCCTTTTCCATGTGCACAGTATTCCATTTCCTCCAGATTGTCCTGCGTGACTGGGATGCTCTCACTCTTTACCTCCATTCACTAGCTCCCATGAAGAATCCTTATCTCCTACCCGTCCTGAAAGAGGTTTTTCCTCGTCTCTCTAGCTGTTGGTGCCCCAAAGAATAAAAGCCCGTTGAGGATAGGGACTATTTCATAATTGCCTTTCCATCCTTAGTGCTGCAGCCCTGTATCTGCACCTGACATCAAAAAGGAATTGAGTAAAAGTTGCTGGAAAGAGTAGAAGAGACTAGAATATATTAGCCTAGAATTTTTAATCTGGAAAGACTTTGAGCATGAGATATATGATAAATGAGGTGAATTGCCATATTAAAACCAATCCAGCTAAATGTATAGATGCTGATCACCAAGTTGGCCACAAACTAGTGAATTTTTCAACCTTAGTAAATCATGAAGGCGTAAAAGGGTTTTGTGTTAGCATTAAACACTCTCTACATTAATCTAAAGAGTCTCCATACCAACACAACTATTATTCCTTGATGTATTGGAGCAATAAAGTTTTTAATGTAGTACCTTTGTGTGTAAAAAAAATTATAGAACATTCTCCAATTCTCAGATTGTCTACATTGACAAAATAAAACAGTAATTAAAAGGTAAATGTCTTTAAATACAATGTTTCCATGTTGAAAAGGTTGATTTTTCCCAACTCAATTAAGTTTTAAAGATCTAGCCGAGGCTGTTGTGAGCTTTTACTGTGATCTGTCAAGTTTCTTAATGGTAGCCAAGGAATTCTTGTCTTCCAGTTGTGAAAAGATCAAGCAGAATATGTTCTAGTTGATAAAGTAGTTTAGAAAAGGACTATAATAAATTGATCATCAGTTCATCATCTTCTCTGTAGGAAATATATGATAGGAATTGGAAAGAGCTGACCAGAACATTTTACTTTCTGGTATTGGGGAGAAGAGTAACATGATGACTTTAACTGAAGCTTAAATTACATCCAAATTCCTTTTTTTGTCTTTTTTTTAATTATAGCTTTTTATTTATAAGATATATGCATGGGTAATTTTTCAGCATTGACAATTACAAAACCTTTTGTTCCAACTTTTCCCCTCCTTCCCCCCAACACCTCCCCAAGATGGCAGGTTGACCAATACATGTTACATATGTTAAAGCGTAAGTTAAATACAATATATGTATACATGTCCATACAGTTATTTTGCTGTACAAAAAGAATCGGACTTTGAAATAGTGCACAATTAACCTGTGAAGGAAATCAAAAGTGCAGGTGGACAAAAACAGAGGGATTAGGAATTCTATATAGTGGTTCACACTCATCTCCCAGAGTTCTTTTGCTGGGTGTAGGTTCAATTCATTATTGCTCCATTGGAACTGATTTAGTTCATCTCATTGCTGAGGATGGCCATGTCCGTCAGAATTGATCATCATATAGTATTGTTGTTGAAGTAAATAATGATCTCTCGGTCCTGCTCATTTCACTCAGCATCAGTTCATGTAAGTCTTTCCAAGCCTCTCTATATTCATCCTGCTATTCATTTCTTACCGAACAATAATATTCCTTAACATTCATATACCACAATTTACCCAACCATTCTCCAACTGATGGGCATCCACTCAGTTTCCAGCTTCTAGCCACTACAAAGAGACCTGCCAAAAACATTCTTGTACATGTGGGTCCTTTTCCCTTCTTTAAGATTTCTTTGGGATATAAGTCCAATAGAAACATTGCTGGATCAAAGGGTAGGCACAGTTTGATAACTTTTTGAGCATAGTTCCAAATCGCTCTCCAGAATGGCTCACAACCCAACCTCCTAAAGACAACATTTCCAGTCTCACAAGTGGTTAGCACCTTCTCTCCCTCCAGTTATCATATATATATATATATATATATATATATTTGCATGTGTGTTGTGTTCCCCTATAGAATATAAGCACTTCAAGGTCAGGGATGAGTTTTCCATTCTGTCTTTATTTCAGCACCTAGAACAGTGCCTTGTTCATAGAATTAAATGCTTGTTAAATGGGATTAGTACCTTTCACTTCTAGTGCTACCTCTAGAATAAAGTTCTAAATTTTCTTGATTCTGATCCTTCACAGTAATTTGTCCTTGATCCATATGGCCCAGATTCAACTGATAGCTCAATATAATGGATTTAGACGTGAAGGAAACTGATTTGCAAAGAGATTAAACATAACTTGGAGTTTTTGTTTTTTATATCCTACACTCTCCATGTTTGATTTTTAAACTCAATCTCCTCTGCTCTCCCCCTTCCCCATTGCTTTTTACTGATTCCATATGTCTGCAAGTTAGATCTTTAATAGACTGCCATAGTTAAACTCTCTCAATTTTTACTGCCAACTTTCCACATTCTGTTACATTTCTCTTTTTATTATTATTAGGTGAGTAAGAAAAATGAGCTTTTCAAACTAAATGAAACATTTTAGCATATTCATCAAGTCATACTTGAAAGAATAACTCAGTACTTATTTCCAAGAACAAACAAAGTAGAGGGCTCAGTTTTGAGACTCCAGGTACATACCAAGGTACCCTTCAATTCTCAAGGCAAGACTTCACCCAATCACTAAGGAGAAGGAAGTGGCTTAAAATTAATAAGGTTCATTTCTCCAAAATTTTGAGATATTAAAGAATGAAGGAAACCATCTGTCCAAGCATATGAAAGTTTATCCTTCTGCAGTTGCATCCATCCATGATTTCTTCATTTCATGTGGGACAGAAAAAGAGAAGGAAATGCATATCACATACTGGAATGTGGATTCACAATTACTAAGTCAGTGAGGCACAAAGGAAAGAAAACTGACTGTGTAGTCAGTGGGCTTGGGTTCAAATTCTCTTAGTATTGCTCCTTGTATAACCTTGAGTAATTTTCTAAAGCTCTCTGAACTGTTACCTCTTCTACAAAATAAGATTAAATGACCTCAAAGGTCCTTTCTAACTCTCAATTTATAATCTTACAACCAATTAAGAAAGACTTCCTTTTCAGGCTTTTGTTTCTCCCCCTCCCCTTTGCTTATTTCAATCCAGGGAACATTTACTAAGTGTGTACAAAGCACTAAGGCAGAAACTGGATGAGATTTGGTTAAGGGTAGCCCTGTCCTTGGAGTCATTACAGTACTGTGGGATCATCTGAGCAAGCACCAATAGTTATGGGCTGCTTCCTGTAAGATCTATACTGCTGTCCTTGGTTGCTCATATCTTATCTTTTATTTACATATATATTATTCATGTTCTGCCTAATAATATATGGGTTCCTTTTTCATTTTTGATTCTAAATAATGTCTGACACCAATAAAGTAATTAATGAGTGCTTATTGAATAAGTGAAAAAGCATATGAATAACGTGATGGAGGAAAGCAAAGAAGCCTTCCTGGATGAGGTGAAATTTGAGTTAGAACTTAAAAGATTTTTAGGAACTCAACAGAGAGAGGAAGAGAAAACAGTATACTTAGAGAACAGTTTAAATGAAAGTGCCCAGAATGTATGTTAAAGAATAAATCAAGTGGTAGAGTTTGGCTAGAGCACAGAATACATAAAATTGTGTCATATGAGACAAATCTGGACAGATAGAAAGGGCAACGCCTACAGTTTGAATGCTAAGGTTTAAATTTTTTCAGTGTAAATCCTGGGGAACCAACGAAAAATTTTGGTCAGAGTAGTCACACAATCAGACTGATTAACATAAAAATTCTATCTGGAATCAGCACGAAAGATAGTCTATTAAAAAGGAAGAAATAGAAGCAGGAATCCTTACAAGAAGGCTACTGTTCATTTGGGGGTTTTTTTGTACTTAGTGGCATTTCCCTCCCAATTTTATGTAAAGATCATCTTCCACATTCACTTTTATAAGATTTTAAGTTTCAAAATTTTTCTCTTCCTTACTCCCCTCCCCAAGAAAACAAGCAATCCAGTATGTTATATATGTACAATCATATTAAATATTGTCACATTAATCATGTTGTGGGGGAAAAAAGAATCAGAACAAAGGGGAGAAACAAAAAACAAAAAAAGTGAAAATAGTATGCTTCAGTTTGCATTCAGACTCCATAGTTCTTTCTCTAGACATGGTGAGCCTTT
Organism: Antechinus flavipes; assembly: GCF_016432865.1. NCBI lineage: Eukaryota > Metazoa > Chordata > Mammalia > Dasyuromorphia > Dasyuridae > Antechinus > Antechinus flavipes. The sequence goes on along the minus strand of NC_067400.1, from coordinate 15,853,581 downwards.
TCTTTCATGTGTCCCTTGTAATTTTCTTGTATCATCGTGTTGCTGAGAAGAGATAAGAATATTCTAGTTGAACCTTGCACAATATTGCTGTTACTCCTGGTTCTACTCACTTCACTAGCATCTGTTCATGTAAGTCTTCTCAGGTTTTTCTGAAATCATCCTGTTCGTCATTTCTTACAGCACAAGAGTAATTCATTATATTCATATACCACAACTTGTTCAGCCATTCCCCAGTTGATGGACATTTCCTCGATTTCCAATTCTTTGTGACCACAAAAAGAGCCACTATAAATATTTTTATAAATTTGGGTCCTTTTCCCTTTTTTAATGATCTCTTTGGGATACAGACTTAATAGTGACATTGTTGGATCAAAGGAAATGTACAGCTTTATAGTCCTTTAAGCATAGTTCCAAACTGCGGTCCATAATGATTGGATCAGTCACAGCTCTACCAACAATGCATTCTTATTCCAATTTTCCCATATCTTTTCCAACATTTATCATTTTCCTTTTCTGTCACATTAGCCGTTTTCCACTTGTAATGAGTGCCTGTGCTAAAGTGGTCTCATGGAACTCAAAAGCAAGAAACAGATATAAGAGAAATGCTAAGATAAAATTCACCAAATTTGGTAATTACTATGCAAAATGAAGGAGTAGGAAGACTCAAAGTAACTTTGCAGTGGAACAGGTTTGAGTGTAGGAATTTAAGAAGTTCAGTTTTAGAATGAATTTGAGGTGCCCAGGTAAATACCAACTCTAGAGCTCCAGAGTGAGATATAGATATCGCTATCACCTTCAAAGAAGTTATGGTTGAAGTCCATGGGCATGAATGATAATATTAATAAAGAGAGAAGAGAATACAAGAGAGCTGAGAAGAAAACTCAAGGGACCATCAAAAGAAATAGTTAGCCTTTCATCTCAGATGAAAAAGAAAACAAAAGAGGAAAGAGCAAAACAAGTTAAGTAGAGCCTGGGAGGTGGAGGGGAGGAAAGAGTAAGAGTATTCTGGAGATAGTAGTCAACAGTGTCAAGAAAGATTAAAGAGGCAGCCAACCTGATGATATTTAGCAACTAAAATATTGATGACTTTGGAGAATGCAATTTTAGTAGACTGATGAGGTTGGATGCTCTATTGTAAACAATTGAGAGAGAAGTGTATGGTAGGAAAGAGGCAGACATTGGATTTAAGCTACTTTTCTCAGTCTCATTATCTTCTTATTCCTTTCCCCATTTCATTGCACCACAATAAACTTAAGTAGACTTTCAAAGTCTCTTCAAGAAATCCAGTTTCTCATGCATTTTTCTTCTTTTGCTTTTAGCATAATTTTTCATGATCAACATTTCCTACTTTCTAATTATTTGAGGAGTCTTTATTGTGAAGGTCAAACCTGTTTCTGTGTGTGTGTGTGTGTGTGTCTGATTGATTGTCTTTCTGTCTCTATCTCTCTCCTCTTTGTCTTTTTCTCCCTTCTTCTTGGTCTCTCTATATTTATCTTTGTGCATTTCTATCTCTACATATATATTATATATGTGTGCTTATATATTGATAAATTATAGATATATAGATATATGTAGTTGTATCAATACATACAAATATATGTATATTTGTCTTTGCTTCTCTGGTTATTGCTGAGGTATTGCCCCAATACCTCAAATTCCCATGAATGAATGCGATCATCTCTTCTGTAAGCTCATAGCTTTGGTTGCTTAAAAATATGAAATGCTTTTCCTGAATGCAAATGAGCTTTGGCCTGTCTTCTATTTTTTTGGTCAAATCTATAAATTCAGAGAAGTTTCTTTTCTTAGGATATTGACATTTTACACACACACAAATTATAAATAATGATGATAATATTTATATGATGCAGAGAGCAAGCCTGAAGTCTTCCTAACTCAGGATTCAAATGACTGTGTGACTCTGGATAAGTCACTTCACCCTGTTTGCCTCAGTTTCCTCATCCGTAAAATGAATTGAACAGGAAATTGTAAACCACTCCAGTAATCTTTTTTTCCTCAATAGTATTTTATTTTTCCAAATACATGTAAAGATAGTTTACAACATTCATTTTTGAAAGACTTTGTTTTCCAAATTTTTCTCCTCCTTTCCCTTACCTGCCCCATCCCCAAGACAGCAAGAAAGTTGTTATGTTGTGCAAGAAAAATCAGGCCAAAAAGGGAAAAACCAAGAGAAAGAAAAAACAAAAAGTTGAAAACAATGTGCTTTGATCCATATTCAGTCTCCATAGTTCTTTCTGAGGGTGAGGATGGCATTTTCCATCCCGAGTCTATCATCATTCCAGTATCTTTGCTAAGACAACCCCCAATGGGAGTAATGGATATCAAATAAGACTGAAAATGACTGAACAGTAACAACAATAATACTTTAAGGTTTGCAAATTGCCTGATGTGCATTATTTCATTTGATCCTTACCAAAGCACTGAAGTAAGTGAATGCTATTATTGTCCCATTTTACTGATGAGGAAATCAAGGAGGTTAAAAGGCTTGTGGCAGGATTGAAATCTAGCTCTTTCCTGATTGCTATTCCAGCAGTCTAACCAAAAGACTATACTTCCTTTCTGTAGCTACAAGCTACATAGTGATAGTTCTCGATAGGTTATTCCCATGGATTCAGAGAAACTTGATTTATTAAGCTTTATATAAAATTGTTTACTTAAAAAAAGATCAAAGCAGAACAGATAGTAAAAGAATAAACCTAAAAGGAATTTTTTAGAAACACTTCATGGTCTATAATTGTATAGAACATAAAATGGTAACTAGGAGAGCTAAGATGAACATAGACTTACAATAAAAAGAGTATTGACTTGGACGTAAAATGCCTGGATTTAAATCTTACCTCTGACACTCTTTGAATGACCTTGGTCATACCACTTTCCCTGCAGGACTTCAGTTTTTTTCCTTTAGAATTCGAGGGGGAATTGGACCTCATTGGCTTCTATGATTCCTGGAAGGGATCAGATTGAAGTCACATCCTTATGATCAACATTTATAAGCATAATCTCAACACCTTTGACAGCCAGAATTAATTAAGCGCTCACTGTGTTCAAAACACTCTGCAAGGCACTACAGGGAGACTCCAGAAAGATACTTCCTGCCACGAAGAAGATGCTTTCCATTGGAGGAGCAAACCACTCTCAATGAGAAGGATGGTTATGTGAAAATGATGAAACTGATAAATGATGACCGGTGCAAGTGTGTTCCTGTTGCCCAAAGGAGATAATGTATATAAATTACTTTGAAAACCTCCAAGTGCAATAAAAATGAATGACTGCTATTAGAGTTACTATTATTATTCTTGGTGAGGAGGAACTCTGAGAACCCAATGAGTGATTTCTTTCATTTCCATGGTAACATGCTTCAGAAGTTTGAAAACCCAAAATGTTTTAGAAACCAGGCCATAGATAGTTTAGAAATGTCCTTTCCTTTTGCATCCATCCATAGTATTTTGCCTTCATATCCCATAGAATAGGAATGCAGTCACATAGTAATAACTCTGGAAACATTAAGTTCTTACTCCTGGGTGAATAAATTGGGGATTAAATAAATAAAGGAAAAACCCTCTCTTGTTTGTGTTACTCAAACTGGCCGGGAAATATGTGCCTGTGTCGAACGTGCTCAATGCCGGCCTACATGGCACATTAGCCAATCCTATAGCCTACCTCCACTCACAAATCACTTTGGAACAGAATTTAAATTTGCCAGAACTTAAAGTCCTTCCAGATGTTAGCCACTCTCACTGATTTCTGGAAAATTGCATCAGAGTTCTATTTCAGCAGACATTGATGATGTTAGAAGAACCAGAGACTCTCTCTCCCCCTTTCAGGCTCCACTGTGTTGACTCATGCTGTCATTTGTCAGCCAAATAATGCTTGTGAATATCTTCTCCCCTTTCTAGACTTCCCAGATTGTTTTTTTAAGACACATAACAAGAAGATTATTCCATTTCCCAATTCTTCTTCCCATTAATATTCTTTTGTGAAAAGAGATAAAAATGTTCATTTAACCAAATGTTCAGAAAAGAACTTTTTGTTTTCTCTCCCCGACACATTATACTTCTTTTTAGTTTAACCCTTATCTTCATATAAAACAAATCGTTTTACGTGCGAAGAAGTTTCTTTCTTCCAGTGGGTACAGAGATAATTTGAACTGTTTTGCGGATTGATTTATGATTGAAGTGACTCCACAACAACAGCAAAAATTCATTTGTAGAAGGAACTCCTCATCAGGAAACTCCTTTTGCCAAGGAGTATAGCATCTACTATATTGAATGTACTTTTAAAGACTAACTCGGGGATGCTGAAAAGTCAAGTGACTTTCCCAGGGTCATATCTTCCAAATTCAGCTCAAATCCTACCTTCTGCAAAAAGGTCTTTCCTACCATATCCTAGCTACTAATGTCTTCTTTCTCATATTATCTCCCATTGACCATGTAGAGCTAACTTGCATAGGTTTTTTTTTTTTGTTTGTTTTGTTTTGTTTTTGGTGTTCTCTCCATTAGAAGATAAACATTTTGAGGGCAGAACATGTTTTTGCCTTGTTCCCATCCTCACTATTACTTTTTGTCCCAGTTTGGGAAAACAAATCCAAGAACATTTAATTCTGAGAGTATTTTGCTCCGTGAGGACTATACCATGTTGCCTCTTTAGGGGGCTAAAACATTTTCTGTTTTAAAAATCTGGTTTGGAGGGAAATCAGATGAATGTAAGTATCAAAGGAGAGTTATCTTTCCCCCCGAGGATTGCCTGCCATGCCAATGGTTTAATCTCCTGCTTATTATACAATACACGTTTCAGCAAAAATACCTGGAAATGATTTCGACTCAGGAGGCTCCCACCTGGAGTGCAAAGATTGCTGAGTTTGTGACACTTGGGATGTCTCCAGTTAGCTCAAAGGGCACTTGGAGATAACATTCAAAACTAAATTAATGTTGACTCTCATTAATGTTTAAGAAATGACATATGGTAACATTTTGGAGGGGGAAGGAGGGGAATTGTTAGACTTGGCTGGTGTGAAGGAAGGAGGGGGTAGGGCTAAAGAGAAAAATGAATGGCAAAAAACAAATGGGAGAGTTGTTGGAGTTTCAAAGGTAGCAAATCAGCCTTCAAGTCAAGAAGATCTGGTTCAAGGCCTGCCTCTGACACAGACTGGTTGTGTGACTTTGAGGAAATCACTTAACTCTCAGTGCACTCGTCAAAGACCATAGTGCAAAGGAACTGGAAAGTGGACACCCTTCAGCTGGAGAATGGCTGAATAAGTTATGATATATAAATGTGATGCAATATTATTGTTTTATAAGAAGTGATGAGCAGGCTGATTTCAGAAAAGCCTGGAAAGACTTACACGAACTGATGCTGAGTGAAGTGAGCAGAACTAGGAGAATATCACACACAGGAACAACAAGATTATGTGATGATCAGCTATGATGGACTTGGCTCTTCTCAGCAATGCAGTGATTCAAGACCGATCCAATAGACTTGGGATGGAAAATGCCATCTGCATTCAGAGAGGAAACTATGGAGACCAAACATAGATCGAAGCATAGGATTTTCATCGTTTTTGTTTCTTTGATTAATTGTTTTTTCTTTCTCGTAATTTTTCCCCCTTTAGTCTGATTTTTCTTGCATAACATTACAAATATGAAACTATGTTTAAAAGGATTGTACATGTTTAAATTTTTTTTTAAAATGACCAATGTGTAAATTGAAAGATTACTGCAAACTAAAGCTTTAACCTATGGAAATTAGATGTGGAAGGCAGTGACATTATTTGTCTTCCACAGATGGAAGTGACTTAATCTTAACACCTTGTTAGCAAGAAAAGTAGGGAAATTAGGGAGGTCCTAAGAGCTTCTCACAAGCTGTGGCAAAAATCCCAGACATTGCTAGACTATACTCACATGAATTAGTGTCATCAAGTCTCTCCTTCCATAGAAATGTTTGTCCACCCAAATTGAATTTGTCTTAAAAAGCTCATCTGAGGAGCTTTTCATGGGACTCCAATCCTGAATTCATGGTGATAGCTTGGAAGATTCCATCCTTAAAACTTCTGATCACCAATTTTAAAAACCTCATCTTGTCTCCCCTTTCCTGAACACATTGTCCCTCAATGCTCCTTGGTACTAAGCCTGCTTTAGGGTTCCAATAAGGTGGGATAACTTTGGAAGTATCTTATTCCCTCCAGAAAGTGACTAATAGACAAAGACAATAACCTTAGGAACCTATATTCTGAGATCAGGAGGAAAAAGTGAAGCCTGGGATATAATTTTATTTTGTTTTGTCAATAGACAATTTCTATGTCCTGATTAAAGAAATGGTGATATGTGGGGAAATAGAAAAGTGCTATATAAATAGTCAAATAAAAGATTCACAGATTTAGTAGCCTTAGAACAGAAATGATGAATATCTCTTTTGCCACCATAATAATCAAATAAATTTCATTTTTTGAAGCTCCCAAAACCTTGAAATATACTATCTTAGGGAATATTATTCAAAAAATGATATATATTCACATAAATATATAATTTTAGAATAAATGCTTTTTAAATTACTGAGATCCTGGGTTTAATTATTAATAAGGCATCATACCTTGTCTTACCAGCATTAGTGTGCCTGGTCCTTAAACTTTGGACCTTGAAGTTCAACTGTTGTCCTGGAAATCTCACTTCCTGAAAGCAAGCTGGCAAAGTTGCTGTTGTTGTTCAGTCCTTTTAGCCATGTCCAGATATCCGTGACCCCTTTGAAGGTTTTCTTAGCAAAAATATTAGAATAGTTTTCCTTTTCCTTTTCCTTTCCTAGAAGAGGGAACTGAAGCCGATAGAGCTAAGTGACTTGCTCAAGTTAATAAATGTCTAAAGCAAGATTTGAACTCAGGAAGATGAGTCTTCCTGACTCAAGACTTGGCAAGTTTTCAATATTCAGAAATCTCTAGAAATTCCTTTCAGATTCTGGTATTATTGTCAAAATGACTCTTGGCTAGCTGAATGAGGCAAAGAGAGGCAATAGGAGGTGAATTAGATTAGAAGTCAGAGATCCTAGGTTCAAATCCCTGCTGGACTACTTATCACCTGAGTAATCTTGGACAATCTATTTAACCTCTGAATTTCTGTTTCCTCCTCTATAAGAACATTGTGATTGAACTCAGAGGAGTCAAACTCATAACCTCCTAACTACAAAACTCCAGAGCTTGCCCTGGTCAGATTAGAATGAAACTGGGGAAAATTTAACAAAACAAATATCATGCAATACAACATAGATAATGTTCATTTGTGGTTTTCTAAATCAGCACGTGACTCCAGGGATCCCTTTCTACTTTGACACTGACATCTCTGCTCCTCCTAAAGCTCTACAAGTACAATTCCGAAATTGCTGGAGAACTTTGGAGCTGTGGTCTGTGTAGAGAAAGACACTGAGTCTACATACACATCTGTGAAAGGAAGGAAAAAATAGGAAATTGGCGCTCCAGAATTCGTATCCTGGCTGTGCCCCAGCTTTAAACAAAAACACTAAGATTACCGCTCTGAGCCTTTGTAGTCCTTCCATCTTAAAGTTGGGAAACAATGCTTGCCGACCATGAGAGGTGTGGTTTATCAAGCACTTGGAAATCCTGAGAAAGCTGTGATTGCAGACTTCCCCAGGGTCCTGTTCCATTGGCGTAGCCTCTGAGAACTCTGAGAGCACAGGATGCGCTCTCGGAGTCCGACATCAAGGGAGACTCCTGGTGTTTATTCGTGTGATTTGGAGCTGACCACAGGGTGTCAATCAGAGTCTTTGCTATAGTAGGCACTCAGCAACTATTTACCAAGTGACTGTAGGAATGAAGGGATCCACTTTCCGGTTTCCCAGTCGTCCCATGGCATGCAGCAATCAGAGAAGTTGTTATTATTTGTGTTTCTCTTTGCTGAATTAGGACCTGGACCAGGTGCAGCAACATCTGGAGGAAGTGAGGTTCTTTGATTTGTTTGGCTTCAGTGAGGAAGCAGGCGCGTGGCAGTGCTTCATGTGCAATAATCCAGAAAAGGCAACAGGTAAGGGTCCCGTCGCTCTCCCAAACCCAGTGTGTGCTGGGGCGCAGGTTTTGCAGGAATCCCCAGTGCTCTCCATTGTCTGGCACCGTGCAAGCTCCATGAGCAATGCTGCCAAGCAGAGGCAGGAATGGGGCCAGGTTTTTGATAAGGAGGAGACGATCATGGCACCTACCTTCCAGAGATGTCACGAGAATCAAATGAGATAACGTGCATCCAATTCTCCACAAACATTAGAGCAGTATAGAAATACAAGAGACTGTTTCTTAATGAAGTTCATCCTCCCAAGTGACACCTGGAAGATGGAGGGGAGAAATCTGGACAAAATAATGGAAGGAAGAAGGGATGGATCAGTTTAAAGAAAACAAAAAAAAAAACCCTATCTTGTAAATCTCTTTTCTAATTCCTTTTAATTCACTACATATACATATTTTATATATATGTGTGTGTGTGTATGTACTTACTTTATAGATATAAAATATCTGCATATATATAAAACAATGCATGCATTGTATTGATATAAATCACATTGTATACATTGTATATGTATATACATATAGATGTATCTGTGTGTGTGTGTGTGTGTGTGTGATATTTACTTTTCTATTTTCAAATTCTTCCCCCACGATTGAATTTAAGACCCATAAGAGGACAGACTACTTCATTTGCATTTTGCTATCAAGCTCTCAATTAGCACAGAGGCAGCTGGGTGGTACAATGGATTGAGATAGGACCTGCAGTCTGGAAGATCTGCATTTAAATCCAGATTTAAATACTTAGTAGCTATGTAACAAGTCACTTATAATCTCTGTCTGCCTCAGTTTCTTCCTCTGTAAAAGGGGAATAGTCATATAGAACCCCTTGAAGAATATTTGTTGAATAAAGTGTTTGCCACTTCCTGTCAAGAAGATACTGTTGATCATTTTTAATGAGCTATTTCTCATTTCAGTGCAAATGATCTTAATTAGGTTGAGTTAATTTGGAGAGGGATCAGAACTGTGATCTCATACATACAGGGAACTTTTAGTGAAACCCTTTCCACCAATGTTGATATCTACAACACCTGCAATGTGTGTGTGTGTGTGTGTGACTAGAATTTAAGAAATTCTCTTAAGGACCAAGCAGAGTAATTTTGACATCTGGACCTTATATGTAGAAAAATTATGATTTTTTAAAAAATTATTTGAAAAGTATTTAGAATGTTAAGAAATGGTTGATAACTATAGAAAAATCATAAAGTGTGAAATAGAAATATGTAAGCCTTATTGAGTTTCAAGTATGTAAAAAAATGTATCAACTGATATCCCTGGTCCTGTTGCAGATGTCTAACTCTTCATGAGCCCATTTGGGATTTTCTTAGCTAAGATACTAGAGTGGTTGGCCACTTTCTTCTCCAGCTCAGTTTTACAGATGAAAAATTGAAGCAAGCAGAATTAAGTGACTTGCACAGAGTCACACAGCTAGTGAGTGTCCAAGGCCAGATTTGGATGCATAAAGATGAGTCTTCATGACTCCAAGCCTGGGACTCTTTCCAGAAAGCCACCTAGCTACCCTTTTTAGTGTTACTCAGGACACTTTCAACAATCTCATTTCCTTTCTTCTTACTCTTCTTAACTCTCTAAAGTCACACAATTTCAGCATTCAACCAAAACTGCTATCCCCAGAGTTACCAACGAGCTCTTGTTTGCCAAACCCAAAAGTCTTTTCTCAACCTTCATCCTTCCTGAGCTCGCTGTGTCTTTGACATTGTCCATCACTCCTTTTCTTCCTGATAATCTCTTCGCTGTATGTTTCTCCAAGTTCTCCCCCGACCTTTCTGCTCACTCCTCCATCTGCTTTGCCAAATCTGCATTTAAGCCATGCTCACTAAGCATGCTTGTCCCACAAGGCTCTGTCTTCTCTTCTCTGTATAAAACTAGAGATTTCCTTGTAGCCTTCTCAGCTCCAATAGATTCAATTGTAATCTCTGTGCTGATAGTCCATCCCCATCCAAAAAGCCCCACTGTCTCTTCTTCTCCCACCTCAATCGTAAACCTCACTGACCCATTTTTCATCCCCAAACTTCTTTTACCTCTTCCTCCTGCCCCTCTCTATATGCACCCCCCCCCCCGACCTTAGTATCAGGGGAAGTCTGTGATTTTATTTTTACCCACGATTCTTAACCATAGCTTCAAAAGTTTCATTCAGCACCAGCCCTGAAGTCAGGAGGACCTGAGTTCAAATCTAGCCTCAGACACTTAACACTTCCTAGCTGTGTGACCCTGGGCAAGTTACTTAACCCCAATTACCTCAGAAAAAAAAATTTCATTCATTTTGAAAACAGAAAAATTCCCACTTGGACTTCTGAAAGACCTTTGAATCCTTGAGCTTGTTGTTACCAGTCTGTGATTGTGGGTAAAGTGAGTGGTGCAAAATTATCTTAGACTCACAAAAAGGGCAGAGCACAGAGATGCTTTTTACCATATGCACCTTCAGGGATTACATTATTGGCGATTACTGCATTCACCTCATTCGTTCTAATATATATATATATTTTTTTTTTGCACTTTCAAAATTATCCATTGTGACAGATTCCTATTGTTCCTCGCCAAGATGTTGAGGCTGAGTTGGAAAAGTTTGTTTATTTCACCAGATGGAGCTAAGAGAAAAGGGCCTGTTAAAATGCTTTCCCCTACAGAGAAGGGAGCCGACTGTATGAAGGAGCAATTAAGGACGGGAGCCCTTTAGTCAAGCACAGATTGCTGGCTGATTAAGAAATCCAAATTGACCTAAGATTAAGTAGAGGGGAGGAGAAGAAGAAAAAGGAGAATGTTGTAAAAGTAATTCAAAAGAACAAGAAGTTGAAGAAAAGAGTTGCCTCCATTACAAAACTTTTTAATTAGTCATTATTTCTTCAACCAAAAAAGAAAAAGACATAAAAGGAACTTGATTGGAGAGCGGAAAGGAAGTGAGGTGCTTATCTTTGGGAACTCAGAGAGGCCCTTGAGAGTGAGCTTACCCAGTATAGTACATCAAGTCTTTAGCATCATGAATATTTAACTATAGTTGTTTGAGGATATCCTTCGAACAGACCTGGAGAATGAGTTAAACCCACAAAGAGTTCCTAACATAGTCGTTCTTTCTGAATATGTTACCCAGCACTTCCAGACTCTATTGAATGGGTCCAGGCTTTCTTATTTGCATTATTTCTCTTTGTGCTAAATATAGCCTGAGAATGTACTTGGGCTAAAAGTGCCAACAGAGACCAAGGATGTGGAAAAAACACAGTAAATCCAATGTTTGGCATCCAAAATATCATGGAATTTGAATTTCTTGCTTTCATGTGAATAATTTAGACCGTGGAAAAAAATCCCTGTTTTAACCAATATCTCCAGCGATCAATCCTCAAGTTTGCATTAATTATTTGGTATTTTACATAATTGTGTAAATTACATCAACAACATTTATTGAAAATGGACCCATTATTGTGATATCCAGTAGACATTTTGCCTCAATACACATTCTATTTTAAATTCTAAATTTAAACTTGGGGAACTATCTAGCTGTTAGTTAGGTATGGCTCAAATGTGTGCTTTGTGACTTCTATGGTCTCAGTGAAATAAAAAAATGGAAAATTCAAGCAATATTGATTATAGCTTTGTTTTCTTTAGGACAGTACCATCAGTTGATCACTGAATCATTCAATAAGAATTTGATATTTGCTAGACATAAGGCATTGTGCTAAATGCTGTTGTTGTTATTAACATTCAGTTGTTTTGGTCATGTCTGACTCTCCATAACATGAAATGGGGTTTTCTTGGCAAAGATGCTAGAATGGTTTTCCGTTTCCTTCTCCAGTTCAATTTATAGATGAGGAAACTAAGGCAAGCAGGGTTAAATGGTTTGCCCAGCATCACACAGCTAGTAAGTATCTCAGGTCCTATGTGAACTGTCTTCCTGACTCCAGGTCCAGTTCTCTCTCTATCCATTACGGCACCACCTAGCTGCCCTTGTGAGGTCACAGTACTCTTCCCATGTTACAGATCGTCCCAGTTATGATTATGTGTCCAGTGCGATGAATCAAGCTTCAATAAATATATATACATACTTAATACACACACATATACATATATATGTATGTATGTATATATAGGAAATCAATCATGCCCCAGAGTTGTTTTAAAAAAGAAACAATTCATGACAGAGTAAAAGCAGGGACAAGCTTCCATCAAAGAGGTTTAGCGCCATGGACAAAGAAGATGCCCAGGTCTACTAGAGTCATGGAGTTGACTTTGTGTCCTCCTTGCCCACAGCTGTGTCCCTGATCAATCCATCAGGAGGCCTAAGTTTACTCAGAGAGCCCCAGATCCCTGTCAGAGACCACAGGAGCCCACATGATGCTGTGGGAATGAGGGGCATTAACTTAAACCTGCCCTGGCCTGGCCCAAAACACAGATGGATTCTTTTCAAGGATTATGGCTCTCATTTAGGAGACTGCAATGTTCCAGGCTTCATGCTATTGGGAGATTGCCATTTTTAAGGAGTCCTACTCAGGTGTCCCATTGTTGTGTCTAGGGGCACTCACGTTTTCAAAGGTTATGGCAGGTGAGCACAGGTTCTAACCAGCTTTACCATTTTGTGAAGTCTTCAAGGTTTGAAATATCCTCAGATTTTGAGTCTCAACAGGGAATCAAGCTCTGTATGTAGAGTCAGGAATAACTGAGTTCAAATCTGTCTTCAGACATTCGCTAACTATATGTTCCAGGGCAAAAAGCTTAATCGGTCTCAGCCTCAATTTCCTACTTTGACAACTGAGGATGATAATGGGGCTACCTCACAAGATCATTGTGAGGCTCAAATCAGAGAATATATCGAAAGCATTTTGTAGGAGGCTGCTAGATGGTGCAGTGGATAGAGCACCGGTTCTGATCTGATCTGAGTTCAAAGGTAGTCTCAGACACTTAACATTTCCTAGTTGTGTCACCCTGGGCTTAGTCCCACTTGCCTCACCCACTTACAAAAAAACACTTTGTAAATCTGAAACTACCCTATGTGTTAGCCCTGGTTATGGAGTATGTTCCCAGCAGAAGCTTGCTTACCTATTACTTTCTGTGAAGCAGGCTAGTTTGGAGAGGCTTACAACCGGTTGTCTGGCCGTCTGGTGATGAATCATTGCCAAAGACAATGAATCTCTCACCTCTTGTCCCATTGCTGCCATTTTTCCTTTTTCTAACCCCTGGATGACCCCCACCATCTACCTTCCCCCGTGCTGTTCAATCGCTGCTAAATGTCCCCGGAACAGGTCCCAAAATGTTGCTGGCTATCTACTACTTATCTGTTACTGAGTCTCAGCTGGGTCCTCCCCACGCCCAGCAGTCCTTCTGTTCTTGACTCTGTGTCACCCTGTCAACAGAAACCACTCTAAACCACTTCCCTCTTCAAACCAAGGGAGTAATCTCCTTTTCTCTGTCCTGTTAGCAGGCAAATTTGTCTTGTATTGTATTAGGAGAACTGAGAGCAGCCATTGTAAATCGTGAATTGAGGAGAAGAGATAATGGTAGTAAAGGTAATGGTAGAGAAAGAAGTCTGGAAGCATGATTGCTTTGATCACTTTCCTTAAAGTCAAGGCCCTAAGAAGTATGGACTAATAATAAGTCTAATTATTATTACTAATAAGAGGAGCTGCAGGAAAAGTGAGATCCCAAGCTTGTTGGACTATGGTAGAGAAAGAAGCACAGAGAAACAGGAGCAAACCAAAGAGAAATGAAGGGCTGGCCATGGGTGGCTAGACCTTGTCCTCTGCTTGGAGAGCAGCCTTGGAGAATACAAAAACACTTCCCTTCTTGGGGAAGGCGGCTAATGTCACGATGGAGCAACAGAATAGTCTTTTTATATGAGATGCAGGATAAAGGAACTGGAGAGTGACAAATGAAGGATTGTGAGCTAACACAGAGCATTTCCTTGTTTCATAATAGCACAACACCTACAAAAGCCAGAAAACCCAGGTTCCAATCCTATCTCCACCACTTATTGCTCATGTGGCCTTGGACAATCCATTAACCTTCAAAGGCCTGAGCTTCCTCCTCTGTTATGGGAAAAGACTGGGCTAACAGGCCTCAGAAGCCTTTTCTTGAGCTATGTTTTTATGATACTACAGGGAGTATAATTAAACAACTGAAAGCACATAAAAATGCTTTGTCTCCTTGCATGGTTCAGGTCTGTTTCTTAGAGACAAGGAGTGAACCAAATGACCTCTTGATGTTCCTTTTAGCATTAAGTTTATGTGAATCTTTGAACTCCGGATGTCAAAAAAAATGTAGATTTTTTTTCTAAACTGTCATTTTTCATTCTTACCCAACTGAACTGAGATAAAGATAGAGGAAATGCAACACTAGGAAAAATAAGTTAGGACTCCACCATGACAAATAGATGAGGAAACTGAAATAGAAGAGACCAAACCTTACCTTAATAGATAACATTGGAAATTCCAAAGGAAATTCCTCTCTCCAGCTAAAATATATCGGAAAGTCACAAAGAAGCAAGTCAAAATTTCTCAAAATGTCCTCCCTCTCCCCAGTGATTTCTGCTGCCCGGATAACAGTAGATTCGTCCCTCATTTAACATGTGGGAAATGATTACAGTAGAAATTATTTTCATTCTTTCCAAATGCTGATTCATTTTCCTTTATTCACTTTTTAAGATACAGTGCAGAGAGAATAGCCATAAAATAAACAAAGACCCCTCCGAGAATAGGCTGGGCTGGTGGTGTTTATTGCTGATGCCGTTAGCCCACAAGAATGAGGACATAGAGATTACCCAACTGGACTCGGCACAACTGACATTCTTTCTGCAGAACAAGGCCAGTCTCCTGCGTTTGTGGCTCCTGCACCGTGGAAGCGTGCGGCGCATCCCGCCTGGAGCATTAGTCAGTCAGCTGAATCATTTTGGAACCGTCCAGCGAGTCGCTTTCAGAAAAATGGGAGATTTAGCTTCACTCCTTTTACTTAAAGTCACTTAAAGGTTAGGCTTCCATTGCCTTCGTGGTCATATGAGAGATTCACCGGGATGGATTTATGCTTCTGATCTCTAGGAAATCATAATGTAAGAGAGGCTTTTAGGATTCTGAGTTCTAATATCCTAGAGTCGAGAGGTTCAACCTCCTATATGAAGTCTTCCTTGCTTTCCTCCCCCAGTTAGTACTCTCATTCATATATAATCATGCTGAAAAACTAGCTGATATCAACTTTGTGTGTATTTTATACTTACAATCTGTGTTCATGGATCTTCTTCCTAGTAGATATAAGATCCTTTGGGGAAAGGACTGGTTTATTTTTGTTTTTTGGTGGGGTAATTGGGGTTAAGTGACTTGCCCAGAATTACACAGCTAGGAAGTGTTAAGTATCTGAGATTCGATTTGAACTCAGGTCCTCCTGGCTTCAGGGCTGGTGCTCTATCCACTGCGCCACCCAGCTGCCCTGAAGGGACTGTTTTTACAGGCAGCATTTTAGAATTGTACAGGACCTCTGATTTTCCCATTTAACCTATAGCTAATAAAGAATGGCTATTACCAAACACTAGACAGAAATCAGCCAGTCTTTGTTTGAAAACCTCCAGTGAAGATCATTCTCCTTTTGGATGAATCCAGTTGTTGAGAATTGCTGAGTCACCAGATATGGCCAGGATTCATACCGAATGGGCAGGCCTGGGTAGTTTGACATCTGCTTTATTGAAGGGAATCCTCACATTGGTAAGGGCAGAGTCTACCAAAGCCTCCAAACAAGAATGTATTGTGTAAATATCTAGGAATAACCTGGTCAAAAGGAAGTCTTACATTCAATACTCAATAGTTTAAATTGTTTTTCTTCCTTATCTCCCAATGAAATCTAGCCCTCTTTTATAAAAGTCACTCAAATTAGTATTGGTGTATCACTGAATATTTATCAATGTTGTTGTTTAGCCATTTCAGTCATGTATGAGTCTTTGTGATCCCATTTGGGATTTTCTTGACAAGGATACTGAAGTGATTTGCCATTTGCTTCTCCAGCTCGTTTTACAGAAAAAGAAACAGAGGCAAGCAGGATTAAGGGCCACACAACTAGTAAGTATCTGAGGCCAGACTTGAACACATAAAGATGAATCTTTCAGATTCTAAGCTTCATGCTCTACCCACTGTCCTACTACCATCACCGATTATACTATGAGGAAGCAATTCGGTCAAGAAGCAGTACCCCCATTCACCAGGCTACAGATTTTTAATCTACTCTTAGGATTCCATTTTCCTTTGATAAAAAATTGAGCAACAACTGGATTTGTTCAAAAGTTAGAGGGATTTAATAGTTTAAAACTGCATTGAGATCCTTGAAACACTCTGTATTTTGGGACATTGTGAGGAAATGCAAACAGATGACCAAATTCTGATCTCAGAATCCACAGGTTTGTAATTTAAAAAAAAAAAAAATCAGGAATTTTAGGAGGTAGAAACACAATTCATTTTGTGATATAAAGTCCAACATTAACAAAAGTATGATTTGGCTTTTTCAGGGACCAGGTTTTCATGAGGGAAAGCTTTGTTTTATGGGCATATTCATTATAACTTGGGTAGCTTCAACACTTTGTGAAAAGAAACAAGATTTGTGAAGATAGTACTAACATTTCATTGTACTAAAAAAAAAATCATAAGTGTGATAAACATGGGATCCAATAACTTATGAGCCTTAGTGAAAATCAAGCTAAGATCAGCGACCCAGAGCCCTCTGTGGTTAATTTTCATTTTCCTTTAGGGATCAATTTCTAATCCTAGCATATTTTTACATTGGGCCACATGGTTTAAGATTAAAAAAGGAAAAAAAAAAGAAAAAGAAAAATTCCTAACAGGCTCGTGACTTGTAGCACAGCAATTCTGAGGTTATCCACAAAAGAACTCATAAAATGTGTTTTAAATATTGAATGTATTCTGCATGAGGAACACACTAAATCATACATCAGTATATTTTAGGGAAGAAACATCTGACTTTACAATATTGAGCCAAAGTGAATAAATCAATGTCCAATTACCCTACACAGGTGTAAGAATTGAAAGGTAAAATCACTTAGGAAATTGTAAGCCTACTTTGTGACTCAAGATACCATATTGTGACTAGATGTGTGATATCCTACATGGGAAACTCCCACTGTAGGTCAGTCTTTCAGAGTTGCTTAGAGAAGAGGTTGAATGATTTGCCCGAGGTCATGTGGCTGGAGACATTTTGAAGACAACCCTCTATCCACCCATTACCCTGCTTTTACTTTATGACCCAAGAGTTAGGAGATGCCAATTCCAATTCAAAGCAAGCCAAAATCAGTAGATTAAGGGAATGTTATAGATATAGTTTAGGTAGCCAAATATTTGCTAAGCAAAGCATTTGGCAAATATCCTTATTAGTATTCATGTTATTCTTTTGGACAAGATGTAGAAATGTTAAAGTCAATAGTAACTTGGTTAAGTGGGTTCAAAAGTGGCCAAATGGTCAGACCTCTAGACAAATCATTAATGGTCTAATCTCAACCTGAAAGATCAACATTGCGGTGCCTTGGGAATCCATCTTTGCCTCGTGCCTTTTAGCATCTTCATCAGTGATTTTGGATAAAAGCATGATGGCATGTTTATCACATTTTCAGGTGACATATAGTTAAAAAGAATAAAAGGATCAGGATCAAAAAGGATCCCAATGAGCTGAAGAATTTGGCTAGATCCTTTAATTTTTATCTCCTTTAGGATCAGATTTTGTAAGGTATATAGAATGTAGAATGTCTTACACCATTTTTTTCATCAAGTACACAAATACATGATGGCAGGAACCTAGCTTGACACTAGTTGGTTTTCAAAGACCTGTATTTTTTAAGGTACTGAAAGCTCTATATGTTGAGAACTCCATGAAATTTTTGCAACCCTAGTATATAACATAGTGCCTTAATGTACCTTATTAAGTACCTTAAATAGGTACTTAATAAGATGTTTGTTGCATTAAGTTCCAATTTATTCATTAAATAATATCTTTGGTACTTTGGAATATTAATAGGTATTATTAAGATGCTTGTTGCATTGAGTTCCAATTTATTCACTAAATATTATCTTTGGTACTTTGAAGTATTAATAGGTATTAATAAGATGCTTGTTGCATTGAGTTCCAATTAATTCACTAAATGTTCTGTTTGGTACTTTGGACTATTAATAGGTATTAATAATATGCTTGTTGTATTGAGTTCCAACTTATTCACTAAGTATTCTCCTTGGTACTTTGGAGTATTTAAATATGTAACATAATGAATGATATTTTGAAGATAGGATTATTCCAGACTGGGTGGAAAGAAGTTAGAAAAATTGGGGTGTTTTGAGAGAACTGGCCAATCAGTTGGCAAATTAATCTATGCTTAGTAATCAGGTGTGTTTTATTTAAAGATTCACAGAATTTTCACATAAAAGGTCAGACCTACAAAATGTAAAGTGGTGACCTCATTGCAGAAATTAAATAATGGAAGCATTACTTAGTACAACCTTATATATTGTTCTTTAAAATGAATACAGTAATCCTTACAGAAAATTAGATCCTGCTTTGTAAATTAGGTGATCGTGACATCACAAGGGGATTATTTTCCCATAGGAACAAGCGATAGTCACTGACATATTTTAAGAACAGCCATGTACTGCTCACATCTGAACAGCTTAATTGCAACGGAAACATGAGAAAGAGACTGGAAAAACATTTCAAGTCGTGCTTCATTTTTGCCCTTCACAAATTCTTCAAAATCGATCCTGCAGACGCAAAGTTCTTGCTTGTACCAAATGGGTTGAAGTCCCTACAGTTGGTCCCAGGGCTAGACTCCAGCTACTCTGGAGAGAGGCTAGCATTTCTCTCCTGACTTGATTCTCTCTCAGACTTCTTTCTCATTATCTTTTTCTTCATTCGTTTCTCATTTCATGGCAGATAAGGTTTGAGCTCTGGTGAAAATACATTGGAGACCTTCATCCTCCGGCGCTTTTTGTTAAGTCTCTATTATCTTGTCTCGGGCCTCTTATCATGGTGCTCTCAGATTGTGGACACTGGATCTTTGTTCACATCATGTCGCTCTCATTTCCTTGAGCCATATCCTATCTGGCCTTCTTTTGAGACTCTGAGACACATACTCTTTGAATAAAACACTTTAGTCTGCACTGGGGAAAGATTTGTTACGTCTAATTGTCCATGTAATCCTCAGAATGATTCTAAGGACCTCAGAGCCAGAATGTTGTTATTTTGCATATCTTTTAGGAATAAGTCTGGGATGATAAAGTTAATAAGTGCCCCATTATATTAATAGGATGAAGATACGGTTTAAAAATTAAAACTATGCTCGAAAGCTTAGTGATTGCATCCCTCCAAATGAAATGGGTGTCTGGTCCACATTCGTGCATGTGTGTTTCCAGGTTAGAATTGAAAATCTCAGCATCTAAAGCTGCTCTGATGGTTGCCAAACATCAAAGTTAATATACATCATGAGGTCATAAGCTCATGGGATTCTGAATCTGAAAGAGCTTGTGATGGAACATTATTGAATGGAAAGGTGATTGATTGTTTGATGGAGAAACTTTCTGCCAAAATTCATTCAGACTTGAGGCAAGTTACTCTGTGTGAGTTGGTGGAGACACTGACACAGAAATAGAATGGCCCTTACCCTTGAAATGACACATACACATGTAGAAGCACACACACGATACACATAAATGCACAAACGTGTGTATGCCTATAAACACACAAGCACACATACACACATGCATGAGCGCATGAAAAGAAAGAGAAGAGAAAGAAAGGAAAAGGAAAAGGAAAAGGACTATCTCAGCCTGAACCAATCAACTCTTCCTCAGCCAGATCCAGATTAATCAATCAATAAGTCAGGGATTGTGCAGGTACTGCACATATGGAATAGTCCTTGCCCTCAAGAAATTTACATTGTATTAGGAGACAACACTTATACCCATCTGAGTGTAATATGAATATAAAATAATTGGAGAGGGCAGGGAGACATTAGCTGGTCAGGAAACTGGAAGTAGCTTCATGGTAGAGGCTGCATTTGAGCAGAGTTTGGAAGGACCCAAGGTGTGGTGTTCTTCGTCTTTTGTATAATATATGGTGGTTCTTTCTGGGAGCAGGTTTCTTGGGGAGGTTTTCTGGAGGCAACCTTAGTTTCAGTTCAAAGTAACAATCACCTCAAACGCAGCCAGGGATTTAAGTACAGTCTTGTATTGTCTCTTCCAAAATAGCCCGGTTATTTTTCTTAGAGTCCTAGCTCTCTGCTTGGTTCCAAGAGCTCTTGCAGCTTGTTCTTTGTCGCCTCCAGCTCCCTCTGAATCTTGGTTCTACTCCCCCAAATCCTTCGTTCTGCCCGACTGCAGTCTCTAGCTTGTCAATCTCCCGAACTTACCGACTGACTGACTGAAGCTCTGAGCTTCTTATATATGATCTCTTAAAGGTGTGAACCCAAAAGTTGACTCCTCCTCTGAGAGAGGGGGATTGTGGGTTTCTGACTTGTGAATCTCCTAAACTTGTGAACTCCAATGTGTGAGCTCTCAAAGGTGTGAGCTCCAATGTGTGAGCTCTAATGTGTGAATTCTCCCAAAGGTGTAAATCCTAAGCACACAAGCATTGTTTCCATCAACTCCAATGAGTTAACACTTTGTAAGGATTCTAACATCGAAGCATTCTAAGAATTCTATAGCCATAGTCAACTAAGATTTATTTAATACATACTGTGTGCCAGCCAACTGTGTTAAGAAAGCGCTGGAATGTTCCCTATGGTCTAAAGGAGGAAACAACCTGCAAACAACTATCTGCAAACAAGATATGGATGTAAATATGCACATATACACATAAATATATACATATATTGTGTGTTTTGTATATGTGTATACACACACACACACACACAGTCTCAGTAGCCTGAGAGGAAAGGAAATAGAATTAAGGGGGATCTGAAAAACCTTCTAGATGGCAGCCATTAGCCAACATTTGAAGGAAGGCAGGGGAACTAGATAGTAGCAATAAGAAGGCAGATTGTTCTGGGCATGGGAGGCAGCCAGTGAAAATGCCTAAAGGTGGGAGATTAAGGATCTTATTCAAGGAACAGCAAGAAGAGCAAAGAGCATATTTAGGGGAGGGAAGAGTAAGGAGGGAAAAAGGATTAAAGACACTAGAAAAATAAAAAGCAGGCTGGGGAGAGCTTTGAAAGAAAAGAGAAGATTTTATATCTGAACCAGGAAATGCTATGGAGCCACTAGAGTTTATTGAGTGGAGGTGTAAGAACAAGGTCAGACCTGAGCTTTGGGAATATCTTTAAGGAAGAGCTTTAAGAAGATGAGTGAGAGAAGGACAAGATTTGAAACCGGAGATACACCATATGACTACTGTCAATTAGCCTTCATTTAATAATCTTCACTGATAAGGAAGACATTCTCTTATGGGGCAAGCAATTCCACTTTTGGATAGCTCCAAGATTTAGGCCCTATATCAGGCTCTGCAACTCCTATTCGTTGCTTTTAGTTCTGTCCTATGGGGGGGTTAAGAGCAGCAGATGTAATCCCCCTTCTGCCTAAGAAATCTTCAGGTTTTTGAAGAGAGCTCTCATGCTTACTTTCCCACCACCATCCTGACCCCAAGCAAAGTCTTTCCTTCTCCAAGCTAAATCTATCTAGAACCTTCTACTGGTCAAGTTTTGTCTTTGTCACTTGCTATGTTTTCCAGCCTTGTCTCTGAATATACCTCAGATTGTCAAAGTGTTCCCCAAATGGTGGTAGCTAGGACTGAACATAATACCCAGAATATGGTCTAATGAAGTATAGAATGAGATTATCACCTTCTTATTTTGGGTACTGTGATTTGATTAATACTCCCTAGTGAAATCAAAATAAGTTTAAAATCTAAAAGAGAAAAAAAAAAAAAACCGAGTATATGCAATATAAATTTGAAGTTACTAAGTCAAGGCAAGTGAAGTAAACAGATTATTAGTTATGGAAATATGTTTAAAATGATTGTACATATAGAACCTATATCAGATTACTTGCTATTCTGAAAAGGAGGGGGGGAAATTTAGAGCTCAAATCTTACAAAAGTAAATGTTGAAAACTATCTTTACATGTAATTGGACCAATAAAATACAACTGAGAAAAAAGTACTCCCTAGTGAGCAGAGGGCAATCCAGAGAGAAGGAACAGAATGTTATGGGTGAGGAACAGCAAAGAGGCCAAATTGAGAAATAGGACGCAGATAATATTTAACAAGGCTGGAAAAGTAGATTGGGAGCGAAGAGCTTTAAATGCCATATGTGTGTGTATACATGCAAACATACATATATTCATTCCTAAAAGCAATAGGGAGTTAGTGGAGTTCATTGAGTAAAGGAGCGACACAGTCCTGTCCTTTAGGAATGTCACTTTTGTGGTTCCGTGGAGGATGAATTAGAGAAGAAAGAGACTGAAAGCAGGGATGTCAAGCAGAAGTCTATTACAATATCCCAAATGAGAGATGCTGAGAACCTTAACTAGGGGCAGGGTACTGAGCATGGGAGCGAAGAGTAAAGTAATGACGATGAGAAATGTTATAGTGGTAGAAATATAAAAAATTTGGCCACTGATTAAATATGTTGGGGGGAGGGCGAGTAATAGTTTACAAACTGGTGATTGACACACAATAAGAACTTAATAATTGTCTGTTGACTGAACGAGGGATTAAGTGGAAAGATGATGGTACCTCGGCAGCCATAGGAAAATTCAGAAAATGAGTGGCTAAAAGATCATGAGCTTGGTTTTGGATATGTTAAGTCTGAGATACCTATAACCTATCCATTTCAGCATCATTCTCACCCAAGAAGATTCCTCTCCCTTTCAATCTTCTCCTGTAATTCAGGGCTTTTCCCTAGACTCTCCATTTTGAGGAAGTGGCCAAGGCCAACCAAGCTAATTCCTAATTCCTCTCCTTAACACCATTCCTAGCTCTGGACTTCTCCATGTACCTTATTTCTTCCTCCCCACCCTCTACTTTTTTTTATCTCCCTTTTGTGTTCTGATCCCCATTAGAATGTGAGCTTGTTGAAGGCAGGGCCTGTCTTTCTTTTCACTTCCATTTATATTCCTAGAGCCCACCACAGAACTCAACACATAGTAAGTCCTTAATAATACTTTCTAGGGTACTTAGTATTTAACAGTAATAGTAATACTAGTTGTAGTAATACTAGCTTATTGTTTTGTTGCACTGGTAGAATTAGAAATGTAGATTAGTATATGCTAATTTAATAAGGGATGCTATATTTAGATTTAAAGTTAGATTTGCTTTAAAGTTATGGGACCTTCGATGTGATAAAAATCAACAACTCCAATTTACAATTGAGGGACCTGAAATCGGAGAGGGACTTGAACTCAATCACAAATAGTAACTGATCAAAGAACAATTTCTCTGACAAAAAGAACTAGTCTCAAATCCTACCTCAAGAACTCACTAGTTGTGTCCCAGGGGCAAATCCCTCAACCTTCCCCATCCCCAGAGTGTCTACTTTACTTGTTTCAAAGAGGCTCCAATTCATGAAAAGGTCTATATTTTGCAGTTGTCGTTCTCTTCCCACTACATGCCATTATCCCCTCAAACCGTGGAGCAATGAAGTATTAGACTCAAGATTAAATGAACAAACAGTCCTAGAGTAAAGCTTTGAATCTCCTAAACGTCACATGCTATTTATCTCACCAACTCAGAGGACATTCCTTCTTCTCCTAAGAAATCCACCCTTCCAATAAAATCTGAAACTTGCACAAGAAGTGACTAATACAATGACTTCTTGTTTCTTTGGCTGCCAAAGGGAGGGATTTGGTTTCTCCAAGGATTTTTGTGCCCGGAGAAATGCCAGTAGAAAGAATGACAGGTAAATTAGATCTCTCTTTGAGTCTGTAACCCCAGCAACAGGGCTGCTAATGGGTATCCACTTTGGAAAAAAGATTGGTTTGTGGAAATCTGCCTTCTTTTCTAGCTTTTTAAAAAGGGGGTGGGAGGCAAAAAGTAGAGATTAAGGTTTCTAAGTATTTAAATTCAGTCTATTTTAGGCCATTTTTTTGCCATTAGGTTTTCATTTAGCCTGAAAATTCCAAACAATTGGTCCAGAAATCCAAAACAGTGCATTTGTTGAAAATTATAAAAGTTGAACATGAGATTGTATCTTCATATAGAGTAAGCCTCTGTTATAATCCTGGTGTGGGAGAAGGAAGATAACACATAATACTCCTGGTGTGTTTAAGTGAAAAAGAAGCCCCATAGGCTTTAGCCTGAACTATAATTAAATTTGTGAACTCTGAAAAGCTTGCCAACACTTCATTTTTAACATAGGTCACTTTTACATTAGGGAGAGCACGTGATCCAGCGGAGAAAGGGCTGGACACACATTCAGGAAGGATTAGATTCAGATCCTCTTGTCAATATTTATTGCTGTGGAATAAATTTGACCTATCATCACAAGGTAAAAGTTGGCAATAATCCACACCTCCCTAAGGAGGAGCAATTTTTTGTATACGTCATATGTTTACGTGTGTGTGCATGTGGAGGGGATGGGATTCGGTAAAATGTAAGCATCTTGAGAGCTGTCTTTATTTCTGTTTTGGAATGCCTATCACCTAGCCCAGGATGGGGTTTGACAGTATTATATAGATAAGGCATTTCAACATTAAACAAAGGATTTCAATTTTTTTCTCCATTTAAGTAACCAATTTCTTTACTCCTTTTAGGACCACTCAGAAATACGCTACAATTATCTATGTGGAAAATTCAATGACAGTTATGTATAGATTTGCTTCAGCAGCTTCATTATATAGCTTTGGGGGGAATGTGGAGAGGGGGCATGTACTTTGTGAAACTTGTTTTCATGATTGCTTAAAATGTTCTGAATTATTGACCATTTAGAGTTTCATTTGGTGGATCGCAACATGATATTTTCACCTTTCTGTTGTTGTTTGCTTGCTTTTTCTTTCTCATTTTTCCCCCTTTTGATTTGATTTTTCTTGTGCAGCATGGTAATTGTGGAAATATGTACAGAAGAATTGGACATGTTTAACCTATATTGGATTACTTGATGTCTAAGAGAGAAGGTGAGGGCAAGGAAGGAAGAAAAAGTTGGAACACAAAGTTTTGCGAGGGTGAATGATGAAAACTATCTTTGCATATATTTTGAAAATAAAAAGCTATTATTTAAAAAAATAAATATATAAAATGAAAGAGGGGGGAAAAAAGCAAAACAAAACAAAACAAAACAAAAAAAGAATTTCATTCCTAAGCTGTGACTAGGTCACAAATCATGGTCAACCTTCTTCTTTAAAATAAATTACTAATGGCATAATGTCAGGAACTTAAATTTAAGGTATATAGAATAGTTTTCAGAAGCTTTTAGGTCTTTTTCTTCTAAGTCAATGTTAATTAGCTGCCTCTCTGGGCCTTGAACTTTAAACTCATAACTCCTCTGATGTCCAGTACTATTTTAAAACCATAAAACAGCCATGTCAATGAAGGATTTTCAAAGTTTTCTTATAATCATGTCCGAATTGTAGCGTGTAGGGGAGAAATTTAATCGTTTTCACAATTTACAGAGCAACTCTCTAAATCTGTTTTTGTTTTTTTTATTTTGAATTTCAGATTCACTGTACATTGCTAAGACATTTGATTTCCTGCCAAAATAAATAAAGGGAAGTGAACATCTTGATAATCTTTTTTTTTCCATCTTTCCCAGTTATAAATCAAGATGGCCAGCCTCTCATGGAAGGAAAACTGAAAGAGAAACAAGTTAGATGGAAGTTCATTAAGAGGTGGAAAACCCGTTACTTTACCCTGGCCGGTAATCAACTGCTATTTAGAAAAGGAAAGTCTGTAAGTTTCTAATACTTTCATTATTTCTGTATGCTTGGATTGACATTCTTAATACCATTGGCCGGCAAGACATTTTGTCTGGGGCTTTTCTCTTTCCTATTGAATGTTCTTTTAATTCAATGTGCTTCTCTAGGACGTTGGTGGGGTAGTGGACTGACTTCCTTCTGTTCTGATTAAGTCAATAGCATTACTTAAGCTTCTATGGTATGTCAAGTGCTCCTATAATCTATCTTTATCATTTGTATATCTTGAGGAGTTGATACCCTCCGATTCCTCTTCACCTAAGTGGATGGACAGACTTTGGGAACTTTGGGGAAAATTCATCACTTTGTGACCAATCAATTTGCCTCAGTTTCCTCAACTATAAAATGGAGAAAATAATAGCATCTACCTAAAGTAACTCATATATGAAAAATCACAAATTCTGAACTTGAATAGCTTGAATTAATACACCATAGCAATATCTGTCTTTTAAAGGAAAGGAGTTATCTGTGCGATTTGCTCTGAACTCTTCAACTTTCATCCTTCTTAGAAACTTGCTATTATATTTGATTCCCTGTTCTTATGGTCTAAAGGTCCCTTTAGAGAGAAGCTCTGATGGCAACTTGATTTGATCCCTAGAGCTATCTTAGAAACTTTAATGTAACCCCCTTTTTAAAGGAAGATATCTAGTCACTGAAACATTTGTAAAAGGCTTCTAAAATGGTCCTCTGATAAATATGAATTATCCAGAAAAACATGAAAGGAAGGAAAGAAGCATTTACAAATAATTTCTCATTTGATCTTCACAACAATTGTGGGGGTGAGGGATGACTGTTATCGCCATATTACTGATGAAGAAAATGAGACAGCCATTAGTTAAGGGACTTGCCCACAGTCACTCAGCTAGTGAGTGTATGAGATCAAATGAACTCAACTTTTCCTAAATCAAAGCCTGGTCTTCTGTGCACCATGATGCCCCCTGGTGACCTCCAAATGTAGAAAGACTTGTGTGAATTGATGCAGAGAAAAGTAAGCAAAACCAGGAATACAATATGCTGCAGCAATGTAAAGAGACAGCACAATAATCATAGCAATAAAAACTCTCATCACCTCATAATTATAATACCAAACTTAGTCCCAGGGGAAAAAATATGAGAAAACACACATCCCTCCTTTTTTGCCAAGGCAGGGGCCATGGACATGCTGCTGGCTTTGCTAAAGTGCTTATTTTCTGGGGGGTTTTTTATTCTTTGAGAAATGAGCTGTCTTGAAACAAAGAAAGGGAAGGAAAGCACTACAGACCTAGTTGAGGAAATATAAAAATAAAAGGCATTAGTCAAAAAATAGTTTTAATCAAATGGCCATCAAAACAAAATTAAATGATAAGCACCCACAAAGTCTAATCATTCGGTTGGAAAAAAGAAAGGGAAATTCACCTTCTTCCTTTCCTTGGAGCAACAGGGACTGGAGGTGCAGAATGGGGCATTTGTCATCAGTTGTGGTTACTGGTTGATTATGCTTAATTGTGGCTTTTTTTTTTTCCTTTTGCTACCAGGGACTCAAATATGAGGGAGTAGGGTGGGGGAGTGAGAGAACAGAGCATCAGTGTGTTCAGAAATGACCATGATGGGGCAGCTAGATGGTGCAGTGGATAGAGCCCCAGCACTGAAGTCAGGAGGACCTGAGTTCAAATTTGATCTCAGACACTTAACACTTCCTAGCTGTATGACCCTAGGCAAATCACTTAACCCCAATTGCCTCAGCAAAAGAAAAGAAAGAAATGGCTGTAATATAAAAGCCAAAGGAATCAGTAAAATTTTGTTTTTAAAAACTAAAAATGGCCATCTGAAATCTTTGATTGATCGAAGGAATCACTCATGAGGTTGTAATTCCTTATAGCCCATAAGAAAAATAAATTCAATTCATAAAAGTTATCTTCCTAATCTCTAACAAAGTCTAGGATTTTCCTAGATTTAACTCTAACAAAGTCTAGGAAAATCCTTTTTAAAAAATCTTCCATTGCTATTTTATGGATCATATTTTACAATTGGCTAATTAATTTCAAGCCTTATCATAAAATAATGGTTTGACATTGCAATAATCTAATAGAACATATGGCTGATACTTTAGAAAATGATATTGGGTTACATAAGGACCACAGCAAAATACTTCTACTCTCAAGGGGTCCGCTAATCTAACAATCAGCAGACCCACTCTTGCTTTATTAACAATATGAAAGACCCTTGCCTGTGATGGGGAAGAATGTTCAGGTCTTAAAGAAAGCTGAAACTGGGAACCAAGATGCCAAACTGAATAGTTGCTCAACCACGTGATTCAGTGATTCTGATTAATCTTTTCTTTAAAAACTAAAGAATTTAGAGCATCTCTTGTGCGGTCTCTTTTTCCTTCCCCTTTTCTTTCCTTTCCCTTTCATTTTCTTTCTTATTCGCAAAAAAAAAAAAAAACAAATCAGAGAGTATTTTCAAAGAAATGCAGTTTTGTTGCTTTTAAATACATAATGAAGCTGGAACTTAATAAACCGTTGCTTAGTAGGGATACTTAATGGGATTCTTTAATAATTCTTTAATAAAAATATTCAGAATAAACCTATTAGTACTGTGTATACATTGTTTAGATTAAAATAGATGGCACTAAAGTTTTTAGTTTCTTCTTAAGAATTCTCCCTGTTTATATGAATATTTTTAGTAATATCCCTTTCTTCTATATGGTACAAAAGAAAACTTTAGCCTTGCTGCATGTGGTTTATGATACATCCTCAAGTTATAAAATCTGAAATAATGAGATTTTATTGTGTTGTTGTAGCGAAGACATTTGACAATCTATATAAAATATTAGAGCAAGGATAGTATAATAGATAGAGAACAACCTGGGCTCGAATCCTGCCTTTGACACCCATTGGCTGTGTGATCTTGGACAAGTCATTTGATGTCTGTGCCCTTAAATAACTCTCCAAGACTAAGCTCCAAGAGAAGAACCCCGTCTACACAGATAAAGGGCATCTCCTCAGCCAACATCACAAGTCTGATCTTTTTCTCTACTAATGTCATATAGTATTTGGTAGAAGTAGACTTTTCTTTCCCTCTGTTCCTCAAAGTCCCTTATTTTCTAGCTTTATAAATACTTTCCTGCCCTACTCCTGCCTTATTATTATAAAAAGTTTAAGACCCAAGAATCAGGGGGCTGATATAAAAGCTTTCTTCCCAATAACACCATAAAATAATTGTCAAAAGGATGTTTATTTTATTGGTAGGAAATGTAGCCTTTGGAGTACCAATATGGATATTTACATATCCATATTGTCTGCCCCAGGTTATACCTTACCCTGATAGGACACCATACTGGGAGTTGTGGGGTATCGAGGTGAGAGAAATGGCTTTAGACTTAGAGGGCCTGGATATGAATTCTGGTTCTAGATGAAATTCTCTGGATTTCAGATTTCTCCTCTCTACAATGAGTGAGCTGGACTAGGTGACCTCTGAGAGTCCTTGTAGCAGGAGAGCTGTGACCAGATGCCCTTAATTATGACATCCACAGGGAAAGGGAAGCGCCAGCCTCTCTGACCCTTCTCAGAAATTCACCCACACCTGGCTTCTCTGTTTACCTTGGCAACTGCCTAACATCCTCCCTCCTTCCTCCCATCCTATGTATTTCAGAAAGATGATTCGGATGACTGCCCCATCGAACTGAGCAAAGTCCAGAGTGTCAAGATCGTGGCCAAGAAGCGCCGGGACAGGAGTCTCCCCCGGGCTTTTGAAATTTTTACTGACAATAAGACTTACGTCTTCAAGGCCAAAGATGAGAAAAATGCTGAAGAGTGGCTTCAGTGCATTAACGTGGCGGTGGCTCAGGCCAAGGAAAGGGAAAGCAGAGAAGCCACCACCTATCTGTAGCCAGCACTGCCAGAGATAGCTCAGCGCGGCTCTGCCAAACCGGGCAGGGACAGACTCGCCCATCCTGTCGGCTCACTCCTAATTCTCGGAGGGTCTGTCATTTCTAAGGAGCAGGTCCTCAGGAGGAGAGACTGGGATCTTTGACCAAGGCTGGCGATGGCCACAGAGGAAAGTGGGGTTTGAAATAAACTCTTGGTTGGTGTGGGGCAGGAAATGGCCATGATCAGTGATCCAAGGACCTTTTGGACAATAACAGTTAATTATCATGAATTCAATTCAGCAAATATGTATTGAACATCTACAATGTGCAAGGTGCTGTTCTGTGCACTGAGGATGATAAGAACCCTCAATAAATTTAGGGTATATTGTGATGGGGGCAGGGGAGTATGAAACATGAACATACTTATTTTTTAAGTATGACACAGATGGAATCCTTGCTGCCCTTTGTGCTTAGCTTAAGCACCACTTTCTAGGAGAAGGTCTTTTTCTGAACTCTCCAGTTATCAAGTATACTCCTGTGAGTATACTGAAATTATTTTGTATTTACTTACTCGTTAGTCTATATGGTTTATATTTACTATCTATAAGGTAGTCCCCTCCCATTAGAATGTAATTTCCTTTATTTAATTAACTCTGACTTATAGCTTCCTTACCACAAAAAAGAACTTATAAAGGCCACCTTCTAATCATCAATCATTCAAGAAATGGAGTAACAGGATTAGTGGACACTAGAGGAAAAGCTACTGCTTAAAATGTTATTTCTGAATGTATTGATGTTCTTTTTCTCTTTGCACCAATGTGGCTAATGCAGTATTAACCAGTCATCACCCTAAACCAGTTATATAATTAAACATTCATCATTCAGAGATTTTCTCCAATTACTTTAAGTTTATATGGTACAGGCAATCATTTATAGGATTGAATCTATTTTCTTGCAGAAGCAGCAACTGGATTCAGCAAAGCCAGACCATTCCAGCCCATTCGATTCAGCCTAATTTCAATCAGAAACAAATACAAAATCCTCTGTTTAGATTTTTAAAGTCCCCTCCAATACTCAGTTCCTCTCCACATACTCAGTGATACACTGACTGGCTTTCTCACAGTCCCTTGCATGGGATATTTCATCATTTGACTTCATTTCCAGTTATTGTTCCCCAAGCCTGGAATTGTTCACCTCCTCATTTCTCCCTCCTGAATCTTCCAGATTTCTTTAAGACTGAGATCAAATCCCATCTTCTTCATCTTTGTCATCTACTTCTTTACCTTTAATATTGCCTTCCATTTACCTTGTGTGTATTATTTTTTATCATGTCATCTCCTCTAATAGAATGTGAACTATTCAAGAGCAAGGACTGTTTCTGTTTTTCTTTAATCTCCAGTGCCTGAAATTTAAGGAAGTAGTTAATCTGTGTGTTGACTGATTATCCCATGGCATGTACGAGACAGAGAACGTACAAGAAAGTATACCCACAGTAACATTAATGGCCCCAGTTCTCTTTAGAGATACTATCTCATTAAAAATGTCCAATTCTGAGGAATCCTTTACTCTCTTGCCTTCATCTTCTTTCACCCATAAACTATAGAAATCTGAGCCAAAAATAAGTTGCTGTTTATATATTTTAAAGAATTCTTCCCCAAAAAGTACAAAGACCTTTGAGGTTTTATTTGGAAATCTATGAAATTAACCAAGCCATCCTAATCATTCCTAGATGTTGGAACTGATTATTAAAACTAAGATCCTAATAAATATTAAGATAGTGTTAAGTGACATTGCATGCATTATTTATAATTCCAGTGCCAACAGAATGCTCAGACCTTGACTAGGCAGGAAAACAGCAATGAAATCCTAACAGTTTACTGATTTACAGGGAGAGAGACAAAGACAGACAGACACAGAGAGAGGGAGAGAGAAATAGAGACAGAGAAACAGAGACAGAGAGAGGGAAATTGAAACATTAAATCACACACAGAGAAGACAATAGTTTTTGCCGATTGAGAACAGAAAGAATGGATTCTTTCTGTGACTTGTTACCAAGGATCTGTGATTTCATCACCTGGCATTTGGGGCCCACACTAATCTCCTTGCCTTTAAACCAGATCTAGTGAGGTATAATACATGGGCAAAGTCTAAGTGGTTTCACTCTAGTAGACTGCTGGCTCCCCAGATTGCAGAATCTAACTATGGGTCTCCAAATAATCAGCTCCCCTGTGATATTTTTTTACTGGAATTCCGACTGCTGTGGCTGGCCAGGCTCAACTTGAGATCCGTCCACATCCCAAGAGGAGGGTTGCCATTCTTGATCCTGATCTGGGCAGAGACTGCTTTTGTAAACATTCTGAACCTTAAAACAAAATGTTTTGAATTAAGTTAGAACAGAAATTCAAATGGTTCTCATTTTTATTCTCATTTTGACGTTGTTTTCCACAGAAAGCCTGGGGCAACTTGCTTTATGTAAGTGAGACCTGAGCCCCAAATCCCTTCAAAGATAGATTCAAATGTCAGATCCATGAAGTCCTTCCTGATCCTCTCCCATCATTTATCTTGTATTCCCTCATCTGTGTGTACCGGTTATGTCCTTTCCCCAATAGAATGTAAGCTTTTTGAAGGCAAGAATGATTGAAAGCAGTCTCTACTTCCAAATTATTTTATAATTCTTTACCTGCGTACATATTGTCTCACTTGATTATTCTTACCATGAGAAAATCTTTGAGTATAATTATGTCCAATGCAGGTTTTCCCTAGATGACCACAATAGCAGGTTCCTTAGATGAAGACAAAAAGGAAGCTACACGGGGAACACTAGACTCCCACATTAATTAAGGTGTTTTTCTGCGTGCAAGACCCCACAGTGTAACCAGAACTCCTTATCAATGCATCCAGCTCTCGGAGATCAAGGTCAGCTTTGGAAACCTCTCACTAAATTGCTCTTTTAATTCCAACCTCTTCCTCCCCTAGGAATGAAAGAATTGGAGCCATCACTAAAGAAACAAAAATTCCAGCTCCTTTTCAAGAACACAGGGTACCATCATGTCAACGAAAGGACAGACTTCCTTGTTCCCAGCAGTCAGTAAATGCAAAGGCATTATGCTAAAACCCATAAATGGTCAAATTCGCTCTCCTTTGGTGAGCTTCCCCTTACCCAGAGACCTATTCACTTGTTTCAAATGTCCAGTACCTCCAGAAATGTGAGAAAAAAATAGCCTGGGGTTCTAAATTGTCTTGTGGGATTTTTGGTAAATATTCAGGTAGCTGGGTTTTAGTCTGATTACTTTCTTTTTAATTTTGTGAATTTTATTTTATACATTGTAAAATATTCTGATTTGGAGTCCCTGGGCTTCACCACTGTGCCAAAAAGTATAATGATTTCTATTCTAAAGAGACAAGCTGCTCTTCCAGACCTTCACAGTCCACGTGGCTCACAGTACCCTGTGAAGGGTCTCCAGTCTTCTCACTTCATGATTATTCCTTCTAAGACAGAATCATGCAGCCAAACTGAGACCATCACCATCATTTCTTATCCTCACCTTAAACCCCTCCATTGATTACACAGCCTCCCTTTCCTAGTAAGGAGCACAAGTGTCTTTCTAAAATCTGTTTCCCTTCCTTACTGTGCTTTTCCTAATCCTTCTAAAAAGAAACAAACAAACGGGAAATCATACAATCGTTCAAACGTTTTCCCCAGGGCTAGACCTTTCCTGGTGGAAAGATAACAAAAATGTCCAGATTTGGCCCTTCCTAAAAGGCATGAATGAGGCAAGTCAAATTATGGATGATACTCTCATCATCACCAATGGAAAATGGTATTCCAAGAAAAGTAGACCTTGTTACAGAATGACTTTAGACCTGGACAAGATGTGTCGTTTGTGCTCTTCCTTTCTCCTTTTCCTTGCTGTGTTACTTTATGTGAGTTCCCCAAGCTCTTGGGGTCCAGTTCTATTAGCCTTTCCCCCCACTCTGGCTTCCCCCCTGAGATTAGCCTTTTGGCCAGACTTTTCCCGCCCCTCTTCCCTCCCTCAATTAAAGCTTATTTCCTTGGTCCCATTCATTCAAGGATCTGCCGAGTGATTGAGCAGATTCTCTCTATTGGCTATAGGTGATAATACCTTACAGCATGTGCACCTTTAACAGGCACCTGCAATAACTTAAGCCAAAGTATTGAGTAGTTTCAGAATTTTGGTGCCATGGAAGGGTCAATGGCAGTAGCTCTGGGGGAACAGAGACTCTAGGATTCTAGCTAGGAGTAAAGCCAGACCCCCTGTGGAGAGCCCCAGGAATTTGCCCCATCCAGAGGGGATTGAGCTAAATGAGATTTTGCTTCCAATTTTCACATATTGGGTATATCAACAAAAAGTAAACAATTTGGGAAACACAATTTCTATGAAATTTTACAACTTTCTTGAGCATTTTTCCATAAAATGCTACCCAGGACACATTGTACTATTTAATGTAGTTTCTGTTAGGAAACTGCCTCTTGAACTTTATAATGCTTAAAACAAAAACAAAATTTTACTGCCCTTTAACCAACAAAATCATTTGAGTTCCATTGAAAACTAAGGGTTTAAATGAATTCATAACTTAGCAAAAAATATTTATGTGTGTATATTGGAAGGAGGGAAGGAGGAAAAGAGAGAGAGACAGAAACAGAGATAGAGAGAGACAGAAAGAGAGGCTTAAGGTTTGCAAAGCACTTTACATATATTATCTTATTTGATTCTCAAAACAATTCAGAGTGCAGGTGCTATTATTTTTGCAGATTGGGGAAACTAAGGCACACTGAGGTCAACTTACCACATTATAAGTGACCGAGACAGGATACAATGTCCTGACATTGGCAATATACTCATGTGTCACCTAACTTCCTTTAAAAAAAGGAGGGAGGTATTAAATAAAAATTTCTTTAGAAGGTCATCCAGAGGAGTAATGTGGGGTAGGATGGAGTGGGTGAAAAACTTGAGTAAAAAAGATTAAAGTAGCTTGTTTTGCTTGGGTAAGAGTTGTTGAGTAAATATAATAGGTTTTTGCTTGTTTTTATTTTGCTTAATAAACTAAAACCAATTTTTAAAAAGTAATATTTATATGCATATTTAGTGGAGATAATCTAGACATAGATTATACATCTATATTTTTGGTTCACTTTGGAAATTTTTACTGAAACATTGGAAAAAAATAAAGTATGATGCAAAAATATATAAGGCTTTTGAAACTTGAAGTGCATTCATAAATAGAATTGATGAAATCAAAATATAGATATGTTTATATCCATCTCCATGGAGAATATCCATCTCAAAGAACAAAAGTAGACCGTCCTGTGCAGGGACCAGTATGGGGCCATATATGGGATTTTAAAATGAGGCAACCCCAGAAATGGTCTGAGGCGGCACTGGGGCACTTCCACCGAAGCTCATGCACCACCAGCTGCAGCAGTTGTAGCCCTGAATTTGTGGCCCTCAGACCTTTTTTTGTCACCTGCCTCTTGTTTATACAAAGAGTGTATTATACATGCATATATATCTGGATAACAAGGGCCCAATTGTGGCCTATTCTTTACATGAGAATTTGTGTCCTTCCTCAGTGGACTTATTTGTCCTTTCCCCAAACCAGGCTCAGAAGGGAAGGTTGAAGAATCGCTCCCCTCAAAGGATCACAGTTGTAGGGATTTAAGGCCCCTCTAAGCCTGATGTTCTTGACATAGAGAACATGATTAATTTTTTATAAAGTATTTTGGTGATTGCTTTTCAACACGATTGGTTTCCTTTGTAAACATGTATTTTATTTTATTCAATGAAGAACATTATTCTAAGAAGGGGTCCATAGGCTTCAACAGACTGCCAAAGGGTTCCTTAAGATACAAAGCACATTTTTACAAAGAAAGAAACTGAGGCACCGAAATACAAAAAATGATAAGTGGTAGACACAAGTTTTGAACCTCCAACTGTCAATTCTTTCCATTTTATCATATTCCTTTCCCTTTATTTCCCTGTTCTTCTCAAGTTTGGAACCTTTGCTTCAAGAAAGAAGAGAGTGAAGGAGATTTTGTCTCTGCTCTTGTTCTGTTTTAAAGAATATTGTGTGTGTGTGTTGGGGAGGAGGGCAGCCGAAGGGCCCCAGATCCAGTGAGCAGACCATTTTGAAAACAGTCTTGACTTTGTTTTCTTCGATCACTAATGAGATGGAAGCACAGCCAGCTTGTTTTGAGTTTCTAGCCTCTGGAAGGGGCAGACTCAGGGGAGATGTGTGGAAATGAAGAGGCCGCTCAAGCTTCAGACATGGTAACATAGTAAGAGAGCGGGCTTTGGTTTAACAGTTCAAAAGGTAAAGGGGAAATCTGAAGACAGGATGAAAATAGCCTCGGGACAGAGCGGCCTATGAAATGAGGTTGCCTGCAGGTACCAAGAAACCAAACCAAAAAGCTAGAAAATACACTGAGATTTTAGCCTCAAGGAGAAGGAAATTGAAAATGGTCTGTTGTTTGGTCCAAACCAAAATGTCACTGCAGTGAACGCATAATGTGGATGTTCCTTTTCATTGATTCATTGGGAGAATTTGTCTGTATCCTAGAATCAGCAATTGCCGGGGGCTTTGGGAGACCAAAGGATCTGCCCACAATCAGAGGGAAAACTTAAACCTAGGTCTAGCCTGACCTCAAGATCAGCTACCTAGTCACTGTGTTATATTTTCTCCGTCTTCTATGAGCATCATTTTAGCCTCCCCAAGCAATGAGAGCATGATAATGATGGTGATGGAGATATGTTTATGAGAGATGGAAAGACAGAGACAGAGACAGAGGCACACTCATAGACCTAAATATATATAATACATTTTGTAAAGGAGAAAAAATGATGAATTTACTATATAATTCTGTATTTTCATGGTAAAGACTCCGCACTGGTATTCTTGCCACATAATTAAGAATAAGCCCCTGACATGGACCCACACTTAACACCACATACCAAGATAAGATCAAAATGGGTCCATGACCTAGGCATAAAGAACGAGATTATAAATAAATTAGAGGAACATAAAATAGTTTATCTCTCAGACTTGTGGAGGAGAAAGAAATTTGTGACCAAAGATGAACTAGAGACCATTACTGATCACAAAATAGAAAATTTCGATTACATCAAATTAAAAAGCCTTTGTACAAATAAAACTAATGCAAACAAGATTAGAAGGGAAGCAACAAATTGGGAAAACATTTTCACAGTTAAAGGTTCTGATAAAGGCCTCATTTCCAAAATATATAGAGAACTGACTCAAATTTATAAGAAATCAAGCCATTCTCCAATTGATAAATGGTCAAAGGATATGAAGAGACAATTTTCAGATGAAGAAATTGAAACTATTACCACTCACATGAAAGAGTGTTCCAAATCACTATTGATCAGAGAAATGCAAATTAAGACAACTCTGAGATATCACTACACACCTGTCAGATTGGCTAAGATGACAGGAAAAAATAATGATGAATGTTGGAGGGGATGCGGGAAAACTGGGACACTGATGCATTGTTGGTGGAGTTGTGAACGAATCCAACCATTCTGGAGAGCAATCTGGAATTATGCCCAAAAAATTATCAAATTGTGCATACCCTTTGATCCAGCAGTGTTTCTATTGGGCTTATATCCCAAAGAAATACTAAAGAAGGGAAAGGGACCTGTATGTGCCAAAATGTTTGTAGCAGCCCTGTTTGTAGTGGCTAGAAACTGGAAAATGAATGGATGCCCATCAATTGGAGAGTGGCTGGGTAAATTGTGGTATATGAATGTTATGGAATATTATTGTTCTGTAAGAAATGACCAGCAGAATGAATACAGAGAGGACTGGCGAGACTTACATGAACTGATGCTAAGTGAGATGAGCAGAACCAGGAGATCATTATACACTTCGACAACGATATTGTATGAGGACATATTTTGATGGAAGTGGATTTCTTTGACAAAGAGACCTGAGTTTCAATTGATAAATGACAGACAAAAGCAGCTACACCCAAAGAAAGAACACTGGGAAACGAATGTGAGCTATCTGCATTTTTGTTTTTCTTCCCGGGTTATTTATACCTTCTGAATCCAATTCTCCCTATGCAACAAGAGAACTGTTCGGTTCTGCAAACATATATTGTATCTAGGATATACTGCAACATATCCAACATATAAAGGACTGCTTGCCATCTAGGGGAGGGGGTGGAGGGAGGGAGGGGAAAAAAAAATTGGAACAGAAACGAGTGTCAATATAAAGTAATTATTAAATAAAAAATTAAAAAAAAAAAAAGAAGAAGCCCCTGAAATGTGAAATGAGATCATAAATTTGAGCAAAGGATAAAAATCTCTGCAAGCATTACCCACCGAGGCTATCTTCTGGTCTTTATCTGTGTCTGTCCCTGCCCACCCCATTCATACTCATTGAATTTCATCCAATTCAGGAATGTTATTCAGTCCTTACTCTCTGCAAGACATCCTGCCTTGTGATAAGGAAAGAGACTCTGGCCAATTAGAGCTTAAATCTTCAAACTCCTTCCTCTCTGTCAACAGTACCACCAACAATCTTTGACCGGAGTTAGCAGCCTCAGAGCCATTTATAACTCCTCATCCTCACTCTCCCTCTCCCGATCCCAGCGTTCAGCTCTCAAATCCTTTCATTTCTACCTTTGTAGCTCTGGCATCCGTCCGTCCCCTTCCTTCTACTCACAGGGTCATCGCTGTAGTTCAAGATCCCATCTTCTCTCACCTGGACAATTGCAATGGCCTCCTCATTGGGTTACCTGCCTCAAGTCTCTCTCTAAGATCCCCCTAAACACAGGTATGATCACTCTCATCCCAGCACAATAGTGATTCCCTTTTGCTTCTAGGATTAAATATCAATGATAGACATTTAAAACCCTCTGCAATATGGTCCCAGCCTACCTTCCCAGCTACATTGTGCATAACTGCCTTTCACCCACTCTCCAATTCAACCAGGGGGACCTTCTTTGTTGTTTTTTGCACCCATAACATTGTCTATTGATATCCCTTCCTGTTGTGGGCCCAGAAGGACATTTTGGACCAGTTTCATTCCTAAAAGAATCTTTTCTAGTAAGAGAGTTTGTGTTTTTTTTCTGTTACCTTCATAGTTCCTTAAACCCTTCCCCTCATACCCAAGGACAAATTTATTAATATACCTCAGTTTAATATTTAACATGTATTGGTCTACCTGCTATCTGGGGAAGGGGGTGGAGGGAAGGAGGAAAAAGTTGGAACAGAAGGTTTTGCAAGGATCAATGCTGAAAAATTACCCCTGCAAATGTTTTGTAAATAAAAAAATTATATATCAGTTTATTAGATCACACCTAATGTTTCTTCAAAAAAGGTGAGGGAAAAAAAGGCATTCTGTACACAATATGAGTGAGATATTGGATAAATCATTTGTTCCTACACATGCACACAAATGCTAAATGTAAAACACCCACAGCGTTCATTAAAAGAATTATTTTAAAAACTGAATTCAGTAATTTAACTTCTAACTGCTGTGGCAATCTGTTTGGAAGTTCCTACTCAGACTTCATCATAGCATAAAACAATTTTCAGAAGTTCCTTATCAAATGAAATCACAGGGCCAAGTGGAGAGAAGGGGAGAGCTTCTCTCTAAGGCACTAATGTGATATTGAGGCATCTAAGATAGAGCTCTGAATCTAGAGTCAAGAAGATCTGAGTTCAAATGCAGCCTAAATTTTGGGGCAAATTAATTTATTGTTGTATGTCTCAGTTTCCTCAAATGTAAAATGAGGATAATAACAGTGCTTATATGCCAGATTGCCGTGAGGGTGGAATAATGGGATATTTGTAAAGCACTTGTATATAGTACTTAAAGTGCTATATCAAAGGGAACTCCTCAGGACTCAAGGACAAAATTGAAACAGTACCTTTGTTTAAGGAGCTTATAATCTACCTGAAGACATGAGACATACACACACACAAGCACATGCACAGTTATATACATACATATATATGTGCACACTGGCAAATACACAAACATACTCCCTCTTTCTGTCTCTGTCTTTGTCTCTGCCTCTGTCTCTGTCTCTGAATCTGTCTCTCTGTCTCTCTCTTTCTGACTCTCTCTCTGTCTCTGTCTCTTTCTGTCTCTGTCTCTCTCTGTCTTTCTGTCTCTGTCTATCCCTCTCTCTCTCTGTCTCTCTCTCTGTGTCTCTGTTTCTCTCTTTTTCTGTCTCTCTGTCTCTCTCTCTCTCTTTCTATTTATCTGCCAGGACCTATGTTTTTATTTGTACAAGGGGAGTTCTTTAATAATGAAAATAATGACTATTCTACAAAATATGGGTTTTAGAGAATTGCCTAGATCCCCAAGAGATAAATGATTCTCCTAGAATCACAACCACAAAGTGTTAGATGAGGCTGGACTTAAATTCAATTCCTCCTGATTATCAGAAAGTATTTCAGTCTTTCGTTCTGTTTTCTGTCTCCACCAGACACGTCTAACACATAGCTAATGCTTCAAGGATGGTCTGAACCTGATTGAAACATAGTTGAGAAATACCTAACAAAAAAGAAATAAAAATACAACAAAACATAGAGGAAAACAATATATGGTATTCTAAGTTCTCCTTGAATTTGACACCAGCATATTACACCATAGTACAGACAGAAAATCCTCAGATTGTTTCCTTACTTTTTAATTCATTAATATGTCTTCCTAAAACTTCAAATTTAAATTTTTTTAAAGTAAATAGCAGATGCCAATTGAAAAGAAAAACTTGACAATTCCTTAAATGTCAAGTATTTTCCCAGTACTTCAAGCCCATGCAAAATTAGAGCAAAATTTCTAAGTGGTTTGCCAGACAAAACCTCAGCGATTCAAAGGATCAAACCTTTTATGGACTCTGAGTTATCACAGTTCTACAGCAGCAATGAAACAAAGTTCTTCCATAGTGATAAACGCCCCTACTCTGACTTCCTCCTGTTGTGCACAATAGATGCTCTCATACCGGCTGGTCAAAAGCTCAAACATCTTATCCAAGGTCTCTTACTAGATGGCAAATGAAGAAATAAATTTAAGAAATTCAATGATAAATGGTTTGATAATGAGTCCCTTGAAGTCTACTCAGAAAATGAATGAGATCAAACTACTCACTGCAGAATCATGGGAGGGGAAGTCAGGAGGCTTTCCTGATGGAGAGGAAGTGCGTCCTGGAGAGGGTTAAAGACTCCGAAGTAAGCAGTCACCTGAAGAGCAGGACGGAACAAAAGGAGGGTGAGATGGAAACAAGCCTTGACCCACTGCAGAATGGACCCCAGCCACAGTCAACAAGGAATTACGACCAATCTTTTGAATGTATTTCAGCACTGAGGCTCTGACCTTTAAAAATTTCATCAAATAAACAAAGTTTGGATGGAAGGTCTCCCTGTTCTTTCTCGGTAACACTCTATCCCGCTTTGGTGCTCCTGCCAAGGACACATGGGCTATGGTGCCCCAGTGGGATCTGTCCTTGCAGAGTTCCCCATGCTGTAAACCCTTCATTTTTCTGCCTCTGCCCACCATGAGCCACCTGGCTCAAGTCCCACTTCCTGAAACAGATGACAAGTTCATTTAGTGAATTAAATCTAGACTATTAATAGGAGAAAAACGTCTTAACATCTTATCCCAGATAACAGATGTAAATTTTAACAGGGACCTTTGGAGCCTGAACCCCTAGCAACGGCTAATGACAAAAACCAAAGAAACCACATTAAACAAATAGGAGAGAGAGGATCACTATTCAGTTGTTAGCAATCAGGCTCCTAAACTTTAAAATCAGGAGGCTGGATAGGATGGCTTCTAAGTGGCCTTCCAGTGTCAAATCCTATGGTGTATGACATAACATCCCAGAAGTCACCCTGGCAGGTAGGTCCCTAATCTATAAGCATCCCTATCACTATCTGAAAATAAGCCATAGAATCTGACTTTCCAGAAAGTCTCTGAAATCAAAGAACAAATCAAAGATAACCTAGCATGGTGGACCAGGGTTCAAACCCTTCCACCACTATTTACCATCTCTATGGCCTATAGCTTCCTATGGCCTCTGTTTCCTTCCTTGTATAAGGAAGATACTGGACTCACTGACTTCTAGCATTCTTTTGTTCAAATCTAGGATACCTAAATTCAAATTTTGTTTCATACACTTACCAGCTGTCACCTTAAACAAGTTACTTCACTTGAGTTTTCTCATCTGAAAAAAGGTTGATAATCCTAACACATGATGAGGAATAAATGAAATAAATCTGTGATTTATTTAACAAACCCTAGAGTGCTAGATATGTGTGCTTTCTTAGCTATTATGCCGTGATATAACTGTTCAAATACTTTAAATGGAATAATAACTCACACCTAGATGATGCTTAAGGTTTACAATATATTTCCTCCTAATGAACCTGTAAGATAAATAATACAAACATTATTTATCCTATTTTGCAGATGAGGAAAGCAAGACAGTGATAGGTTGTATTACATGCTCAGAAAGTCACTTGGTGTTAGGGGAAAAATTTGAATCTGGTTCTTCTGACTCCAGTTAAGTCATCCTCTTCCCTAATTCACTGTTATCTTTTATTGGTATAAGATGGCAGAATTAATTTAGCAAATGCATTTAGGGAGTATTTGCTGTGTTCAAAGGAATATATTAAGTGTCATGATATTTCACAGAATTAGATAGCACTAGTCATATCACCATAACCCCAGTGAGAGAGGATGAGAGCCTGAGTTAGGGTGGTAGCCATGGGACTGGAAAGGAGGAGATGGATTTGAGACATGTAGAGAGGAAAATAACAAGCTATGACAACTGGGTCGGGTATTAAAAAAGATTGATGCTGTCAATAAAAAGTTAAAAAAAAACAACTAGTTGGATGGATAAAGAAAAAAAAAAACATTGATGGATTGGAATTAAAGGTTCTAAGTTCAAATTCTTGCACCTGTGCAAATTTGGGTGAAATGTGAAGCTCTATGGGCCAATCTCTCCTCCATAAAATAAGTGGAT
This sequence comes from Antechinus flavipes, assembly GCF_016432865.1. Classification (NCBI taxonomy): domain Eukaryota; kingdom Metazoa; phylum Chordata; class Mammalia; order Dasyuromorphia; family Dasyuridae; genus Antechinus; species Antechinus flavipes. The sequence continues at coordinate 15,810,766 of NC_067400.1, read as the reverse complement.
GGAACAAGATGATCACTCAAGTCCCTTTTATTTCGAATTTTATGATCCTGTGATGTGCTCCATCTGTATATTTCCTAATCTGTTTATTAGCTGCATCATTGTTGACTCCTAAATAACTCCAAAGACTATCTCCCTGGGAAGTATGAATCTGTTCCATATCTACACAAGGTCGGATGCTTACAAATTATTTTTCACTAAGTCCTTTTACAGATGGTTTACTCCCTTAATTCCACACCAGTGAATAGCAGGTTCTACAGATTAATGACCATATGCAGTGGACATCCATTGGAGGAATTTGAGCAGAATGATACCATTCCGTAGGATTTCCTTTCTCCCTGGGGTGACCAGTTCAATTTTTTCCCCTTGATGGCCTTGCCTCCCTTGTTTCACTGCTCTTTATACCCTGTCAGTTGTGTGGATCAATCCCTCCCACCAACCTCATCACCATCTCCCACCTTCTTTATACTACTGGAAGGACCATTAGGTCCACTAACAATCCATTTCATCAAATCCCAGCAGAGTCCTCTCTGATTGCTTAACTCTGTAGCCCATTCCCCTCAATGAACACCCAAATCTCTCCCCAAAGCCCCCAACACTTCCTCCTCTCTCCTCTCCACAGATATCCTGGTCTTCTACTTTACTAAATATATACATACACCCCCAACTCAAAATCCCACTATATTTATCCATCCTCTTCCCTTTTTTCTGGCAGAAAATGATGGTCCTTCTGAATCAAATAAATAACTCATCCTCAATCCTCACTCCTCTCACCTTCTCCAAGAACCTGGCTCGTTGATGGCTCCCTCTTTCTTCTTCAATTGTCTCCGGTCTACTTGCTTTCCTGAGAGTCAACAAAATAAGTTTAATTCATTCTTTAAAAAAATTATACTTAACCGTGCCATCCTAACATTGCAGCCTTATCCCTTGCCTCCTTCTTACTGCTAAAGTCCAAGAAAAATCATTATACTCACTGCCTTTACTACCTCAGTTTCCCCACATGTCTCAATCCTGAGAATCTAATCCCGCCATACAACCAGCCCTGCTCTGTTCAAGGTTGCCAGTGATCTCGGCTGCTAATTTTTCCCTAACTTCTCTATAACTTATGAAACCATTGGCTTTCTTACAAACATAATCCCCCCACTTAGATATTCTACCGTAGCTCTCTTCTGATTTCATTCATTCATTCAGGGATATAGTTTTCATTCTAGGAGCTCCTTACATTCATATGTACAGGACAGGACGGGGCAGGAGGGTATGGATTCCCCATGAAAGATAAGCATAATGCTCTCTCTTCCCCTCAGTCAAAAGAATATTTTGTATACACAGAGACCCCCTGAAGTAGAAAGAAGGGTAAATACGGGAATTCCTGCCAATGGTAGCTTCAGGCTGCCTTGTTCATAGGTGTTAATGGGTTGTTTTTTTTAATTTGAAACTGTCAGGAAAATCAAATGTGTGACCATGTTCAGAGAATTGTGGGAGAAAGACAGGTAAGGTCTGAACCTTAAAAGGGGAAGGTAGTAGGTTGAGAAGAGCTCCTATGCTAGGTATTGTGAAAAGGGGAGGGGAAAGGGAAAAATAAAGCACAGAAATTAGACGGCAGGAAAGTGGCACAAGCCAAGTTAGTGCTTACTGGAGTCCATAACTCAGGGGTCACAGGGTTCTGACTCCTGCAATCCAACTGAATCTTCCCTGCTGTTTTAGCAAAAAGGATATAATACAAATCCATTTGTGCTCAGAAATATGCTGATACAAAGAATTAAACAGCTCATCCAACCTCACTCCCTGGTTCAAGTCAATGGAGGCCAGAAGACCTGAGATTTAAAAATAAAACTCCACCAAAGAAAACAATAAGCAAATTGGTTCAAAGCCAGACTGGAAAAACACACAAAAATAAAGATGAACCTAATTTTCTTCTTTTTACCCTAAGAACGTATATCTTTGATTTTTTTTTTTTAATGTTCTGTTCATAGCACATATAGGACAGTGTTCTGTTCCTTGGCAATTCTCTTATGAATTTCCAAAGGATCTTGATGTTCTTCACGTTTTTGGACAGAGGCAAGTACGTTGCTCAAGCCCAGACTTCGTGAAAGCTTTTGAAGAAGCACTCTGGGACATCCCCTTCCACATTTTCCTCCCTGATTTTCATCCTGTTACTACTTGGCTTCCTTCTGCATTTACAACCTAAACATTCTTCTGATTCTTTTTCTCCACGGTGATTGTTTGGACTGTAAGCAGGAACTATTTATGATCTCTGCCCAGTATTTCATATTCATAAATGATGACCTGCTATGAAAAAATCAGATATATATTTGATATGATTTTAATCTTTCAAATCAGATTTGGTAAACAGAGATGATGTTCCTTATAAATTCTACAAGAAAAAACAAACAGCTCCACACAATGTAACCAAAGTAAGCAAATCTGATTAAAGAGGCTCATTTTTAGGAGCAGGTTTTAAAACAATATAGCAGAAGCAAACTTGGAAAAGTGAGCAGTTGGTTTTCGGGATTAGCCATGAATCTATCAAAATGATAAACAAATGCAGTGGGAGGAGCTGCCATTTAGAACAACAGTTGGAAATGTCCTGCCTTTGAGCTTCCAGATTGCTTTCACTCATGTTGAAAAGCTTTGACCCACCCAGATTATCACAGGATCTCAGTTTCCTAATGAATCCTGACCAGTTTAACTCTCAACTACTTAAAAGAAAAGAAATTTTAGCTTTATCTCATAATGGCAAAAAAAAATTAATGACTTAATGAATTGTGTCAAGTCAGCAAACTCACTTTCCAATAGTTATATTCTGGGCAGTCTCAGTAAAAGAAAGGGAAGGGAGCAAGTATTTATTAAGCACTTACTGTAAGTCAGGCACTATGTTAAGTCCTTTAAAGAGTTTCAATGCTCCTAACAAATCTGTGATATAGTGCTACTATTAACCTTGTTTTACAGATGGGGAAACTGAGGCAGACAGTCATTAAAGGACTTGCCCAAGGTCATATAGCTAAAAATTTGACTTGAATTGAGATTTCCTGATTCTATCCATTGTACCACTTCTACAAGTGTTCCCTCCTCTTCTCTAAAACATTTCTCAATCCCCATTTTCCAGCTTATTTTCCCACATGTATCCCTTCTGGAACTCGTATTTCCCCTTTACCCCTTTTTCCTTTCTCTCACCTACATTTTCTCTCTCTACAGTAATTTTTTGTTGCCTACAAACACTAGATGTTTGAACCAAAGTCATGTGATGCTTCTTAACCTCCCCAAGATTTGATTTCATTAGCAGTAAACTGAGAAAATCGGCCAGCCGGTGCCCAAAGCCCCTTCTAGCTGGGATACGCAGGTTTCTCTTCTCTTGAAACTATCACAATAACAAAACGACTTTTCTGGATCCTGTTGCCCTCTCTGGCTTTCGCCACGCTTCTCAGCAACCTTTCACCGCCAGAGTTCTCAGTGAGAGGTGGGCGTCAGTGCCCGGCCGGCCCATCTGCTACCTCTTCCTTCCCTCTACTAAAGTGATAAACTGAAGTCAACCGGCCCCCATCCCTGACCGTCAACTAAAATGGGGAACGAAAGGCCCTCTAACTGGCGTAGCAAGATTTCTCAGCTTTCTCCTTGGTCTTGCTACAGCCTTCAACACTACTGTGCTGTTCAGTTAGATAGATCTGTCCATGCCAAATATCTCAATGTAGAGAGGGTGACTCAATGGGAAGAAGTTGTAGAATCTCTGGATTCCTGTTCATCCTTCTCCAAGGGAGACAAAGTTCCTGCCTTGAAGGAACAGAAAAGGCCACAGGACTGGCTACTCTGTGTTTTCTCTCTCTCTCTCTCTCTCTCTCTCTCTCTCTCTCTCTCTTTTTTAATTATAGCTTTTTATTTACAAGTTATATGCATGGGTAATTTTACAGCATTGACTGGGTTCTCTTTTGAGAGGGGGATACTCTCTGGACTGGACTAGACATCCATCTGTCCCCCTAAATTACTGACCTAACAGTATGATTGGTTTGGAAGAAATTTCTAACCTCTCTGGTCAGTATCTCTTGAAAAGGGAAGGAAAGCCCAAACTTACACCCACTGACTTGTCCTCTTCCCCACCAAATGACAATTATACAAAAAAACCATAACTACTGCAAATGATGAGGAAACTCATTGACCTGTGCAGATAAAAAAAGAGAAATTGGAGTTCTACAGATTAGAATAAAACAGAAAATGTACAAGAGCAAATGAACTCTTTAAATGAGAATGCAATGAGATCTCACTCAACTGAAAAGAGGGTCTAATCTCACCCACGGAAAATTCCCCAAGTCTCCAGGGAGCTGAAAATCAAGAAAATGTTGAGGAGCCGGGTTCTCCTACATTTTGGCAAGAGAAACTTTGTCCTTTCCCTCCCTGGAGCTGGTTTTAAAGAAAGGTTGAATATATTTTAACATGTCTAACATATACTGGATTGCCTGACATCTAGAGGAGGGAATGGAGGGGAGGAGGAGAAAATCTGAACATAAGGCTATGCAAGGGTCAGTGTTGTCAAATTATCCATGCATATGTTTTGGAAAGAAAAAGATCTATAAAAAAATAAAATAAAATAAGGAAAAATAAAGACATAAGGAGTGTCTTCTTTTTCAAAGAAGGAATAAAAAGTATCTCTCTGCTCCAAAGCTCACACACCAACTTTAGCACTTAGCATTCTCTCTCCCAGTTAGAAGAGTCTCATTTCAGGCTTGGCTGGAAAGTACTTGTTACTTCCTTCTTTCAAAATCTCTCTTCTCTTGCTTTCAGTGCCATTATATTATTATGATTCTCATCCCATCTCTGTTAATCCCACATCTCTCCTCCTCATGTTTCTCTTCCAGTCCTCTCTCACCTACATATGACAGATAAAATTTAGTCCCTACAGCAAACATCTCCAATCTGTGGTGCTACTAAAGAAGATGAAGGAAGTCATGTATTTTCCCTAATCCTGTCTTTTCCCTCTGCTGTTTACTTCCCTCTCATCACCTTTCACCGCAGTCCTTGTGTTCAACTCCTTATTTCTGGGAGGGCCGTACCCATCGGGAGCTAAGTTCTTGCTCTTGGTGATTTGTCCCCAAGATGGCAGCCTTCCTTCTTTTGCTGACTTCTGGGCCCATGGCCATGTCCAGGACAGCTGACTTTGCTAGAAATCAGACCCTGAAATAAGCGGGATATTAATACGTTTCTGCCCCATTGTGTGTGACATATATTCCTAAAACCAACTCAAAATTATATAGGTGACAACAGAAAATTACAAGTCAAGGTTTCTGGCTTGAGAAAATCAAAGTTCAAAAAGGTTGTTCTGATACCAACCAATCTCTAAGATCTCACATCGTAGATGTCCACGCTTAGGGGCAGACATCGCCCTAACTTGAAACAGATTCGAGACCCTCAAATTGATTTAGTCCACCTGCTGAGAGTTTTATCAGGATGTGGCCACTGGGTGTGCTGAAGCTTCTTGGAGCCACAAGAGAAAGTTGAGTTCCAGGTAGACACCAAAGATGCATGAACAATCCTGGACAGAACTCAATGAGCCCTCACACAGAAGGTGATAGTCTTCCCTAGAAACCTAAACCTGGAAGTCATCAATATATTACAGGATCAATATGATCATTAATGCTCATAATGGTAACCCAAAATCATCAGAAGGAGGTAAAATGATATCCAGTATCTCTTGAAGAAAATAAAATTTTTCTTGGATAGAGATACAAATGATTACTAAAGTTTGTCAAAATTGGAATAAAAGAATGACCCGCTGAGAAGACGAACTACACAATTCCTCCTCTTTCTCTGTGTCCTCCTTCCTCTACACCTCCACAGTGGTCCTCCCTATTGCTCCCAACTGAATGCACATAGGTCCTTTTTAATAGTACAGAAAACCACAAAGCCTCAGCTAAAAATAATGATAATGTCTGACATTTATACGGTGCTCTTAAGGTTTGCAATGTGCCTCAGCTGCATGATCCCCTTGGATTCTGGAGCAGTTCATTCTCTGACAATTTCAGCAATGCAGAGTTTTATTGTATTTGACTTTTACTGTTCTGAGATTCAGGAAAAGTGAGTTATTCCCAACAAGACTGTAAAGATCCCAACAACCTAAACATGTGAAAAGAGGGGCTGCTTAGTATCACGGACATTTTCCTTAAGACCGTCTAGATCTTTGTGAGTTATAGACAAATTCCCTCCAGGTGGTCTATGGTACAAAATCCACTTGGTGACTTTCTCTTCTTTTCTGAAAGTTGTTTGTAGAAATGATTGAAATAGAAGAAAAGTCTTAAAAGGGTTTCTTCTCTACAATACCCGACCTGCTCAATTTCATATGTGATCTCACTGAACGAGACAGTGAGCTTCCCTAATGTCACAGAGTTTATGCAAACCCAGAATTCATAGGATCATAGGTTTAGAACTAAAGGATCTTGTGGGTCAGCTGTTCAAACTCCTTCCATTTACAAAGGAGGTCACTAAAATCCACAAAGGGCCAAAGAATCATGAGTCGCAAGTGACCAAATAAGCTCAGAGCTCTTTCCAAGTTGTCATCTTAGAAAAACAGGGAAGCTTTCCATCTCAGCAGAGCAATAATCTTGGCTAAAGCAACAGCATCTCCATTCCCTATTTGCATCCTATTTTCTATTGATTCCTTATGATATGGCTATCAAATCCTCTCAAGATTCTGATATCTTAATGGCTCTCTCAAGAATGCCTCCGAGAGCTAACTTTGTGACTGCTTTCCAAGACAGTTGTTTTTGATCTTGTGCCCACGGTTTGCTTCACTTGATTTCTGCTAAATCCTTTTCTTTGATGGTGTTTACCATTTTGATTCCTAGGAACTTTTTTTCAAAATGTGTTTATTGCCTTAAAAAAATTATAAAACATTATTTTAAAAAAAAAATCTTCATTTGAACAGCCCATCATTAAGTGGGCAGCTGGAAGCCAATGGGTGAAGCCCCAAGGCTCAGAGTCAAGAAGAACTGAGTTCAAATCCAGGCTCAGCCACTTACTAGTTGACTGATCCTGGGCAAATCACTTCATCCTGGTTGCTTCAGTTTCCTTATCTGTAAAAGGAACTGGAGAAGGAATTGCAAACCACTCTTGTCTCTCTGCCAAAAAAAAAAAAAATCCCAAAAGCAATCATAAAGAATTTGATGCAACTGAAAAATGAATAAACAAATATCATTAAGCATTCATTGAAGTTTCTAGGTCTTTATTTTGGTTTACACTGTCACACAGAATCTATAGAAATGCTTAACTTATTTGAACTTATTTCTTTCATGATTGTTTTTCCTAATGCAAAACATCCTTCCACTGATCCATGAATTTATGTGACTAAAAACTCAAGAATCCTGGTTTAGATTAAGAGTTTTATTGGGATCAGTGATGATGCTGAGCCTGAATAAGTAGATCAATTGCAGAGTTAGAAAGGTTATCTTGAGAGGATTTCCACAGAAAACTTGGGCTTAATAATACAACATTTTCTTCTTCTAGGTTGAGAAAGAAGAATGTCTTCTAATTGAAGACATTCTACATAGGGACATGATTACTGTGGTTGTAAATTTTCTTATTCCATAGTTCTAGAGCTGAAGAGACCCTAAAAGGGGGCCATTGCCACCTAGGTCAATCCCTTTATCTTACAGATAAGGAAACTGAGGCTTGTGACTTGCCCATGATCAAATAAGCAGCAAATGTCTGAGGTAGTGTTTGAACCCAGATCCACTGACCCCAGTGGATGAAAAGTGAAAAACGTAACATATGAGTCAACATGGGAAATCTACATAAACTGATAGATGATGTGTTTTCAAAACAACATACTGGTCTTTGTCAACTTTCCCTTCTATCCTGAATCACTGGTCATGGCTAAGAAAGAATAAGAGATGGAATGATCCCTTAAATTGTGAGGTTTTGTTGGGTTATTGTTATGTTTTTTTTTTTAAATCAATTCTTCTAGGTCTTATCTGTCTTTGAAATAAATTATATTTCCAAGCAAAATGGTTTGTGAATTAGGCGTACAATCCTAGTTTTTCCATTGATTCTACCCCAAATAGCAGTTTCCATTAATAAGTCTATGACCAAATGCTCCTAGAGTTTCCCCACCCCAGGGGATCGGGTAAATACCCTGCCACAAATATTCTATCCACTAGAAACTTACTTTTATTAATAATATTGATTTTCGAATGCAAGCTTCTTAAAGGTACCCACCATGAATAAATTAATTCTTACATTGCTCTCTTAGAATAGGGCAATAATTTGTGGCAGCCCTCTTTGTAGTGGCCAGAAACTGGCAACTGAGTGGATGCCCATCAATTGGAGAATGGCTGAATAAATTGTGGTATATGAATGTTATGGAATATTATTGTTTGGTAAGAAATGACCAACAGGATGACTTCAGAAAGGCCTGGAGAGATTTACACGAACTGATGCTGAGTGAAATGAGCAGGACCAGGAGATCATTATATACTTCAACAACAATACTATATGATGATCAATTCTGATGGACCTGGCCATCTTCAGCAATGAGATGAACCAAACCAGTTCCAATGGAGCAGTAATGAACTGAACCAGCTATGCCCAGCGAAAGAACTCTGGGAGATGACTATGAACCATTACATTGAATTCCCAAACCCTCTATTTTTGTCTGCCTGCATTTTTGATTTCCCTCACAGGTTAATTGTACAATATTTCAAAGTCCGATTCTTTTTGTATTGGTCAACCTGCCATTTAGGGGAGGGGGTGGGGGAAAGGAGGGGAAAAATTGGAACAAAAGGTTTGGCAATTGTCAATGCTGTAAAATTACCCATATATATAACTTGTAAATAAAAAGCTATATAAAAAAAATAGGGCAATAAGCTAGGTGAATATCACTATTTTTTTTCCATTTGCACACATCATTTAGTGATTATCATCTTAAAAGGAACGACAATGTGACAATATAAATACATGGGTTCAGAGGATTTTAAATTAGAAGTAGCAATAGAGAGCCCAACACTTTCATTTTCCAGATGAGGAAATGGACCAGAAAAGGAAAATGATTTACCTAACATCACACAGCTTTCAGCTGTATAAGTAATGATGATTAAAAAGCAGCTAACTGGTTTATGAGCATATATAATCCTAACTATAGGACCAAGCCTGGAAAGTCATAAAGCAGAGCCATCAGCATTATCTCTCCTTTCAACTCTGGTGATTTTCCAATTTGTCCACACCAATAGCTGTCAACTTGGTTTTAATTCTCTCTCTCATCCAAATGTATCAGAACAAGGCGGAAGGCATTAGCTGTACTCAAGGTTGCTTTCACTCTGATGCCAAAAGAAAGAAGAAAAAGAAAGCTAACTCAGTTGGCCTGTATTGCATAAATCCCTGGAATAAAAAGAAAGTGAAACATTCAGCATCATCTTATTCTTGATGTCTTTCCAGATGGAAACAATGCAGAATGTCTCAAAGTTTTATGACATGTGGAAAACATAAAGGATTATGAATTCTTTCATTCTATTATTGGGAGATTTGAAATCAACCTCACTGTTCTTTGAATTGGACCCATTTGGGGATATTTAAGTAATTTAAGATGACAAAACATGATTGACAGCACGTAGATAAAGCTTTGAGGTTTGCAAAGTGCTTCGCCTATATTATCTCCTTGAATCCTCACAACTTTGCAAAGTACATTCCAAATGAGAAAACTGAGGCTGAGAAAAGATAAGTGATTTATTCAGTCACACAGTTAGTATCGGAGGCAGAACTCAAACTCAGTTGTTCCTGAGTCCATTCTATTTACTTTGTCCTCTAGAGGTTTCTCTATGTCCATCTCCATGTCCACAAACATTCCCCTCCAATGTTTTATTGTGGCCTGGAGGTCCCTCTGAGATTTGGAAGTTTACACCAGCAGAACACACGCTATAGGGAGCTCAACTACATCGGAAAACCTTGAATATGAGTTCAACAGAAGGCTGTTCCAGCATGGAAGGCAGGAGGATTAGTTTTTTGTAATATTAATAATAATAATATCAAAACTATACATCCTTTAGAGACTAATGTCTTTTTTTTTCACCCTCCTAATTCTCTGGATTCCCCTCTTCCATCTTCCAAAAGAATCCCAAATGCCTATATCCTAACCTAATAAGGTCTTTCTTGTAAAATATATTTTGGTAACTTATTTGTTCATTCAAGTTTCATTGTTTTCATTTTTTTTTAATTTAAAGATCTTGGCACCGGAATTTGGAATCAGAAAAACCTAGGTTAAAATTTTGTTCTGGAGAGCAATTTGGAACTCTGCCCAAAGGGCTATCCGACAGTACATCCCCTTTGATCCATCAATGTCTCTACTAGGTCTGTATCTCAAAGAGATCATAAAAAAGGGAAAGGGACCCACGTGTGCAAAAATGTTTGTGGCAGCTCTTGTTGTGGTGGCAAAGAACTGGAAAGTGAGTGGCTGCCCATCAGTGGGGGAATGGCTGAATAAATTGTGGTATATGAATGTTATGGAATATTATTGTTCTGTAAGAAACTATCAGCAGGATGAGTTCATAAAGGCCTGGAGAGACTTACAAGAACTGATGGTGAGGGAAGAATCAAGAGAACATGGTACGCTGCAACAAGATTATACAATGATTAATTCTGATGGATGTGGCTCTCTCTTTTCAACAGTGAGGTGATTCCAACCAGTTCCAATGGTCTTGTGATGGAGAGGGCCATCTGCACCCAAAGATAGGACATGGGACTGAGTGTGGATCACAACATAGCATTTTTACTTTTTGTTGTTATTTGCTTGCATTTTGTTTTCTTTCTCATTTCTTTTTCCTCTTTGATCTGATTTTTCTTGTGCAGCATGATAATTGTGGAGATACCCATAGAAGAATTAAACTTGTTTAACATATATTGGATTACTTGGGAGGGATGGGAAGAAGGAAGGGATGGGAGGAAGGGAGGGAGAAAAAAATTGGAGCACAAGGTTTTGCAGGGGTAAATGTTGAAAACTATTGATGCATATGTTTTAAAAATAAAAAGCTTTATTAAAAATTTGTTCTGTTTACTGTTTAGTTATGCCTGACTCTTCATGACCCCACTTAGGCTTTTCTTGGCAGAGATAATGAAGTGATTTGCCATTTCCTTCTCCAGCTCCTTTTACAGATGAGAAAACTGAGGTATACAGCTAAGATGACTTACTTAGGGTCACACAGCTAATAAGGATCTGAGGCCAAATTTGAACACAGAATTAACACTTATGGTGCCATTAAGCTACCCTTTGTTCTTGCTACCTATTATCTATGTAAACTTGGACAAATCAGCTGACAATTTAATTTTCCTTCAGGAAGGAAACTTGGTCCTCAGTTTCCTCATCTGTAAAAAGGAAAGAATTGGGTTGGGTTGAAAGATCTCAAATTTTTTAGCATCCTAGATCCCTTTGGCAGTCAATCTGGTGAAACCTAGAGATACCTTTTTCAGAATCAGTTTGCATAAACTAAAATGCATAATATTATAAAGGAAAACAACTATATTGAAATATAGTTGCTAAAATTTTAAAATGCCCCCCTCCCCCCCCACATACACACATGCTCACATATAACTATGGAGCCTAGATTTAAAACTTCATGCCAAATGATCACCAGTTCCTTTTCTAATAGCTGATGATTCCATGTATTTATGTCTTATACATCTAATGATACTAACAAAGGTGGGAAAATATACTTTATTATTTATTGGTCAATAGGTAATTCATATTCATAAAGACCCCCCCCCCAATATCCTTAGAACACTGTGTAAGAATTAATTAGATGCACTGTATCCGCCTTCAAGTATTGGATCTCCTCAACCAGACAAGAGTGATGGAGAACGACGTTTCTCCCCGAGGACATATGTCTCTGTAAGACATTCTCCTGATCCTTTGGTGCTCAGGTGCCCGGAGGTAAATTAACCACAGGCTTATTGATACAAACTCTTCTTTGAAGCCTACAGATCAATGACAATCATGAGAACATGGATTTAGAAGTCAATTAATCTAACTCTTGTATCTTACAAATGAGTAAAATGTCCGGAGAACATGAGTGACTTAGATGAGGACCATCGATCTAGAGCTGAAATCAATCAATAAAATTGGCTTGATTGGTTATTGGCTCCCATGCTCAGAGAGCCAAAGTGATATCGCTATGTTGAGGTCAAGTTCCACGCGTCCGACTGTGGCTTCTCAGACCAGGATGAGCTCAGAAGGCTCCACTGCAATTCAGCTGTAAATAATCCACATGAAATTTAGAGTGGAACCGTCTCTCAGTGTGTATCTCTCACATTTCTCTTGAGCTACCGTGAGCTCTTTTGCGAGCTTGCCATGCTGGGCAGTCCTGTGCCAGTGTCCCCATTGTCTCACGATTGATTCCAAAGTTCTTCAGGACTGTAAAGGAGCCTTTGTATCCCTTCTTCTGACCTTCTCTGAGCACTTCCCTCATATGAGTGCTCTACAGAACAGTCTTTTAAATGGACACACACTTGTCCCTGGAACTGCTTGGCCGGCCCACCAGAGTTGGGGTCTCTTTAAGAGTCTGAATGCCTGGCCAACCAGCCCAAGAAGATTACAGTGTTTGCTCTCCTATCTTTCCAGGTGATCTTCAGAATCTTCCTAAGAGGATTCAAATGGAAGCGATTCAATTCCTGGCGAGGCGCTGGTGGACCGTCCCCATTTCACGGTCATACAACAATGAGATCAGCACAATGGCTCTGAAGACCTTCGGTCTGGTAGGCAGTCCAGTAGTCTGTTCTCTCACACTTGCCTGGCAATTCATAAATGCTTTTTCCTTCATGATATGACTTTGACTGATATAATGTGAGTGAGAAGGAAGAGAAAAATTCAGTGTTCTTTGGATATTTTAAGTAAAATAAATAATTTCTTTGAATAAATAGTCCAAATAATTGCTACAAATCTCCACTCGGTTTTTCATGTATGGACAAAACTTTAGTAGTCTGATGTATTTTTCACTAGTTTCAATATGACTTATGTGTTGCCTGTGAACCATTTGGTTATTTGGGGAAGTTGTTTTCAGTGGGAAAATTGTGTTTAAAAAAGGGAGAAAATGGAGCAAAGAGGAAGGAAACCTCTGAGACTCACACACTCACACACTCACACACTCACACACTCCTTTGAAACCTACACTCTAGGTCTGCCCCCATCTCCCTCCCCCCAACCAGACAGTCTCCTTCCCATGTGAAAGCCACCAACAGTTCGTAATTATGCCCAACACACCATGTATCGGGATCGGTCATCGCTGCTCCCTACGTCAGACTGGTTTTGGGTCACTGGCGCCAGGACTCAGTGCACACTCACTCATACAGGCCTGAATGTACAGGTCAATGTCTGACTCAGAAGGTTTACTTGATTTTGGTCATTCCCACATTTTCTAGATTGTCATTCACCTTAAGGAATCTACATCTAAAGAAATTTACTTCAATTGTCCAGAGATCTGCATCTCCACACAAGAGTATTCCTATTTTCACCCTCTATCCTCCAAACAATAATGTCACCTGCCTCATTTCTCATCCTGTGTATTTTCACACTAGTGTCTTAGTCCCTTCTCCCCACTCTCACCAACTTTCCAGAGCTGATTTGATAATTTCACCAATTTCCCCATTTACCAGCATGAGGAGAATGACCTCAGTGATCCCTTATAGCCCCAAAGAGAGTAATCCCTCCCCATAGACACCTGTGATTAACTTTCATCCCCAGAACACAGATGTTGCCTTTTCAGAATCTTTCATTTCTAATCATTGTGGACAATAAAGTGATGTTTAGGTCCAGGATAGATTATCTTAAATGGGGAGCTGACCAAGACAGATCTTGGTCAAAAAATGCCTGCTGCAATTGTAGCTCAATTCATGTTGAGAAGACAGTGCTCTGAGGGGGTGTAGTTACGGTGGAATGGTGGAGTTTGGGGAGCAGGATGGATGATGTCTTGGAAGAAATAAGAACCTTCCAACTTCCAAAGGAGCGCCCCAATCAGCCAGATGCAGATCTCGGGAAATATATTGTCATTGCCAGTTGCTTGTCCCCACATTTAACAATGACCCTTAGAATTCATTTGGTTGAACTTCATGATTTAATAGATGAGGAAACTGAGAATCAGAGAGGTCAAGTGATTTCCACAGCTAGCACGTGTCAGAAGCAGCATTCAACATGGGCTCTTCTGACTCCAGAGCCAGCATTCTATCCATAACAAGCTGCCTTTCTTCAGAATCCTGTCAGAGCCCAAGCCGTGTGACAATCTCTTTACTTTACTTCCCGTCTCCAAAGGAGAAAATGGCAGGCGTGTTGACCATGGACCATGAACCAAACTGATAGATGAAGGCATACCTGTCCCAGCTAGGAAGAATTCTACAGTCCTCAAAAGCCCCTCAAAGGCTCTGTGCTCTTTGTCTTTCCTTAATCTGCATCTCAAGAGCCAAGTAATTCTTACTGATCATTTTATCTCATGAAAACTGGCAAGAGATGGCTAGACTGTTAATTTTTATTTATTTGTGTTGTCGAAAAATAGAGCTAATTTCTTGGCATCCAAGATCCAAGCATCACTGGATCATCCTGTTCATTCTAAGTCATGACTGAGATATTGCACATTTAAAGGTGGTAGCCGGGATGGCACTAGGGTCTGAGCATAGTAGCATCCACATGCTCTAGAATGGGGGAATTATAGGTTAGACTTTGGCTTTTTAAGCCCTTCTAAGGCTATTTTAATCGATTAATGTTATTCAGCTACATGCACATTTGGTATAATTGGCCAGCTGTCTATTACTAACCCTTAGTCTCTTATATATTTATTAATTCATGACCTAAACTAATAAAATCAATTAAAGTTCTTAACCTGGGATTTGTGAACTTGGTTTTGTTTACATGGAGAGACATGGACATAAACAAATACATAGATTTAGCTTTAATTATGTAAATTATTATTTTGATATGATTGATTTCCTTTATAATTCTGTCTTTTATGTAATTAATAGAATTTCTTATAGAACAATAATATTCCATAACATTCATATACCACAATTTACCCAGCCATTTTCCAATTGATGGGCATCCATTCAATTTCCAGTTTCTAGCCACTACAAACAGGGCTGCCACAAACACATACAGGTCCCTTTCCCTTCTTTAAGATCTCTCTGGGATGTAGCTAAATTCATTTTGAGAAGACAGTGCTCTTAATGGGTTCTGAGAAAAGGTCTATAGACTTCCTAGCACCAAAAGGTAGCGTAGGTACACATTCCCTTCCATCAGTGACACTGGCTCCTGGCTGCTCCACAAGCAATAGCTCTAGACATTCTCTCTGACTGACAGGCTCTCACTTCTCTCCTCCCAACTCCTGCTCTTCCTGGCTTCAGGTCCCAGCTAAAACGTCTCCTTCTACAGGAAACCTCTGCAACGGCTCTTAATTCCAACGCCGTCCCTTTCTTAAGTTTTTATGGTGTCTCCAATCTCTCTCTTCTTTATGTGTGTACGTTCATATCCACATGTGTATACTGTGTTTGCATGATGTTTCCCCCATTAAACATAAGCTCAGTGACAGGTTCTGTCATTTGCCTCTTTTTGTATTCCCAGAAATTAGAACAATACCTGGCATTAATAAATGTTCATCTAATGAATGAATGAAATGAATAATCTGCCGCCAAGTGTTCATTCCATCCGACCAACTAGTGAGAGGTAGTTTCCACCAAGGAGAAGTCTCACACAAATGGGACGTCAGCCAGACTCCCTGCTTGCTCTTCCTGTGACTTGGAAGAAGCTACTTTATGACCCTAAGCCTTAGTTTCCACCTCTGTAAAATGGCTGAGATGACCTCTCAGGTCCTTCCCAACTATAAATTGTACAGTTCTGAGAAATGAGATGCAACGACTTCTGGGAATGGGAAACGTAAGCGTGCCGGCAGTACTCCCTCTTGGCTACATTAGTTAATCCATTTTTCACTTTGTGTCTGCATTTCACAAGTAATACCCAGGTTGCTCTTTAAGTGAAATGCCCGGCGCTCTTGCTCCTTAGGATCTCTGCTGCTGGGAGTTGCTGGTATGTCGTAAACAATGTGGTAAAGTCATTCCTGGCCATTCTAGCTGTGAGCTTCTCCCCCGACCGGCTGGATTGACTCGTACGTCTTAGGAGTCAGGAGTTGGCAAACTCCGGTGCAGGGGATGGGATGCTTTCTCTCTTGTGCCTTATCTGAGAATAAAAGCATGGCTGCTTCATTTCTAAAGCTGAGGAGGCCAGTGGAAGAGGAAAAGAATAGTCTGTAACTGAATGAGCAGGATCACATCACGTTCAGGCAGCTATAACTACGTCCAGGAAAAAAAATCTGATAGAAATAGAGAAGAGTGAAATTTACAGTGTTTGCTAGAATATTAATAAATCAGCATCTTCTCAAAGTAGAGGAATAACAGTCAAAAAGAATTTCTAGATCAGAGAGAATCACAAAAGAAATATAGATATATTGTAATAAAGACACTGGCCTTCCGGTTATAAAACAAACTAGGGAGATCCCTATGGAGTTGAATACTTGTCAACTTATTTTAAAAGGAAAATATGGTTTCAATTTTAAAACATCTCCTGATGTTATCTATAAACAGTTAACACAAATTTATAGCTAACTAACCATCACTAGGAGAAAGTAAAGGTTATTGGGGGGAGGGAGGGTTGATGCCATTTATAGGAAATAGGACATTTTAATTTAAAATAATATCCCTGAATATAAATAGGCTTTCTGAAAAACCCTGAGATCAACCGCTGGTTTTCCAGAAATTGGGATTTGCTTCCCTTATTACAATCTGCTAAGCAATATTTTTATAGAATCTGTACTTTGGAAAAAGGATGCAGATCATAGATAATACAGTTTATAGAGACTGGAATCCCAGAACTGAGCGTAAAGATTACGGATCATACACAAACTTTCCTGTAAATTTTATTTCTTATTTCTGAGAAGCATAAACCATAGGATCCACAAGGAAACTAGTAACCTAGAATGCTCAGAAAGTTGTGAAACATTCTAAGTAGTTGCCTTAAGATTAGTTGTGTTAACAATTTATAAGATTTAATAATCACTAAAGCTGTCTCCTTTTCCCTCACTTTTTGTGCCTTCAGTTTCTCCTATCTCACTAGGTCAAATACGTCTTGCTTCTAACCCATTATTGACTCTCCTTGCTCTCTTCATCTCCACTAAACCTCAATAAAATGAAGTACCAAATTTAAAAAAAAAAAAAAAAAAGATTAGTTGTGTTAAGATATTTTAACCCACCTTTCAGTAGAGTTGAATTCACAGTCATGGGTTAGGTCCCCATAGTGGTGACTACTTCAGGTTCAAAGTGCTCTTAGGAGTCTGTGCTCCTGAAACCCCAAAGCTTCCAAAGTGAGTTAGCTTACTTGTGATAGTCATTCAGTAGTCCTAACTATAACTTAAAGGCATTTGCTCTTGACATAGTAGCAACAAGGAGTGGCAAAACATTCTCCACTTAGACTGAGATGCCCTCTCCCACAGATACACAGAGAGTCACTGGACAGGGTGGGCACAAATACAGAGTAGAGCCCATCCAGAGAGACCACAAGGCCAAAGCTATCCGTGTATCCAGTTTTTGTTTGTTTGTTTTGTTTTACTGAGACAATTGAGATGAAGAGTACCTTGTCCAGGGTCACACAGCTAGGAGGTGTTAAGTGTCTGAGGGCAGATTTGAACTCAGGCCCTCCTGACTGCCCCACCTAGCTGCCCTTCCAGCATGGTTTTTAACGGTTAAATTGTTTATATCCTTGTGCTGTTGTTGTTCAATGCTGCTTTTTTTTTCAGTCATGTTTGACTCTTCAACCCCAGTTGGGTTTTCTTGGCAAAGATCCTGGAGGGGCTCGCCACTTCCCTCCCCTGTAGTAACTGTTTCCTAGTGAACTGAAAGAATTATCCAATGTTAGAAAGAGAAGGGATCTCAAGTGTTGACTGGCCCAATCTAATCAAGTAATGGTAGGTAGGATTAGTAGTGGTAGTCTGGCCACTGCGGATACTCTTGGAGAATGTTGTTATTGTTGCTGTGGATGTTGTTATTTGCCTTTCCTTCTTCAGGAGGACCATGACAGCAGGGAGGTGATGCCCTAACAAGCAAGTAGATGGGATTTAACAAGCAAGTGGATGGGATTTAAGTGAGGGAGGGCTAGTGAAGAGCGAATCTCCCCTTCTTTACAGCTGCCACTTCTCTGAACTTTTATAATCACTGGTGATTTTCTCTTTTCCTTCACAAATTATTTGTGCTTGGAGAGATGTCATACTCACAGCCCTTGAATCAGAAGAGGCCTGCAAAATTTCCCAGGGGGGGGGGAAACATTAAAATGTAATTGGGACATTTTTTACAAAATAAATAAAAATACGACATAGGTATTGTTCATTTGTGGTTTTCTAGGTCTACAAACCGGGGGAATTTCCAATTCAGTTTGACACCAGAGATTCATAGGATCATATGCTAAGAAAAGAGAGAATTCTGAAAGCTCAGGTGCCTAGCACTCTCCGAACATCTCAGATCCAATGACCTTGACCTTTTTTCAGCATGCTACAATGGGGTCTGCCCCCAAATCCAAGTGTAAAGTAGGAAAGACAAGAGAAAATGCTAGTTACCAGAACCATGACCCATTATTGACGTTGCTCTTTTGAGCAGCCCAGTGACAAAGCAGAGAAAGCACTAGATCTAGAATCAGAAAGACCTGAGTTTGGATCTGTCCTTAAGATACTCAGTAGCTGTGTGAACTTAGGCAAGTCACTTCACCTTTGTCTTCTTCACTCTCCTCATCTGTAAAATGGGGACAATAATAGTACAGAGGGACGAAACTCTGGAGAAGTATACTTGAAACAAGGTGTTAACTCAGTGGAATCGATGAGATGATGGTTCTCTAGTTCACATATATACTTAGTACTAGGATGGTGATGTAATGGTTCTCTAGTTCACATATATTCAGTGTGCTGGAAAGCACATCTTTGACCAGCCTCCCAGCGGCTCTTGTGCCTCTTGCACTCCTCCACTAAGATCAAGTCTGGTCCTGAGGTCCTCCAGAAAGCAAGCCCAGACATTAAATAATAGTACTTACTTTCCAAGTTTGTCGTATGTGTGTGTGTGTGTGTGTACATATATATATACACATTGATATACACAGAAATATAATTTTAAAGCGCTATAGAAATGCTAGCTATTGAAAAATTACCCATGAATATATCTTGTAAATAAAAAGCTATAATAAAAAAAAAAGATTAGTGAAATATAAACATCTGAAATATTCATTGGCCGCTGCAGTTACAAAACATGTACAAGAACAAGCTTTTAATCCAGCAAATATTAAAAGATTTGCATCAGATGGCTACATACATATCAGTTAGTTATGTCCTTCAGCAACTGTCAACTTAATTCTTTACTTGTATTTTTGTTGCTCCAATGAAATATTTCTGCTATTTGTTGACTTGGGTGGTTTATCAAGGTTGAAAATACTAGAAAATTTCTGTAACTTAAAAAAATAAATCATTGTATTTGTTTGGTAGAAGCAGATATATACTTTTGCCTAGTTGTTTCTATTTTGCATTTGCTTATGTGCGTAACTGTTGAATATGCCCAGAAGAATATAAGCTTTTTCAGATCACATTCTATTTCTTTTTTTTTTCTTGCACCTATGATAAGCACAATTCTTTGCACATAGTAAGTACTTAATAAATGTTTGTAGAATCAATACAATGAAAATAAATGAATAATCTTGATTTTTGCTTTAAAAAAAGAAATGTTAGCTATTATTATGTGATTGATTTTTTAAAATCACCTTTAATATCACAAATGTTCATGAATTGTAATGTTTATATTAATTTTTTTGTCCTTTAACTTAATTTTTATTAACAGCTTTTGGGTTTTGCCTCATCAGAATTTCTCCTATTATTTCTTCCTTTCCCTCCCGAGAGCCATCTATATAACAAAAATTTTTATATAAAAATGAGAAACTAATCAATATTTTTTTAAAAGTCTGAAAACATACACCATGTGCTATACCAATGAACCTCCCTATTTGACAAAACAATGGGGTATTTTTCTCATTTCTCTTCTTTGAAATCATACTTGTTCTTGTAATTTTATAACAGAAACCATGATAGTTTTGTGATTCTTACTATTTACATTCACTGGGTTTGTTGTTTTCTTGGCTCTGCTTACTTTTACTCTGCCTTTGATTGTATAAATCTTCCCAAACTTCTTTATATACATCACATTCATTATTTCTTACAGCTCAATAATATTCTGTTATATTCACGCACCATGATTTTTAACTATTCTCCATTCCATAAATACATACTTTGTTTCCAATTCTTTGCTATCACAAAAAGTACTAAAATAAATATTTTGTCATATATGGAGATTCTCTTACCTATAGTCTCCTTAGAGAATAAGACCAATGGTAGAATCTCTGGATCAAAGGACATGTAGATTTTATGCTCTTTATTTGCATATTTCCCAGCTGCTTTCCAAAATGATTCTACTGATTATAGCTACATTTGATGTCCTAATGTATCTATCTTCCCTCAACTCCTCCCTCCCATTACTGACTACTCCAAACTTTTGTCACCTTTCCCAATTTGCTCTACATGCGCTGAAACCTAAAGGTTGTTTTGATGTGCATTTCTCATATTATTTGTGATTTGCAACATCCTTTCAGATGGTTATTAATGAGCTGTGATGTTTCTCTTGAGAATTATTAGGTCATGTCTTTTGACCACTTATTTATTAGGTAGTGGCTTTGAATACATATACACATGCACATAAATGTGTATCTGTGTGTACATATGTAGAAATGTACACACATATATGTCAGTTATCTATCTATCTATCTATATAGATACACTAATATTGCTTAATCATGTTGATTACATCAAACCACTAGTCACTTCTGTACTCCCTAATGGAATGAAAAGACTGCCATTAAACTATTCAATTAAGTTGTCAATTGGAAAAAGTCAAGAGAAATGGAGCTCGGTGAAATGGCAATATTTCATCTTTTTCAGGAAGATAAGGCATCTTTTATGAATCTTGGGGAACAGAGGATGTGGGATTCATCTCGACTGACCAAATCCCTATTGCGTTAGATTTTCCTGATTCAAACACAACTGATGCACCATCAGGGTCTTAAGATTTGTGTACCTGCCCGTCTTCTCTACATTCTCTTGCAGATCCCACCTTTTTTCATTTTATTTCACAGAGCACATATCTGGTGCTCTCTGCCACAAATGGAGTAGTGATTAATGAGACCATGGATGGACAGGAAATAAATGTCTGGAATTTGAAAATTAAAGCACATCTCCCAGATCAACCTCCTTTCATTTCTGGACAAGAAAATTAATGAGAGGAAATAAAGCAAGAAACAAAGGAATTGAAATAAAGAAGATAAACTTTTAGAGAAAATACATCTTAATGGTACAAATATTCTCAAACTAATGGCTCAATAAGCAGTGCTTATCTAAATGAAGAATGGTGGCTGGGGGGGGGGGGAAGACTGGGACATAGGGATTATTATTACTCTCCCTTCTAATCTAACCACTTCTGTGTTTCAGTTGTGGTAGTTACTCCTGACATGAAGACTAGAGAAGCTTTCCTTGAGGTTATGTCAATACACTTAAAGGAACCAAGTGGTTATTTGATTAATTCAACCCAAAGATTCTACTTCATCACTTTTATGAATTTGCTAGATGAAAGCAATTTTCATCTTGCATTATCTGAAGTTACCTCGATTTTTTACATTATTCTAAATATATAGGCATTGCCCCAAACATATCTTACTCCTTTCCCCCTGATTTTAACATATACATATACATTCATACATACACACATACATACACACATCTACCAGGAATCTTAACATATTGCTTGGCTTTATACACAGAATCAATTTCTCACAATGATCTAATTTAGACTATGAAAAGGTACCTCCAATTTCGTAACTGATATTTTGATATCAAAATGCTAATGACCTTCCAAAACACAACAGGATTTAGAAATACAAAAAAATCAAGATATAGAGAGATAAAACATAGGAAGAGAACACAAAATCTAGTTGTTCCTATTGAGAAATTGCTATTAATCCACTTAGAAATTTGGAAATCTTTCTAAAAATCTACAAATGCAAGTAGAAAGCTATAAACCTTGCTAAGAAACAAGAGAATCCCACTAAAGAACAATAAACAAACATGGAAATTTTGAAATATGGCTAAAAACCTGTAAGTATATTTAGGACCTTTCTAAAAAGGATAGAAATTTGGAAATAGGATAGAAAAAGGATAGAGACAAAACTACAAACACAGTCAGAAAAGGACAAATAGAATTAGATCATTAGATCACTGCCAAGAAATCTACAAGGTTACCTAGAATATTATTTCTAGACCTTCCTACCTGGTGGTTCACAGAGACTGAGCTGACCAAAAATCTTATTAAATTAAAAGCCACTTGGAAAGGGTGTCTGATTTGTCAAAAGAAGTTGAAATAATTTCTACATAGTAAAAGCTCCCTCCTTTTTTGCTTTCTGCCTCTCCACATAAAATGGTCAAATTACTATTGCTTTAAGAATTGGAAATTGAGTGAATGCCCATCAGTTAAGGAATAGCTGAATGAGTTATGGTATATGGGTGTGATGGAATATAATAATTTCTATAAGAAATGATGAGCAAGCTGATTTCAGAAAAGCCTGGAAAGACTTACATGAACTGATGCTAAGCAAAGTGGGAAGAACTAAGAGAACATTATACACAGCAACAAGAAGATTGTGTGATAATCAAATGTGATGGACTTGGTTCTTTTCAATAATGAGGTGATTCAAAACAGTTCTAATAGACTTGTGATGGAAAAAATCATGAACATCAGAAGAGAGAACTATGCAAAGTGAATGTGAATCAAAGCATAATATTTTCAGGTTTTTTTTCTGGTGATATCTGCTTGGTCTTTTTTCTTTCTCATGGTTTCCCCCCTCTTTTTGATCTGATTTTTCTTGCGCAGCATAATGAATATAGAAATATATTTACATGAATTACACATGTTTAACCTACAGTGGATTGTTTGCTGTGTAGGGATGGGAGAAAAAGGGAGAAAAATTGAAACACAAAGTTTTGCAAAGGTGAATATTGAAAACTATCTTTGCATGTTTTTGGAAAAATAAAAAGCTATTTTAAAAAAATTACTATTGCCTTCCTTCCATATCACCTTATTGAAAACTAATCTCTAAAAATTGCCAGTTTGTTTCTTATGGCCAAATGGAATGCTCAACTCTTTTGAACATTTTATCTTATTAAGAAAATAGTTGACCAAATTCAGTGTCTAAGATAGACTTGAAGGTTTTGATTAAAATAAACAAACATTTGAGCTATATGATTAAATAAAACTGTATTCAAAGCAAACTGAAAATATTAAATCTATAGCTATTATCAGTGATACATGTAAATGAACTTTTGGACTGAGTGCTGAAAGTCAGGAAAATCTGGGTTCAAATCCTGCCTAGATTCTTGCTCGCAGTGTAACACTGGATAGAGAACCATTTTGAGCTTTGGCTTTCTTATTTGTAAAACTAGGACAAAAGCAGCTGCTTTATGAGAATCAAATGAGATTATATATTTAGAGAGCATTTTCTAAGCCACCAAGGACAGTATTAATGTAAGCTATTATATTAATATATAGAATAATAACTATTAATAGCTAAAATCTTATTACTCCAAATTCTATGTTCACTTCATATTTTAATCACATTTCTTCCTCTAAAAACTACATTTGCTATTTGGGCATTATATACAGTCTCTGTATTTATATAGAATTGTTAGCCTGAATATACTTTTGTGTTTCTGTTCTTTAATGTTCAGGAATTTTTGCTCTAAAATTGCTTGGTTTAGGTTTTTGTGTGTTTGGGGTTTGTTTTAGATTTGTTGTTTTTTGGTTAAATAGTATAAATCATTTAAAAAGTAAATTGACAATCTGTTGGTAAAAGTTAGTTTGCAAGACAACTTTTTTAATAGTAAAATGTTGCCTCCTTCTGGATGGGTTATGTAAAGCATGATAGGCCTTCAGCATATGCTCCTGGGGAAAGAGCAGGGGAATATCTGTACATATGTGTGTATGTACATACACATATACATATCTACTCTGATCTATATATATATGTATATATGTGTGTAATATATACACACATACAAAGATAGTACATATTTTTTCTGTGAATAGAATCCAGTGGCTACAAATATTTTCAAGTATCATCCAGTTTCTGGTTTTACGAAATTTTGCATATACTATAATGTTCTCTGCAGTCATACATTTATCCCCTTCAAAAAGCATGTTAATTTAGAATCAGGTGAGAAAAATCAGGAAATTATTCCTCTAATGATTTTCCTATGCTACAAGGAATATGCCCCAAGAATGTCAGACAGAAAAAAAAAAAAAAAAGATCCTATTTTACCAAAATATTCATAAAAGGCACTTTTTCTGG
The DNA here is from genome assembly GCF_016432865.1 of Antechinus flavipes. Classification (NCBI taxonomy): domain Eukaryota; kingdom Metazoa; phylum Chordata; class Mammalia; order Dasyuromorphia; family Dasyuridae; genus Antechinus; species Antechinus flavipes. The sequence goes on along the minus strand of NC_067400.1, from coordinate 15,786,297 downwards.
TAACAAAACCTGGAAACCAAGTGAGTACCCATCCACTGGGGAGTATTCTGAATAAATTGGGGCCCATACATGCAATGGGACATGATTTGTCCTTAAGAGAAGAGGAATGTGAGAAACTCAAAAAATCTGGAAACTAGTGCAGAACTAAATAAGGAGAATTAAATATGCATAATGATTATTTCAATTAAAATGACAGCACTGTTCCAAAGTAGGTTGACTCCCGTTTATGGCCTTGACTATGCTTGATCCTGGAAAATCTATTTGATGAAGCACACTTTCTCTGAAATTAAGAGTTAGAAAGACATGAGTCTCAGGTAACAACAGCAGTGTGACTGGGCAAGTCAACTTTACTTCTTTCAATCTTGGTTTCCTGCTTTGTAAAACGGGAACCATAATATTTACAGCTTTGGTGAGGATCAAATGAGCTAGCAACTGTAAAGAAAGTACATCCCAAACTTTAAAGTGCTAGGTAAATATTAGCTATGGTGGTTGCTGTTATAATTCTGTTACTTTTATTTCATCTCACAGGTGAGGATACTACCTAAACAGTCAGGCATAATCATTGTATTTTGCTCTTCTTTATTACAAGAGAGTTTAATAGGAACAGAATGAAACAATGTGTCCCAAATATTCAGTGTGGTTTTAAATTATTAAAACTTATTTGGATAAGAAGAATATAAAAACTACAAACATCAATAATTTTTAAAGGCATGTTAAGAGTTAACGAGATGATGAGAAAACAGATGATCTACAAGGCAATCAGGAACAATATTTACTTCATGTCCCTTAATTAGAAGACTTTATCTTGTCATTAATCTAAAATTAAAAACATGTCAAATATGGAAAAGATTTTAAAACGAATCAATGCTTTAAATATGAACTTGCCTGAAATGACAGAGACTAGGGTGCACTTAATGACTGACAAAAAGCAAAATGCAAGTAGTGATTTTCTTCCATTGCATAATGACAGTTTTGTTAATATAATAATTTATTAATATATTATTATCATCATAATAATTATTATTGCTGTCATGTTCATTGGTGACAATATTAAGGATATAATAATTTAATAGAATAACAAAATTATTTTTATAATGACAAAATATTAATATATTTTAATAGTTTTAAATTAATAGCTAATCAATATTTCAGTCATAAAATTATTTTAAAATAGAATTTAATATTAGCTAGTATTTATATAGCAAGTTTTAAAGGCCTTTTACAAGTATTATTTCATTCTGTCCTCACAACAACCCTTAAAGGCTGGTGCTGTTCTTATCCTTATTTTACAAAGAGGGAAACTAAGGGAGACCAAGACAGAGATTTAGTATCTTTCCCAGGCTCACACAGTTTGCCTCAGTGGTCCCATTTGAACTCAGATCTTCCTGACTCTAGGGCCAACATTCTACTCACTGTTCTAGTGCCTTTAGCTGCCTCTAACTAAAGCCATTTAACTAAAGCCATTTAAATAAGGGAGCTCTTTGGGGACTTACAACCATAATCCATGGTTGGTAAAGTTAAGAAAACGAGGTCTGGGGCCTGTGTGACTTCTCACAAGTCATACAGTTAGAACATGACGGACATGGAACTGGAAACCAGACATTTTGGATCCAAAAGCTCCGGTCTTTACATGTTCATCTGACAATCGTTGTTTAAAGCACCGGTGATGACCACCAAGGAGCTTCCAGCCTAGTAGATCCCACAGAAACTTCAGCTTCTCACAAGCGGAAGACCCACGTTTTGGGGGTAACAGAAATGACATTGATGATACCCATTCCTTGGCGTCTTGGAGGCAAGTGAGAGCCTGAGAGAAGGGTCGTGGGCTCCCATGGGTCAGAGATAAGTTGCCTCAGCTTCCTGACTCCCAGTGACGCTCCTACTCCCTCCATCACAGATGCTCGTCAGGAGAATTGGGAAAAGGATGAAATGTTGACTAATGAGAGGGAGGTGAGTCCAGTCCTGCCCATTAACACAGAAGTCTCTTTGTCTCTGCACGACATGGGAAATTTCCAACTGTTTTCCCTCATTGCCATAAGTACCAGAGGAAAGAGCCTTGCGTTTCCACGAAGGCTAACCCTGAAGAGATAAGGGAGGTGGGACGCCAGTTTGAATGGAAGGAGACTGGATTTTCCACCCATCCATTAGTAAGCAGGTAAGAACAGGGCAGGTATCACCTGTCCATGGCAGTGTGTGCGCAGGATTCCCAAAGGGAGGCAGCCATGTGCGAGTTAATGCTTTTGAATAGGATTTAACCACTCTCTCTCTCAAGGTCTGTTCCTACCGTCTATTGGGACGAGCTCCCTATTGGCCACTAGGTGGCAGACAATGCCAGGCAAAAGTCAATGAAGACGTTTTCTAACCTCAGAGTTTTCCAGTCGTCAAAAAATAGAATTCACTTGAAAAAATTATTTTTAAGGGGACAGAGCATTAAAATTATCCTCCAAAATTAAGACACTATTATTGCTAATCAGATTATAATAGCGGTTCATATTTACATAGCATATACTCTGTGTCAGGTACTGTATATAATAATTTGTAAATATGTAAATATATAAACACAAATATGTATTAATTATTTTGTATGATATATACATTATATTGTTATGTTTTATACATGCTACATGTATAACATCTATTGGATTGCTTGCATCCAGGGGACAGGATGGGGGGAAGGAAGGGAAAATCTGAAACACAAGGTTATGCAAGGGACAATGTGGAAAATTTATCCATGCATATATTTTGAAAATAAAAAGCTTTTTTAAAAAACCATTATGTGCTATAATATGATCATATATAATATAATGTTATATATGATCATATAGAATACATAGATACACTGATTATCTCATTTGATCCTCACAATAACCCTGGGAGCTAAGGGCTATTACTAGCCCCATTTTACAAATAAGGAAATTGGGGCAAAGAGAGATTTTTAGTGATTTGCCCAAGGTCACCAGCTAGTAAATGTAAGAGGCAAATTTGAATTCAAGTTTTCCTGACTCCAGGCCCACCCCTAGTGCTGATTATTCCTATGAAATGATCCCACTTCATTTTAAAAGTATCCTTATTCTACAGTACATTTCCACAGCCAACAAGGACATCTCCAGCTCTTCAGTTCCAGAAAACCTATGGGAATCAAAAGGCAGGAGAAAAAAAAAAATGCAGGCCAGGACTGGGCATTAAGTCAAAGACCATTTCCACCTTGCTTCCAAGTTGATTCCATAGGATTTTACCTTGCCCCCAAAAAACTCAGAGTCTCACAGTTAAAAATGCAATCAAAGATCATCCAGTCCAATGTAAAATTGTACAGAAAATCCCCCCTTTAATGTGGTAACAATCAGCCATTCAGCATCTGCTGGAAGGTTATCTGAGGATGAGAAACATTACCTCCTAAGGTGCCTGATTCATTTTTGAATAGCTCTTATTTTTTAAAAAAGTGTTTCCCTACAGCAAGCTAAAAATCTGCCCAAGTTAACATCAGGAAAGAAGTCTGGCATAATTAGACTTGGAGCTGGGTCCAAATGCTGCCTTGGAAAATTACAGTAACTTTTGTTTGTTTTTTTCCTTTCTCATGGTTTTTCTCTTTTGTTCTTATTCTTCTCTCACAACTTGACTAATGTAGAAATATATTTACTATGATTATTCATGCATAAGCTACATCAAATTGCTCGCCATCTTGGAAAGGGAGGAGGGAAGGAAAAGAAGGAGAAAAAAAATTAAACTTAAAATCTTATAAAAGTCAATGTTAAAAGCTATCTTTACATGCAATTGGGGAAAAAATACTATTAAGTAGGAAAAAAAATTTAAAGAAAATCATAAGATATATGAGCATGAGAAAATCATGCTTCAATTCCTTATTTGTAAAATGATATAAAATAATACTTGGGGCATCTGTCTCTTGGGGTTTTGTGACATTCAAATGAGAAAAGGATGTAAAACATTTTGCAAGCTTTAAAGTCTATAAAAATGTTAGTTACCATTATTAGTATTTCATAACCATTTTGTTATATCCTATACGTAAGCAATTAATAGTTTTCCAACTATTTGAGTCTGTATTATCATGAATAAGCAGTTATTTATGGTTGTATTTATATAGGTCTTATATGTATTTTAAAAGGTAAACTCTCATGCATTTTATGTACTGTATAGTAATTTTTAATGATATCTCTCCAAATCTTCTTGTTGGGTCTTATTGATATGTTATAGAAACACTGATGATCTTTGGGGTTTTATTTTACATTGTGCACATTTGTTGAAGTAATTGTTCCAATTTATTCAAAGAACCATGGGTTCTTTGTGTATCTCTTGTTTACATCACAGCTGCAAAAAGTGAGTTCTACTTCTTTACTTCTGAGTGTTTCCTCAACTTCCTTTTTGCCTTTTTGCTATAGCTAGCATTTTAAAGAACTAAGTCAAAAAGAAGTGGTCATCCTTGTTTCACCCTTGAATTTACTGGAAGGGATTTTAGTTACAGATAACAACTTAATAAATTTACTTATTCAATGCCAATGAATGAAACTACCAAAGTGCTATAAAGAAGAGTTTGAAAAATGAAAAATTATAATAATAAAATTCTTATGGTAGAAAAAAATTAAGAATTCAATAGAAATAATGAAAATAAATAAGAGGGTTGAGCAGTACCAAATCTCAAATTAGATTGCTCAGTAGAACAGATTAGGTACACAACATACAGAAAACAAATGCATCTAAGAGCAGGTAGATAACACAGTGGATAATCTAAGCACTGGACCTGGAGTCAGGAAGACTCATCTTCCTAAATTCAAATCTGTCCTTGTAATGTTTGGACTAGCTTTCTGGAGGTCCTTGGGATCAGCCCGAGTCCTTGGTCTTAGTGGAAGAGTGAAGGAGGCAGGACAGCCACCAGGAGGCTGGTCAAAGATGGAATGTGTCATTTCCAGTCCTTCTTAGCCCTTATATACCTTAGTAGTATTACATCATTACAGCACATTGAGTATGTGTGAACTAAGGAATCATTACATCACCATGCTAAGTATATATGTAAACTAGAAAATCATCATCTCATCAATTCCACTGAGTTAACATCTTATTTCAAGTATATTTCTCCAGAGTTCCTGCCCTCTACATGTCCTGACTTATTGTGTAATCCTGGGCAAGTTACTTAATGCTGTTTGCCTTAGTTTCCTCATCTGTAAAATGAATTGGAGAAGCAATTGGCAAACTACACCAGTATCTCTGTCAAGAAAACCCCAAATGAGATCAGGGAGAGTCAGATGTGACTGGGAAAAAACTCTACAGTTGATAAACACTTCAGATATTGGGTTAAGGGCTCACTATTTGACAAAAAGTCCTGGGAAGATTGAACAGCAGTAGGGAAAGGGAATTAGATTTAGACCAACACCTTCCAAATAGTTATATTGAGAGAAATAATTATTAATAACCAATGATCTGGAGAGATTCAGCTTTTCCCCTTTTTCTTTCTTTTTGTATTATTTAAAATATTTTTGTTTTCCCCAGTTATATATAAATTTTTTTTTACATTTGTTTTTAAATTTTGAGTTCCAGATTCTCCTCCCTACCCACCCCTTACTCTCCATTGAGAAGGCCCATATGAAATTGTGCAAAACATTTCCGTAAGTCATGTTACAAAAGAAAACATACGTGTTCTCACACACACACCAAAAAAGGGGAAAAATAAGAAAGAAAAATAAATTTTAAAAAGAATGCTTCAGTCTCTATTCAGATACAATAAGTTATTTCTCTGGGTATGGAAAGTATTTTTCATCATAAATCCCTCAGATTCGTTTTGAATCACTGTATTGCTGAGAATAACATAGTCATTCATCTCACAACTTTGCTATTACTATGTATATTTCATGTTGCTTGAGCTCATGGAGGAGTTTCCAGGTTTTTCTAAAAGCATTCTGTTCATTTCTTATAGAGCAACATTATTTCTTCCTAATCCCATACCACAATTTATTCAGCCATTCTCCGATTGATGGGCATCCCCTCATATTCCAATTCTTTTCCCTGAGAAAAGAGTTGCTATTTTTTATACATATAAGTTCTTTTTTTTTTAAGATCTCTTTTGGAATTCATGTCTAGTAGTAGTATTGTTAGGCCAAAGGATATGCATGAATTTATAATCCTTTGGGCATAAATCTTCTCTTTGAATCACATATCAATTGGGAAATGGCTCATTTTTTAAAATAAATTTGACTTAGTTTCCTATACAATTGAGCAATGAGGCCTTCATCAGAGCAATTTGCTTCAAATTCTTTCCATAATTACTATTGTTAATTATATTTCTCCCTCATTTATTCTATTCTCTCTTTCCTCTTACCCTGTCCATCTATAAAGTGTTTTGTTTCTCACCAGCTACTCCTCCAATATTCCTTATCTCCTATCACCCTATCCCTTTTCATCTATCCCCTTCTCTTCCCACTTTTCTGGAAGGTTAAGATATTTTTCTATATCCATAGTGAATGTTATTTCCCCTATGAATCAATTCTGATGAGAGTTCACTTACTCTTCTTTCCCTCTCCTCCTCTTCCATTGTAAAACTTTTCTTGCCTCTTTAATGGCAGATAAGTTACATCATTTTATCGCTTCTTTTTTCCCAGTACAATCTTCTCTCACTCTTTGATTTTTTTTTTTTAATATTATCCCTTCATATTCAACTCGCACCTATGCCCTGTGTCTGTATATAGTAACTGCCATAATAATGAGGAAGTTTTTATGAATTACAAGTATCATCTTCCCATGTAGGGATGTAAACAGATAAAATTTGTTAAGTCCCTTATGATTTCCCCTTCCTGGTGGCTTCTTTATGCTTCTCCTGAGTCCTGTATTTGAAAATCAGATTTTCTATTCAGCCCTGGTCTTTTCATCATGAATGCTTGAAAATTCTCTATTTCATTGAATTGTATCTTTCCTCCTGAAGGATTGTACTCAGTTCTGCTAGGTAGAACTATCTCCATGTTCTCTGGAATATCACATTCCACAACCTTCAATCCTTTAATGGAGAAGCTGCTAAATCTTGTATTATCTTGACCTTGACTCCACTATACTTGAATTGTTTCTTTCTGGATGCTTGCAATATTTTCTCCTTGACTGGGAGTTCCAGAATTTGACTGTAATATTTTTGGGAGTTTTTATCTTGGGATCTCTTTCAGGAGATGATCAGTAGTTTCTTTGAATTTTTAATTTGCCCTCTGGTTCTAGAAAATCAGAAAAGTTTTCCTTAATAATTTCTTGAAAGATGATGTCTGGGCTCTTTTTTATTTTTTTTTAATCTTTTAGATTGACCAATAATTTTTAAATTACCATTTCTGGATTTTTTTCTAGGCCAGTTGTTTTTTCCAAATGAGATGTTTCACTCCCCCTCCCCCCTATTTTTTCATTCTTTTATATTTATTTTATCATATCTTAATTTCTCATAAATTCATTAGCTTCTGTTTGCCCAATTATTAAGGAATTGTTTTCCTCAGTGAGCTTTTGTACCTCTTTTCCCTTTTGGCCAATATTGTTTTTTAGGGTATTCTTCTCATTAGCTTTTTGTATTTTCTTTTGCATCACTCTCATTTCTCTTCCAATTTTTTGCTGTAGTTCTCTGATTTTAAAATTTTTTTTAAATTTTTAAAAAAGATTTTAAAAATCTGTTTTGAAATCTTCCATAGCTTGAGACCAACTCATTTTTTTTTAGAACCTTTGGATGTGGGAGCTTTGATTTTGTTATCATCTAAGTGTGTATTTTGATCTTCCTTGTCACTATAGTAACTTTCTATGGTCAGAATATTTTTCTATTGTTTACTCATTTCCTCAGCCTATTACTTGGCTTTTAGCTCTGTGTTAAAGTAGGGCTCTGTTTCCAGGATGAAGGATTCAATGTCCCAAGCTCAGGGGTTTTGTGCAGCTATTTTCAGAGATCCTTCTAGGGATCTATATTGTAGGTCAGCACTGCTATCCAGATCTGAATATGGGCAAAGCAACAGAGTCCTGCCACACTGCCAGCAAAGAGTCAGAAGTCTCCTTCTGACTACCTGTCTCATCCTCTTACCTATAGATTGAGATCTCTGAAAGCTACTGCTGTCAGTGCCACAGTTGCTGCTGTAGCTGTTAATTCAGTGGTTCCTAAAACCTGATCCTAGGTTAGGGATCCCCTCACGCCCCCTAGTATTCCGAACCTTTTCTGCCAAGTTGCCCTTAGCCTCTGTGGCCTTAGGGGTCAGATCACTGCACTTCCTGGTTTCCTGGGCTGTTCTGTGCTGAGAGTGTGCTCCTGACCCAACCCATGCCACAGATGACGCCTGCCAATTTTCCAAAGCACTTTCAGCTGAAAATGTTCCACTCCCATCTTTTTGTGGGCTCTGATGTTCTAAAATTTATTTAGAGTCATTATTTAAAGATATTTCAAAGTGTCTGAAGGAGAACTAAGGTGAACCTCTACTTTTCACTCTCTATCTTAGTTCCACCCACCTCCCTTTTTCTTTCACCCTCATTTCAAGAATGCAGTCTCTGAAGGCTGAGCTAACCTTTTCCTTTATCTAGACCCCACCCAGGTAGGGAAGTTATTATGTTCCACTTAAGTTTGGGTAGGGATAAATTCTTCAAATAGATTACCAAAAGCCAGGAGTAAATTAGAAGTAAATAATATAATCAAAGTTTCAGTTCAGCCCCTCATTGTAATGTTCCCTCATTACTTGTTAATTATTCAGAGTTGACTGACATCATCTGGAACACTCTTTTTCCAATAAGCATATAACTGTGAGCCTGTCCGCCATGACTGTCTTTGGTTTGAGAGAGACAGACAAATGACCATCTTTTTATTGATGAAAACACTGACATTATTTTATCCAGAAATTTGACACAATATAAAAGATCACATCACAAAACAAAATTGAGAAATGCATGGGGGGAATCACTTATCCAGTCTTTAGATAGAAAAAAAAGTTTATGACCAAACAAATAGAGATCATAGATTCAAATTTAACAAATTTAAATTTTAAAATTTAAAAGGTTTTGCACAAATAAATCTAATAAAGCTAATATTTAAAAGAAATAACTAGGGAAATCATTGTAGCAAGTTTCATTGATAAAGATCTCCTTCCTGGGATGTATAAGGAATTGAATCAAATGTATAAGAAAAGACTCATTTCCCCAAATGATTAATTACTCCAAAGATGTGAAGAGATCATTTTCAGGGAAGAAACTCAATCTATAATTGTATGGGGAGAGGGGGTAAGGGGAAAGGAGAATGCTCCAAATCACTGTTAATTAAAGAAATAGAAATCAAAGCAATTCAGAGATTTTACCTCATACTCTTCAGAGTGGAAAAAAGGATCCAAAAAAGGTAAAAGTGTTGGTGGGGCCATGATAAAAAGGGCATATTGATGAGTTGTTGGCAGCTCTGTCTGCCATCTGAAAAGCAATTTGGAATTGTGTATACAAATTGTTATTGTTTGTCCTTTGCTCTAGATGAGGATTAATAATATCAAAAGGGTGATGTCTTGACTTGCAAGTGAATTTGCTTTAAGTGAGGTGGGGCTGTGAGAAAAGTCATCAGCCTTACTCTGTCCACCAGTCATCGCAGACTAGCAGCAAGACATGGATCATGATAACTGGAGGTGGGCTTTTTAAGCTCAGGTCTTTCCCAGGTCTCAGTTTGTCTGAGGCAACACCCATTCAGATGGAGACGGTAAAAATAAGAAGCTAAAAGATGTTGTAATTTGCCTTCACAAAAGCACAGTACGATGAGGATGTTTTAAGGAGTGGTTTTCAGAAACAGCTGAGAGTGACAGAGAAGCTAAGGAAAACACAAAGGCAAGATTTTTCTTTGCCATCTTGGAAGAGGGAAGAAGGTATAAAATTGCTGTTTCAGGCCCTTAATTTAAGCTCAGCCATCCAGGAAGATGCAGAGTGGAGGACTGGATGTTACTCATTCTTTGATAACCATCGAGAACTTGCCATTTTGTACTCCCAAAAGAGCCATTTGAAGAATTTATAATAGCATCCAACTAAATGGGTCTTGCCAAGCACCTGGCCCTTCATCTTGAATAGGACCTAATTAGTTAGTGATGCCCCTGGTGGTTTAATGTGGTACAATCTCTTAAGTGCCAACACAAAGATCCAAAACGGTAACAAAATCTCTTCCTGATTTTTAATAGAGGAAAACTTGTAATAGATCTAAATGAAAGCAAACTAGACTTTGAATATTCTCTTGATTCAGAAACAAATTATAACCTTGATCGTAGGAATATGAAATCGTTTAAGAAATGTGGGGAAAATGATGAAAGTAAGCAAATTTTAAGAGCTTACCTTTAAATAGCATTTGATAATTACAATATATTTTATATGATTTTAAAATGAAGGAATTATTTTTTAAATGAATGAACAAAATAGTTTAAATTATCTGTTGGGGGGAAGGGGAGATAAGATGGGAGTAGCACTAAATAGACTCAATGAAGTTGGTATTATATCATTAACTACAGCCTCATGATGTCCTTGCCAAGTCTGGTTCTTTCATTAGGATGGCCATTTGGCCATTAGGTGATACCAGTGAGGATCAGGTGAGAACTTCTGACACTGGGCACTTTTTGCTCACTGTAACCTGAGGTCCTCCAAAATTTCTCTAAATCCTTTTTTCTATCCCACCAAAAGAAACAAGGAAGTCTAAGCAGTATTCTTTACCACCTTACTCACATCAAGTTCAAGCCCTCAAAATACCTCTCTCCTGGACTACAGCAACAGCCTTCTAATTACAGTAATCTTGCTCAGTTCTCTCCCCCTCTCCAAATCATTCTCCCAAAGCTGGCCAAAGTGATATTTCCAAATACACCATTCTCCTCCTCCTCCTAATGCCTCCAAGATCAAATACAAACTCCTGTGCTTGGCATTTAAAGTCCTTCAAAACCTGGCCCCAAAGAGTCTTTCAGACTTTCCTATCTATTAATTCTCTTCATGTATTTTATTAGCCATACTTTGTAAATGTGTACAAAGATAGTTGAGGCAATGTGTTGCCTCTGTTGGATTTCTTCTTGAGCGGCATCTCTGGAATTAGAGTCTCTTTTTACTATTCTTTTGAAATTGTCTCTTCTTGTCTATGATGTCAGGCTTGCTAGATCTCTATAGACAACCTTCTCCCTTGTTTCTTCTTCTCAGCATAAAACCCTCTTCCTCAGATTCACAATAAATCTAAGCAAATATGTTCAACACTTCCTGGTGAATTGCAGCCCTAGATAAGAGCCCATCACCCCGACATTTTAAGGCACAATCCAGAAATCCAAGTCCAGTGCTTGAAAACAATCTTAGTCAAGTGTTCTCTTCCCAAATCTGTCTCTCTGACTCCCAAATCCCCCATGCTCAATTAGCAATAGTGAAAAAAATAGCAACTCTTTCCCTAAAGTCTTTTCTATTTTGCCGATGACTTTGAAATCCTAGGCAACACTTTCTAGGTTTTTCTGGAAGTTCCCACGTGAATCACCAGGAGTTGAGAGTTGTTAAGAGTTTTGACAAATCTCAGAAGAATTTGTTACATCCTGTGTTTGTAAAAGAGGAAGAAAGGCATTGCCTCCATTGTTTATGTCAGGCTAATAAACAGTCTCCTTGGTAACTCCCCAGCAGGGAGTCACCAACCACAGTGGGATCTTGTTTTCTCAATACTTTCCAATTTGTATGATTGTGAAGATGTGATTTGTTGTTTAAAAAAAAAATCACAAAAACCTACTTCTCTCTCATGTCTTTATCAAGGGTACATTTGATTTATACATAAATAATTCTCATAGAGATTTTTATTTCAATAAAAATACTCATGTGTGGGTTGACTAGTTGCTCACCTCAATTATATTTGTTGTTAATAATATTCTGGATGTTTTCCCTTCAGTTACATTGATATCTCCTCTCTTTAAGATAGCTTGAAAATGATCACATCTTCATCAATTCTACTACACCAAGGACATGATGGTGGGTTCTGCAAGGTAATGGCAATGGAGTATGAGCTCTGATACACAGTAGCATGCTAGAGAGATTCTGAGGGTGGTCCTAGCAACAAACAGAACCTGCTCTCTGAGGATCAGATTTCATAGTGTCTACAAATGGTTTAAAAATATCAAGATGAACTGTATTCGGATGCTCCAAAAATATGTCCAGCCAATTCAAGTTTGTTGGAGATCTAAAAACGGTATGGTTCTGAGTATTCTCTGTCCCCTTTTCCCCACCTTTCTGATACCCTCACTTAGAAATTCAAGGAGTTGCCCAGAACTCAGGAGTTATTTTTTTTATTTTGAAAAGGCAGAGAAGATTGAGCTGAATTGATTTCAGGAAATTACAAAACATTTTTATCAGCCACAAGCTTCCCAAAACAGTAAAGACTCAACTTTTCAAAACATACATCTTACCTATCGTGCCATATGACCAAGAGTCTTAACCATCTCCAAAGGACTAAAGGTGAATATTATACAAAGGGAAATGGAAAGGCACATGGTGGTGAGTGTAATGGGAAACTGAGGACTTCCCAAGAAAGTCATTTGAAGAGAACCCCAAAACATAAACCTCTCACTTGATAATTCCAGACCCAATTTCAAGGGTATCTTAATCATTAAGGCTCTGGAAAAGAGAAGAAAGATCTGCTCCTGTAGTAGAAATATCTGATCTCCTGAACCTTTACTTAACTTCTTAGAAGAAGCTAACTAATTAATGAACTGGAGACATTCTAAGGGATCTGTAAACTGAGTAATCTCTATTTGTTGAGGAAGCCTGAGGTAAACTGAGCCTCCTTGGTCATTACAGTTTAATGGATTACTTACCTCTAAACAAATTTCTTTGTGAGGGGATTAGATAGTTTCTTACAAAATCATTAACTAAGGTAGAATGAGATTTCATTTATCTGGGAAATGAAATAGGGCAAACAGTTGTAAGCAGTTGTAAAACTGACCATCATAAAATTCAGGTCAAAATTTAACAAGTTCATGTTACTTCCAAGCATTATTCTTGTGGTCAGGATTATATAACTCTTTTCAGTATCTGTGGAAATTAACCTCTCTAGACTGGTCTGGAGTGCAGTCTGGAGATGTTCACTTCTTGCAAGTTGCTTAGAATAAATATTTCTATTCTTCATTTGAGATATCTCTGAGTATTTGTAAATTGGATTTGCACAACAAATATAACCAATAAGGAGCTACAATGAAGGACAGAATTAAAATGTGACTAAGACAGGGCAATCAAGTGACAAAGAACTTTCTGTACCCATGAGATGTCAAGCAAAATCATGGAAAGTCCCTAACATGGTTACCCCCCCCTGAAGTAAATTGTGGGGAAACAAGAGTCACCCAGGATGGATAGGTAGGGATGGACTGTGACCTACATTCATTATTTGTCTCCAAACTGCACTCCTGACTTTCTGTACCATATCATAGAAACCTCTCTACCCTGGAGGCTTGCTTACTTCATCCCTGACCTCCATACATTGGAAATACCTCTCTACCCTGGAGGCTTACTTTCTTCATCCCTGACCTCCACACATTCCCTCCATCCTGCAGCCTCTCCTATGTTCCTTCTGAAACCTCCACTTTGAGGAAGTGCCCTGCCAACCATCTTTCTGTCTTTTCCAGTCAAATGCCTAGAAAATGCCTCGCTACCAGCAACTTTGGAAATGTTGTCCCATCCGATTAGAGTATAAGCTCCTTAAGTACAAGCACTCTTGTATTTGTATTTTCAACATCTAACAAAGTATCTAATACTTAGAATATGCTTTAAAATGTGTGTTGGCTTAATCTGTATCATAGGAGTAACTCAATTCAGTGAGATCACAATTTATTTGAATATTCATTCAATGAGGGATACTATCTACTATTAGATTTTCTAATAATCAGTACATTAACATACTATCGAAAGAATTGAACGTGATGATGTTCCTCTTGCTGAACAAAAGCAGAATACAAAATTAGTTCCGTTTAAGTATAAGGATGACTCATGTATTTTCTTTGGATTATAGACAGGTTGAAAAAGTTGGTTTCACTGTGTACAAATGTATCATATTCCACGTAGAAATTGATACCAAAACCTGGTCTCTCATGGACTTCTACTGGAGACTCCCTTATCTGTGGAAGCCAGGCTAAGGGACCCACCCAATGGGCTGAACACATGCCTAACTTTCCAGTAAATATACTATGGTAGTAGCTCTTTGAGCTTTTGAACTGTGACCAACATGTAATCTTACACTTAGGACTTCAGGCATAATAACAAGAAACAAGAAGTGCCATTGAGTGTACTCAATGTGCTACCTACATAGCTTAATCCTTAAATCCCTCAGTCAGTTTCTTAACTTTAAAATATGCTACATCATTTCAGTAGGCACTTTAACATTCATTCTGGATTTTATCTGGAACTCCATATATCAAGAATTTTCCATTTATGATATAGCTCAGCAAGCTAAAAATCAGACCTGCCTAGATTCAAGGTTTTGAGAACCCGTAAGAACCAAGTGAAATGTCAGTGGACACTGGGAGAAACTTGTTAATCATCCAAAAGAACTCGTGGACCTTATGTTAACACAAAACCAAAAATGCTAATAACCCCTTACAAGGTACTTGGGAAAATTAAGGTTTTGAGAAATTACATTTGATGCTTTTTTTTTAAATGAAGATAGTTCTAGTTCTTACTTGGACAGATATATCCTGCATCCTTGAATTTTTGACCACCTTTCTCCGACTCAGGATAGCTTTAAAGGTTTCTCTCCACAAGAACAGAGTTAGGGCCCACTGAAGGAATACATATGTAGTTTCACTTTCAGTTACCCTTCAAGTCCTTTTGATGAGGTTAGTGGCAGGTTCCAGGTTCAGGGAACTAAATGAAGCGGTTTGGGGTTATATCCCCCTAGGATTCGGTGCAGAGGTAAAGGAATTTATGAACTTGAAAAGCTAGACTGATAAAAAGAAGTTTATTATTGGGATTGGGAAGTCAGCCTTTGCTATGCATGAATAGAAAGAAATTCCTTGGTGACCAGGTCCTGACAGAGAAGTAAAGTTTTAGCAGAGAAATCCCAACAGAGAGGTACAAAGTCACCTTAGGAAAATAGGTGAGAAAGAGATAAAGACAGGGTCATGCTGAAAGTGAGTATCACTTCAGTGGGCAGAGGGCTGCTGCTATACAAAGAGAAGAGAGAGGTTCCTTAGCTTAGCATGGCATGGCATGTTAGATCCTCTGCAAGGACTGAGCCCCAAGTTGGCTCTTTTTATAATAGAAGCCTAAGCTCCAAGCTCTTGTTGGGGGCTGGGTACATTTGAGCTGGAATCAGAATAAAGACTCTTAGAATTGAATGAGTATCTTTGGGCTAATCTACAATTCAATGGTCCTGGACTCAAGCAGTCCAACCTAGATAATAGAATCACTTATCTTGATTTCTTGGAGTGGGTCTCTCAGGGGAGAGCTTCTCTGAGGGAGTTCCCAAGCTTTCTCCCCAAAGTCCAAGAGAGAGAGTGAGAGAGTTTGGGGGCTCTCTCCTTGTCACTTTCACTTCTTTTTGCTTCAAACAACAAAATCATTTTTGGAAGATTTGTGTCCCATGAAGTCAGCAAGTGTTTCTTTAGCATCTACAATGTGCCAGGTACTGTGTTAAGTACTGAGGATCGTTCCCCCCCCCCCCCAAAAAAAATATTAGAATGGAATGGGAAAGATGTCTTGTAAAGATGGACCTCTAGTCGAAATGTGAAGTTCAGGAAACTGTGAGGTAGAGAGGAAGAAGGGTGCAAGGAAATGGAATGTCCTGTTCAAGGAGCATCAAATTGGTCAGTCACTACATGATGGAGTATACGTATGGAATTGAGGGAGTAATATTTAAGAAGTTAGAAAGGGCCAAATGAAAGAATGAAAAAGTTTCTAGACAACAATAGGAAAAAAATATGGAAATTCTAGCATAAGAGTTTGGAAAATATGACCCAGAAGGAAGGAAGGGGAGAAATGTCTAAAAAACATTTTATTTGATATGGAGCTCTACTTCTTTGAGGGGAAAGCTGGGTCTTCCAATAAGGAAGTATATTCTCCAATTCCAAGGAATAAATGTGGATTCATTGGTCACTTCAGGGGAAAGGTCAAGTAGTACTGGTTGGAGGAAGTAAGGATGTCTGGTGAGTCATTCCAAAGGTATTTCAGCAAGAACCTGGTCAACTGCTATCAAGGGTGGCCTAGGAAGACTTTCTCCCCAGGGCAGGTATAGAGGGTGTGACAAAACACTCCTGAGATGTGTCAAGCCAGAAAATGATGTCTCACTTCTGATTATTCATATATATACAAAAATCTAGAGAGGATTGCTGTGGGACCAAGTCATTGGGTTAGCCATCCAGCTGCACCCACTAAGCTCAGTGATGCATTCCTTATACCTTTGGTTCTTTCCTCTGGAAATGATTAGGTCATCTGAGTGGCAAGGGCTCTCCATTCCAACTTTCTGCTGGCCATTCTAAAGGAGTGTGAGAAACACAGCAAAGTTAAGTCTGTACTGTCCCTATCAAGGGATCGTAGGTGATTTCAACATTTGCATTAATCTTAGAGGAAAGCCTTTCACACTGAATGAGACCAGGTGAAGATTTCTCAACAAGTCTGAGATGGATTGGGTCAGATCATAAGTCCGCAGGCCTATCACATGATTCCCAGAGGTCTGTAGGGAGGAATGTGAGACCTTAGGTCTAAGTTTCAGGAAGTGACAGGAAGTGATGTGACCCACAGGAAGCAGACAACATTGCTGACCATCAGTCAATCACGCTTACTTCCTTTTCAGTCTATCCAATGAAAAGTCTTGGGTCTTTTGCTATTTAGCCAGATTTACTATTTCCAGCTCGCCAGGCCTGGCACAGTGCTGGGGGATGGGAGCTGAGAGGCTTTATGTCTGCTCAGGTGTGCTTGGGCTTCTCCTTGCAAGGACCGAATAAATGCTTCCTCTTTATAGCTGAAGATGTCTCTGAGTAGTCAGTTTGAATAAGGAGGTCTAGCACCCCTCCCTCATAATACTATATTTTGACAATACTGAGCCCAAGGCTTTTGCACAGATAGTCCATTCTGTTCTGGCGGCCCACTAGAATTATACACATTAATATACTCACGTATATTCTACCTGCAAACAAATATATATAAAATCTCATTTGAACCTTATCACAAAACAGAGAGCTAAGCATGAAGGGCATTGTTTGTGTGGTTCAGTAAACTTTTCAGTTGTGTCTTTGTGACACATTTGGAGTAGTTTGCCATTTCTTTCACCAACTCATTTTACAGATGAGGCAACCAGAGTTAAGTGACTTGTTTAGAGTCACATAGCTAGTAAGTATCAAATTTTAACTCCGTTCTTTCTGACTCTAGGCCTAGCACTCTACACCATGTTGCTGTTCAAATATCCCATGCACTGCTTGGGGAAGTTGTGAATTTCCAACCTTAGAGGTCTTCAAAGGGAAGAGTGTAAAGGGCTGGAACTCTGAAAAGGTGTCCTTAAATCTAGGTCAGCAAGGTACTTACAGTTAAGCATATACTTAGTACTTAGTATGGTGATATAATGGTTGCCCAAGCTCAGTGATGTAATCTTACTGATGTATTAAGGGCTGGGAACTGGGAACACTCTCTCAGCCACAGATACAAGAGAAGATGCCAGATTCCAGACTCCATCTTTGACCAGCCACATGACCCTCCTGTCTTCTTCACTCCTCCACTAAGACCAAGGACTCGGGCTGATCCTGAGATCCTCCAGAAAGTTAGCCTTTACAGAAGATGAATGGTGGAATGGAGCAAAGCTTTGTTTGAGTCAGGGGTCCTTAAACTTTTTAAATAGGGGGCCAGTTCACTGTCTCTCAGACTGTTGGAGGGCCAGACTATAGTAAAAACAAAAACTTTGTTTTATGGGCTTTTAAATAAACTTCATAGCCCTGGGTGAGGGGGGGGGTAAACATCCTCAGCTGCATCTGGCCCGCGGGCCATAGTTTGAGGACCCCCGGCTCATGGCTTACAGACCAAGATGGCTTCTAAGGTCATTTGAGATTATAGGACTCTCTAAAATCCCACTTTTCATTTAAATGATCCCCAGGATTTAGAATTATTTGAGTATTTTTTCATTGGAGGGGCCAAAGGCTTTATCAGGATACTCAAATTTTAACATTTGAAGATAACTTGTCATAGAACATGGAACATGGCAAAGTGTGGGAGCAATTTTGTTCTTTTGAATTTATCAGGTAGAAATAATTATAGTCAAATGCCCAACAGTAACAGCAATCATTATTTTGTTCATGTTAAGTTGTTTCAGTTCTGTCCAACTCTTTGTGACTTCACGTGGGGATTTCTTGGCAGAGATTTAGGAGTGGTTTACCATTTCCTTCTCCAGATAATTTTACAGATAAGGACATTTGAGGCAAATAGGGTTAACTGACTGGCCCAGGGTCTCACAGAAAGTCTGAGACCAAATTTGAATCTAGGAAGGTGAGTTTTGGCACTCTCTCTACTGTATTATCTCGACACCTATCCAGGCATTTGCATCCCCATTTTATATAAGAGGGTCTCAGTTTGTCAGAGATGATGTCCATTTAGTAATTAAAAGCTAGGTTAGAACTGAAACAAAAAATGGCCTAGTTTGCCATCACAAAAGAATCAATGTGGGAGGGGAAGCCCCTTAGTGTTTCCGGCCAGAACAAAAAACAATTGTTATTTACACTCACTCTGAGTCATCAAAACACAAGGAGCTAGAAAGGCAGACTTGGACTGGTACTAATTATTGGCCATTCAATGAAAGTCAGAGTGAATAGGGTTTGAAGGTATTGGAATAGTCAAGTAACTCTATTAAATTACAATGGCCTTTTTCAAAGACTGCTTTTTAAGAACTACAGTTTAAGAAATCATAAATGAGAATTATACAAGAAAGAGATGTAATTACCCCAGCTTTTTGAAAATAGGATAAAATTTAAAAAACCTAACTCCCCAATCCCAAGATATCTTACAAAATAAAAGCCATCAAAAGTTATATTCCTTTGAATCCACATGAAAAGGATCATTTTCCACGTGGATAGAGGGACCATATGTGATAAAAGGAGGAGAAGAGAAAAAGAAGAAATAGTAGCATTGCTCAACCCCGAAGTGGCTAGGTGCCCAGAGAGTAACTACTACTATCCATAGATTAGTGTTTTGTCTTGAGGTGTGGGAATTGGAGTTAAGATAGAGCTTCAAAAAGTCATCAGATTCACTCTCTCCATTGGAGCCCAGTGGCAAGACAAAAGTCGGCAACTGATGATAGCCCAGGATTATAAAGATACAATTTAGCTGGAAGACTAGGAGACCTCAGAAAAAATATAGTTATAAGGAAAAGAATAGTAGTGTCTTGTTCTAGTTGCTTCAGAGTTAGATTCATTTTGTGTGGAATAGAGAGATAAGGTGAAGAACTTACAGGAATGGATGAATTCTTTTTCTGTATTTTATTTTCATTATTTCTGTGTTTCCCCTATGACCTGTATAATATGTGCAGACCCATATTTACCTGAGCCTTGGCCAGCTATAAACATATTTACTTTACCTGAGCTGATGATATTTATCCATATTTAGTCTATTAACTTGACCACTCTCTGCTTGATTATCTAAAAGCCTGAAGGCCTGATTTTTTGTTTCCCAGAAATCATGTGATTTCGGGAAACAGAAACCTTCCATTCCAATCTCTCCAGATAGAAACAACCAATTAAATGCCTCCCCCTCCCTTTCTCAGTGCTCTTTTACTTGGGATGTAATCTCTTGTATAAAGGCTGTGTATTTTTACTACTTGGTTAGCCCTCCTACCACGAGCTTTCTCATACTCCGCAGGTTTAATACACAACCTTTCTGCTTTCTATTTTGAGTGATCTCTGAGTAGTCATTTTCCTTCACCACTTCAATTTTCTAATCCTAAGTATCTCTGGCCTGTCCAAGGAATCCTACTTCCTATCCTGAAACTTACCTTTCTTGACACCCTGCAAATAGATTAGGACTCTACATCTGAAACAAGAGCTACAATTGTTAGCAGGCCCCAAGGCCCTCTTGCCTATCTGTAATAATAATAGCTGATTTAATATTTATATGACAATAAGTTGCAAAACACTTCAAAGTTTACTTTACAAATACTCATTTGAGTTTTATAATAACTTTGTGGGGTAAGTGCTATTGATTCAGTGTGGGAATAAGGGAGAGAGGATCCTCTCTGCTTGGAGTCGTAGGTCTAGAACCCCAAAATCAGTGGCAAAAAGGAAGGTTTATTTTTCACTAAGAAGTGCTCTCTTAGTGGACAAATCCCTTAATGAAGAAATTTGCAAAGAATGTGTTAACAGAAACCTATTTTATGAGCAAATCTTGGGGAGCTGGGGGCAGTTTGAGCTGATTATCAGACCAAGATCTCCCAATTGAATGAAATTACTTAAAGGCTTCTCCCCCCCCCCCAATTTGGAATTTCCTGAAAGGGATCTGACTACCCCAATAGATCAATGTGTGTGTTGTGGGGGGGGGGAAGGGGTTATTTACCTAAGATCTCTAATTGAATGAAGTCACTTAGAAAAGGTTTGTCTGGAAACTATGCTTTTTCCAGACTTTTTGAAGTGTGAGACTTTGAATGTCCCTTCTTTTACAAATCAAAGCAGACACAGCTTCAGAGTTCACTCTCATCACTATCACTATTATTATTATTCTCATTTTAGAGATGAAAAAACTAAAGTACACAGAGTTAAATGATCTACCCAATATTACATGACTAGTAAATATTTAAGGACACTTTTGAACTCAGGTCTTCCTAATTCTGGGCCTAGGAGTTTAGCTGCCTCCTGTTAGTACTGAATTCCTTCCTCCTTTTGATCTTTGAGGCAATAATCTTGCTGCCTAATCATTTTTTAGACTTGCCAGAATATTGGAGAATGGCACCTTCCTAATGAGTCCTGAAATAACTCATTTAACCATCTTTGAAGATTTCTGTGCACATTTCCTTTGCCTAAGATGAGAGTAAAGCCAACTTGTAGCCTCCTAGCAGACCTAGCACATTTTCAACTGGTGAAATTTATGAGAGTACCGGCTTTAGAGGTCGAAGCCAACTGGAACATTTCAGGCACATAGTAGACATGGGACTTTAGACAACTCAAATCACTGCACTTAACCTCAGTTTTCTCATCTGTTTAAAGCTCCTGCCAGCATTTCATTAGTTTATTTTTATATATACAGTAGTAGGCTGAATCAGCAGCCAAGCACACTTCTGCTACACCAAAATTTAAGCCAGAACCTCCTTCAATTCGCTCCACTGTTCAACCAGCTTCCTGGAGAGGCCCTATGGACAATTGTGGAACCAATTACTATCAGGGTTACCAGCATACTATCAGGTTTCTACGACCTCTGACACAGGAATATCCAAAATAAGGAAAAGCTCAGATTTTGTCAAAATTCAGATTTCCTTAATGTGAAATACAGTATTGCCCAGCCTTTTGGTATATTCTATGCCTAAGAATTCAAACATCTTAAACCCCAGTTCATTATATAATTCATTTCCTGGGGACTCAAACAACACAGAGAAGGAAAGCCCCCAGAACATTAGATTTTCCAGTCACATTAATCATTTGAAGAGATCTCACCTGCTCTCCTTGCTTACCCACATTCCAACCAACTTTACAAGAATAATCAGGATAAGTTAAGGACACATGGCTCTTTCTAGATTCTTCCTACTCTCCAATGGAATCTACAATCAGCTTCAGAATCTGAGAAATGACCTTGGTATAACTTTAGAAGCAGCTCCACCATCCTGTTCAAACAGTCCAAAAGCTCTGCTTTCCTAATTCTGACCTTACAAATTGTTGAAATATTCTGAAAAGAGAGTTCCTTAACTTCCCACCAGTAAATAGCTCTAATAGACTTTTTTTTTTTACATTCAATTAAATTTTCCTCTTGGACATTGGGGTAAGGGTAAAAATTTAATATATCTTCCCTGGACTGTACTTCCAGCTTTCACACACATTCCCCAAGTCATGGAATCAGAAGGAGAGAATTGGAAATCCAGTGGCTATCTTGTTTTACCTTTTTCCAACAGAAATCCCCACTATCCTATTGCTGGAAAATGGTTATCCATCTGTTATACCCTGAAGAAAATGATTATATCTCCCCTTCCCCCACCTTTTTCCTTGCCGTTAGGACTGGGAGAATTCAGTAAGGAAAAACCTTGAAGCTCTGGCCACTTTACATTCTATTGTATCATAAAATCCAGGAGCATTATCTCCATCCTTGCTAGGATTAATTTTCCCTCCATTGAGTATTGCCCTTCCCCTTGCTGTCTCCTGCCCAAGATCTTCTTGACCCTTATCCTATCAGGATTAAATTATAATCCTTTCCTGGAATATGGTTTATCTGCTCACCCAGTGTCCTCAACTCTCTCATCTGCCTTTATTTCCCCTATAAGATTGTATACTCGGGTTATTCTGTTTGCAGACCCTAGTTAGCTATAAAAGTTCTTTGCCTTAAGTCCTCAAGGCCAGAATGATTTTTGAAAATGAGTTCGATTTGATCAGCTAAACTCTATACATTAAAAGATTATAAACCATTCTCTGTCTTTCCTCAGTTTCTCTGGCATTACACATTCTCTGCTGGAAGACTTCCAAGGAAAGGGCAACCCATACCATTCAGGGGCAGAGCAACTCTCCTTAGCAAGTTTCCCCAGTCATCCTACCTACAATGACCTGTCTGCATCTTCTGCCATTGTGGAACCAAGCAAAATTATTTTAATCCCTCTTCCTTCCAAATGGCATCTCCTCAAATCTTAATTCCTTCAATCATTCCTCATGCCACAGACTCAAGGCCTCTTCCATGTCCTGGTGGCCCTCCCCTGGACACTCTGCAGTTCATTAAAGTACCTCTAACTGTGGCCCCCAGAATTGAATACTCAATGCCATTTGTTGGAAACAGTGCTCTCAATGGAGACCCAGACATTCCCCTTTTCAGCAGCCTCATCATACTGCAAACTCACACTGAAAAATCTCAGATCATTTTCACATAGATGGCTATCCTCATCTCTCTCCCTGTCTTGTACTTATGACATTGATTTTTTTTCTACCCAAGTATAAAGACTTTAATAATTCTTCCTGTTGAATTTTGTGATTAGATTCAGCTCAATACTTCAGCATAGTGCTTCTTTACCTAGTCTATGAATTTGTTCTTTCAAAATATTTTCATATTTTCAGTTTTTTTTGAAATGCTATATATTTTATTTTGTGCGCTTAAAAACATTCTTTGAAGAGATCCATAGATTTCATTATACTTCCAAAGGAGTTCATGACAGAAGGAAGGAGGGAAGGAAGAAAGGAAAGAAAGAGAGGAAGGAGAAAGAGAGAAGGAAGAGAGGAGGGAAAGAAAGGAGAAAGAGAAGGGGATAGAGAAGGAAGGAAACAAGCATGTACTAAGCATGCCTCATCATACTGCAAACTCACACTGAAAAATCTCAGATCATTTTCCAAGCATGTACTTACTATGTGCTAAGGAACCATGTGCTAAAAAGAAAAAACAGTCTCTGCCCTCAAAGAGTTAATATCCTAATAGGAGAAGACAACAAAGGAGTTGAAAAGTGAGCTCAGATGTTAAGGCAGTGCTGAATTTGGAAAGTCAGGAATAGGTCTGGAAGGAGAATAAAGGGAGGCTGGTCTGAACCTGCCATAAAAACTCCAGAAGAAACTTCCCAAAAGGAGAAGGGGGGGGTTATTCCATGGTAAGCAGTCTGCCACAGGGATGAGATTTTCCAGGGTAAGAAGGTCCCATTTGATTTAGAGAAATTTTTAGAATTTGACAGTGAGAGACATGATTTTTGAAGGCCAGAAGGCCACTAAGAGAGAGGGTGAGAAATCTTGGTCTAACCCATCAACTCCAAGTCCCCATTTTAAAAAGTAGAAGAGTAAGCCCCAAACATCCACAGGCAGAAGAGTGGAGAGCTAGGGAGCAACCTAATTTCTTTCTTAATCCAGCTCTCTTCCCTTTACATAATGCTGCCCACACTTTCCTCTCACAGATGTTCTATTTTTCTACATTATTTTCTTATATTAGTGGCAACATCTGGCCAGTGTTCTTATTTTGTAGTCAGGAAGAAATGTGTTTTTTTTTTTTTGGTTGTTGTTGTATTATTCATTTTTTTCCCCTTTGTTTATGGTTTCCAAGTTGAAAAATCAGAAGTCAATGTTTTGTTTGTCTCCTTTGATGGTTACTAAGTTTAGAAATTAGAAGTGTTTCTTCCTCTTATTTGCCTGACTTTCTGCTGATGTTGCTATTGAGAGGAACTAAGTGAGATTTTTGAGATACCATGTATCAGATCAACTAGGCTAAGATGCAATTTTTTTTTTTTTTTTTTACAAACTCTTTATTTCTTAGCACTTAGCTAATTTCACATTATGGACCCTCACCTGAGACTTTTTATCCTTCTAAATAACACTTTTTTCTTTTGTCTAGAGTCTAGACCATCTGATTTCACAGGGGATATCCTGTGCAGATCAAGGAGATGGTTTGTAAGATAATTTGTCTAAGGGCCCAGAAATTGACTATAGCCTTAAAATCACAGAGACAAAATGTATCAGAGGGAGAATTAGACCGTAAAGTTGGCTACTTTTTGGATATTGTTACATTTGTTGAGGTTGTTAGGGATACATAAGCCATCTTCTGTTCAGAGTCTAAAACAATACTTAGATCCTGGACTCCTTTCCTCTATGTCTGACTCTTGTCTTCTCTATCTCCTTCCGTGGTCAATTTCCTGTTATGATTATCAAATACACCCCTCCCCCAATACACAGAATACCTCCCTCCTTCTTCCTTTTGACCCACATCATGGTAGTATCTCTCAAAAGTGGATAAAAATACATAGATGATAAAAAGACTCTTTAAAGGCCGGAATATTTGCGGGATTGACTTAAAAAGTCCAGTTTTCAAAAAGGTTTATTGCTCAAACATATTACGGTACATAGGGCGGTTTGGAGAAATGTAATTCTCCGGTTTTTTTTGATATGTGGAAGAAGTTCTTACCGAGTCTCTATACTATAAGCAGGATTATTTTGCCAACGTGGGCCAATGCTGCACAGAAAGCACCGAGGACCACATACAAGGACAAAGCAATTGTTTCCGAGAGACCTGGGTGTGACATAAAACTTAATGTTACCACAATAAAAGCAACAAAAACTTTTAATTATATTTCAATTTTACGTTATAGTCAATTAAAGAGAAAAGAATGGGAAAGGAGCAAAAGGCAGGGGGAGAAATGCTGAAATAGAAGCAGACGGGGTGGGTGAAGAGACAGGAAGTGAGAAACAAAGAAAGCTAAAGGCTTCAGGGAGGAAGAGGAAGAGAAACACCGAGGACGGAACTTTGCGTGTGAGAGAGACAGAGATTCAGAGACACACACATGCACACGTACACACACCCACGCACGCTCTCGCTCGCCCGCCGGTCGCTTGACCCCCGGGCCAGTTGGGAGGCTGCACCGACCAGGTGGCCGGCCTCAGTTTCCCTGTCTCTAGTAGCCCCCCCAACTCCCTCCCCCGTCACGTTCAGCTCCGGGCTGGGGTTCCCCGGTGGAACTGCAAGTTTTCGGGCGCCCAGGCGGGGCGGGGTGAAAGGGAAGGGTGACGTCAACCTCCAAACTTCCTCCCGAGCGGAGCTCAGAGCCGGGGGACTCGGGGAACAGTGACTCCCTAACTTCCCCTGACTTCTCCCTAGCTGGAGTTTCAGGGACGGGACTTGACTCTAGCTCTGGCCGGTCTGGAGAATCCTACTTGCGCCGACTGTGTATCAGGGTTCACCTCTGGACCTGAGCCCCCCAGGCTCGGCATTGTAGAGGGAAGCCCCCGCCCCTCCCCCGCGGACAGAGCTGGGGGGAGGGGTAAGTAACCGAGTTCGGAGCCTCGGAGTAACGGAAGGTGTGACCCCGGCCAAGCCGCTCGGTCTCCCAAGGCCTCGGCTCCTGCTTAGTCTAAAAGGGTGGGTGGAGGGTCGTTGGGTGGAACTGCCCGTGTTAACACGTGCCCCACCCCCCAAGCATTCGACCCTCAGCTCGCCCTCTGTGACTGAGGCCTGACAGCCAATCAGCGCGTCCCGCCCGAGCCGAAAAGGCCGGTTCTGCTTCCTACGTCACGAGCAGCTGGAAAAGAGCGCGAGGCCCAGGGCACTGAGAGCGGGAAGGGAAGGGCGGGGGATTTCCGGAGCAGAAAGGGAGGGGGGAAGGGACGAGGGAATCTAGTGCCGGCAGCGGAACTACCCGGCGGAGGAAGATGCCTCCGTCGTCTCTGACGTTGCTTTACGCGTTGGGGCGGGGCCTTGCGCTCGGGCCGGGGACCTTCTGGGCTGGGGGCCACGCCCGCTCCGGGCGGAGGTGAGAGGAGGCTGAATGGCGAAGGTACTCCCAGCCCCACCTCCTCGAGCGGAAACTGGCCGGCGCTGTACGGGCCACCCTGACGCCTATAGATCCCTTCTCGCCGAGGCCTCCTGCGCGCTCGGTCGTGCGGTCTCTGCGGCTTCCGTAGCCGAGCTGTGCGTGGGGTGGGGGAGGGGCGCGAACGTAGTCACGTGAGCTGCAGACTGGGGACAAGCGGATCGTGGGGGAAGGGCGGGAAGTTGGGGGAGGGGGAATCCTGTGCTGTCCAGGCAGGGGGCGAGGGCCCGTGATCCCTTGCGTAATCTTTGGCCCCAAGAAGCGGAGACTCAAATGCTCTCGGAACGAAGTGGGGTACTAGCTCCAGAGTCCCGCAGTCTCGGTCCCGGTCCCTCTCCCTTATTCTGAGAAATTAACTTCCCGGAGCTAAGCAACTGAGGTACCCCTCTGGTGAACTTCCGTGCCGAGGCCCCCAGTTGCGCGAAGGCACCCCGGGGCTGGCTGGCGGCCGTTCCGAAAGTGCAGCATGGGGGCCCCGAACCGATTGCTCAAGGCTTGCGGGGCGGCTCCCCTGGGGCGTCGGGGAGCTATTCACCAAAGCATTCTTCCCGGAGGGAAAAGTAGGATACTTCGTCTATGCGAATGGACCCAAATTAAAACTATTATAATCCTAAATTACATGTTTAAATGAAATACTTAAATTCAACATAATAAACCTAAATTAAAACTATTGTAAAACATCTCACGCCATATTTAGACAATGAGCTATTTCATGACTGAAAGATAAACATAAGGGTTAGTTTTACTGTACTTGTAAAGAGCATTGTTTTTCCTTGTTGAGATTTTCTCTTTTCTATAGGGAATATTTTTTATCATGTGAAAAGAGTTTCTAATTTGTTTTTCCTGGATTTAACAAGGTAAGTAAGGTGTGATAAAATAGATGTTTGAGAAACCTTTGTAAAAGTATATTATGTAATACATAAGTTTTGTATGTATAGCTATATGTGCATACATATATAACTTTCATATTTGATATCTGGTGGATTTTAGGAGATCTATGATTTGACAGATACTACATGATGTTCTTTTCCCTCTCAAGAGCTTAAATATAAGTTCTATTTATATCCTAAGATGATATGAATTAAACATTTTAAGACCTTGTTTCTGTTCATTCAGAACAACTGATTGGGTTCAAAATTCTACTTGAAGAGTATGACCTGCAGTGTGTTTTGAAATGTAACCTGGAAAAGAGAGACACAAAGAGTCCCTGCTACTCTAGGAGCTCAAAATCCCGTTGATTTTCCATCAGTTGCTTATTAGTAAGTGTTAAGGTGTCACGTGGCTCCTGTGTATTTCAATAGCTCTCCCGTGTATTCTAGCAAGAAAGAGTAATAAAAAGAGTAATTGTCAAAGTTAGGACCATTCTTTCTAATGAAAAAATTTCATCAGCACCGTTCATTAGGACTGTAATTTCAATTACAATTAGGTAACCCCTCAAAAATAAAGTTAACTTCAAAATCTGAAAATGAGGATTTTAAATTTTAATCCTCATGTGTTATTATATGGTCCCTACAAGATCCACTCTGAAGTGGCAGGTCCTTTAGGGATACTTTCTAGACAAATCCAAAGAGTGACTTTAATATTGGGGGTGACTTAAGCCTGTTGGTGGCTTGGGCACTAGTCACATCAGGCCTGTTCTTTCTACATAGAGAATCAGTCGATTCAGGATTCAAGTGGAATTTTAGACTTCTATTTTCAGGCCACCTCTATTGACCAAATTGCCTGGACGATTGCCATGTTTTCACAGTGCTAAAAAGAACATGTTCTATGCATCTGCTACGTGTCTAAGATTTCCATTGAAGGGGGTCTGAGCCAGTGCCAGGTCCTGACTAAATAAGTTACAAAGTTTATGCTAACCCAGAAATCCCAACTCCAGAGCCTTGTTAATTTGAAGAGAGGCTCTTCTCCTGCCCATTGGTTCACACTATACCACATAAAAACCATGAAAACTAAATTTGTTTATATAGAACTGTTCCAATAAAGTTGCTTAAATCCTCTAGGATTCCTTGTTCCTTACAGCAACTCCTTCACAAATGCTGTCTTTGTGAGTTCATGAATGGGTCCAAATTTAGCTGGCCAGTCCCTGACTCCAAAAACTATGAAACATAGTATAAAGTAGTCCAGGAAATAGTTTGGTTGAACCACTAATTGTATCAATTCAACAAATATTTATTATTGTCTTTTGGTCTATTTTCTCATCTGTAACATAAGGAGGGACAGACTAAGTAAACTCTAAGGTCTATCCCAGCTCTAAAAACTCTAATTCAGCCTCTCACATTTCTATAAATAGCCTTAGTCTTAGTGTACATACATACCACTCAAGTTTTAGCTACGCCTCCAGAAACTCCTTCCAGACACCAGCTATGGATTTCTCTGCCCTGGGTGATCTGCTGTGTCCCACCCACCACGTATCTGGCCGGGACAGCAATTGGAATGTAATGTTTGCTGTTCTAGACACACCCTACCTATGTGGATCAGAAAATGGGAGGCATTCAGCCAGTGCATGCCACTTTAAGAACTAAATAGAATCAGTAATGGCAATGTTCTCTGTCTCCTAGAAGGGACAGGAGAAGCCTTTTTGAGACAGCATTGAGAGAAGATAGGAAAGATTGGGTACAACAGGCATGCTGCTAAACTCGAGAGAAATGCCATTTATGCGACAACTTGATACTGAAATTTACAGGTCAGAGGAGATAAAGAGAAAACTGGGAAACAGACCCTGTACCCTGGGAGTTTATAACCTACTTTAGAAGGTGATATGTACATGTGAAAGTGATCACATGAAGCAAACTTTGTTTACGTATCAAATGAGGGATACAAATGTAATCCCAAAATAGCAGAGGAGAGAAGAGAGGAGGACTTGAGAGCCACTGGATCCAACCTGTACCAGAACAGGGATTTCCTGCTTCATCCCTAACAAATCATCCAGCTTAAAGGATTCCACAGCAGGGGATCCACCATATGCAGTAAGGTACAGAGTGCTAAACTACTGACTTTGGACAACTCATTTATCCTTAGCTTAGGACTCTTCAGTAAAAGTAGCACCTGGCCTGTTGAGATTGCCAGGATCAGATGAGATACTGCATGGAAAGGACTCCTGAAGCTAAATAACTATCAGCTGTTCTTAGCTCCTGAGGCAATGCTTTCCTTTCACTAAACTAAAAGTACTTCCTTGCATCTGCCATCCATGGATCCTAATTCTGTCCTGGGGACCAACAACCACTCTAAAGGCCCCCGTTTTCTAAATGACAATCTTGAAAACAATCCTGCCACCCCAAGTGTTTTCTTTTCCAAACTAAACACTCAGTTTCTTTAACCAGGCCCCAAATGCCATTATTCTCTCCAGGCCTTCACCAGAAATCCTGACTGCTCTCCACTACTTCATAAGTGGCTACGGAAGGAAGAGAATACATTCTCCTGTCACTTCCTGATCTGGATCCTAGGCCTCATTTAAAGCAGCCTTAGGTGGCATTAGCTTTTTTAGATGCCAGGGTACAACCTTTCTTAGTGTTTGAATTTACAAAGTCCATTAGAACTCCAAGACCTTTTGCACATGATCCACTATCCATACTTTTTCAATCTGGTGTTTAAGTACAGTGTTGAACCCAAGGTAAAACTTGATATTTATGCTTATTTTTTTACTCTATTAGAGTCATACTAAGGTTAGTTCTAGTATGTTGAGTTTTTTTTTCAAATCCTAATTTTGTCATTCAATTTATTTCCTATCCCTCCTGGGTTCCATTTACAAATCTGATAAGCACACCACATATTAATTAAGCAACACAGGGCAGGATTCAGCATAGATCCCTTAAGCACTCCACTAGAAGCATTTCTCCAAGTTGGCTGACATCCAAACCCTGAAAAAAACTATTCTTGATATAACATTCGACTGGTTTTTAGTCGGCCCTAGTCATTTAATCCACACTACTCAATTGTATCCACAAGAATTTTATCGAGTGCTTTGCTCATATGCAGGGAAAGGTATCAATGTCATTCATTTTCAGAGACGTCTAATAAAGAACAAAAAATAAGCCTCGATGGGCATGAGCTCTTTCCTTGCAGGTTCTTTTTGTGCTTCTCTTTCTAATCACTAATATTTTTTAAAAGTTTTTGTTTTTTTTTTAGGATTTTGTTGGGTTAGGGTTTGGAAACTTCATAAATGTTGCTGTTTTGGGGGGAAATGGGTAGAATTGTCCTCCGATGCTGCCGGCACTGGTCCTCGGAGCAGGTAGGGGTCGGGGTTACCTTTGCACACCTGCGCGGCGGCGGCGGCGACGCCCGAAACAGAGACAGGTAAGTCTGGGAGGGGCTGGCTGGTCGGGGGTGCTTCTGTCGGAGACACATTCAATTTGACTCGCCGGAGCCCAGTCTGAAATGATCGCCAGGCAATGGGGACAACGGGGAAGGGGACTCAGGGGGTGCCGCTTTGACCCGGGAAGTGACCGGATGAAGTGAACAGCACGATTGGGGAAACGGCAGCGGCGAGGACTCCGCGGGGGCACCCCCCGAGCGCTGCACTAGGTCGAGCCAGAGACGGACCTCGGGACCCTGGCCATAAGTGCGCCCGGGGGAAGGGGAGGGGGGAAGCTGCTCTTCGCGGCATTTTCCTGCAGGGGGCGACGCTCCTCAGCGGTGTGAGGACGGGAGCCCGCTTGCGACGCCTCCCGCTGGGAAGAGGCGGTTAAACAGGGACTACTTTGCGCGAGGGCGCGGTGACGTCACGGCGGAGGCGGCCACGGGGCGTGCGGCGTCCAGCACCTGGCAGCGGCGGGAGGAGCCGGAGCAGTCGCCGAGGACTCTGGTTATTCTTGCCGCGGGTTCCGGCTGCGTTGGGCGTGCGCGGAGCTCGCTGCGACGATGGCGTCCGGGCCTCACCCGATCCCGGCCGCGGCCTCGGCCTCCTCGGCCTCGTCCTCTTCGGCCTCGGCTCCCGCCTCCTCCTCGTCGGCCGCCTCTTCTTCCTCGGCCCCCGCGGTGACTGCGGCGGCCTCGGGGGGTCCGGTCTCGGCGGCCTCCGGCAGTGGCCCCGCGGCCGGAATCCTCATCGGCGACCGGCTGTACTCGGAGGTGTCGCTGACCATTGACCATTCGCTGATCCCGGAGGAGCGGCTGTCGCCCACGCCGTCGATGCAGGACGGCCTCGACCTGCCCAGCGAGACGGACCTACGCATCCTGGGATGCGAACTCATCCAGGCCGCCGGCATCTTGCTTCGGCTGCCCCAGGTAGGGCCCGGGGAGCAGGCTGGGCGCCGCGGGGGGGGGCCTGGGGGGAGGGGCGCGGCCGGCCCGGGCCGCACAAAATGGCGGCCGCGCTGGGGCCGGGCTCGTGGCTGACCCCGGCGCTTCCGGTCTCTCCCGACTGCAGGTGGCGATGGCGACGGGGCAGGTGCTGTTCCACCGCTTCTTCTACTCCAAGTCCTTCGTCAAACATAGTTTTGAGGTAAGGCCGCCGGCTGGGCCGGACACCTGGCACCCTCCCCCACCCTTCCGAACTTTCACTTTCACCTCCACCTCTTGGGAGCCCAGAGTTAACCCAGCTAGGATAGTGTCCCTGCTTTCAGACTGGGTAGGCTCGGAGCCGCAGGGGAGAGTCCAAAGGTACTCCGGTCCCGGAAAAGGGTCCGGGTCTCTTTAAGTGGCTGTTCAAGGTCACACAGGTAGCAAGAGGAAGAGCCTGGGACTGGTATCCAGGTCCTCTGATGCACCTAAAGTCCCACAGTTGAATTCAAGGCCACCGGCTCGACTGACTGGCCAGTTGTGCCAAACTTTTTTTTTTTTAAGCTTAGACCGAGGGTTTTTTTAATTAATATTTTTGTGTCACTGACACTTGGCAGTCTGGGTGAGCGCCATGGACTCCTTTTCAGAATGATTTTAGTGTGTAAAACAAAGTTTGTGGGCTTGCAAAGGTAACCGAAGCTTAGAAAGGTAACCCCCCCCCCCCCAGCTAAGTTCACAGATTCACCTACCCCACTTTCTGAATTCTTAGGAACCCCTATTTATATCCACAGAAAATAGGCAGTAAGAAATAGGACTGGTACTTTTGTTCCTTCAAGATTGGATGGCCAATCTTAATTTGTGAGATTTAATGAACACTTATAGGGAAAACGTAGTCTAGGTTTAGGTTACTTTCCCTTTCCCCTTTCCTTCTCTCCCCGCTCCCCCCAAATAAACATAGAATATCTGTCTGATCTTCTTGGGAAATTGGTTCTTTTCAGATTGTTGCCATGGCATGTATCAATCTCGCTTCCAAAATTGAAGAAGCACCTCGTAGAATAAGAGATGTGATAAATGTTTTTCACCATTTACGACAGTTAAGAGGAAAAAGGTAAGATTGACATTTTTGAAAATAATGTCTCTACTGTGTACCAGTACCATCAGGTTTAATTTTTTTTTTTTTTTAAGATTCCCCACAGGATAAAGTTAATCTGACATAAGGAAACAAAAAGGCTGTTTAGGTAGTAAAGTTCACATGGGTATTTGACCACAATGTGGCACTTAAAATTGGAGAAACAGTAATAAAAAGTAGTTACTCATTGGTAACAAGCTTGTTCAGGCAGATTCACTTACAGTTGACTATACAGTATTGGAGGCCAGTTACGCCTTAAAAGTGTGGATTCTGCTCTGAGATGATGAGCATACCCTGTTCATTTGTTTTGAAGACAAAGTTGGAAGTGTAAACAATGTAGTAAGGTAATTTTGTAGCAAAGTTTTTTGTTTAGTTTATGTATATCTCCCTGAAGTCTAGTTAATTCTTTATCAATTGAGGTTGGCTTTTGTTAGAATACTTCTCAACATCCAACTACGATATATCGCATAATACCGGATCTGAAAGGACTGCAGGATGATAAAGGTTGAAGTTGAAGTCAAAGGGATTAAACAGGTATTTTGTTCTGGTTAGATACAGTC
Source organism: Antechinus flavipes (assembly GCF_016432865.1). Taxonomy (NCBI): domain Eukaryota; kingdom Metazoa; phylum Chordata; class Mammalia; order Dasyuromorphia; family Dasyuridae; genus Antechinus; species Antechinus flavipes. The sequence continues at coordinate 15,753,002 of NC_067400.1, read as the reverse complement.
TCAGGAGTGGGATAGAAAAATAAGAGTTTGGGTTGAATTATAGTGAGGCATGGGAATTGGATTTTATAAGTTAAAATGCAGAGGTTGAAACTAAAGTTTTTTTTTTTTAATCAAATTTGCACAGTTAAACAAACCCAAGTTGTTTCTTTATGTGCTTATTTAAGGAAAAGTCTTCTTTTCAGGGGTTTCTTCATTTGTAGGTGAATTTAGTACATCCTGCAGAAGGATACCTTTGGCTTAGTTTAGATCTTAAGTTTCATTCTTACGGAATGCTGATAATTGGTAGACAAACTTGTTATTGGTTTGAAAGGGAGTTATAAAAGGATAGTGGTACTGAGATTGTTCATGCTTTATTTGGCTGGGAATTGGGAGCTAGTTCCTGAATCAGTTACCCTTTGTCGGCCTTAAGTCTTGGCTGAATCCAGAAGTTGGCAATAGTGGGGCTCTTCTGAGTTCAACACAAAAGTGCGGGACGTTCCCCTAAATGAATAGGGTAATTAATAATAAATTATCTTGAATATTACTATCACAAGGTACTTTTCAAAAAAATTCTACATTCTTTTTCTTTCTATTCTCCCTTCCCCACGGCCTTTTTCCCCACATCCTACCACACCGAGTGAAAGTTTTTAGAGAAGGAAATTTCTAACTTTGGTGACATTGAAATAATTGAAAATGGATTTTTCCAAATTAATGCCGTTTTCTTCTGTCATTAAAATATAGCCAGTTTGTACAGCTGTACAGTGTGGATTTCTTTATTTTTTTCTATGCCTTTCAAACTTTTTCCAAAATAAAACTCACCTGAATTAGTTTAGCTGATCAGTGGAAGTAATTTTATCTCAATCTTCAAACGATTAATGTTAAGCTAGAGTTACGTAATCACAATGAAGATGAACTAATTCTCTTTTCCTAGAAAAATTTGTTAGGCTTGATTGATATTTTTTTAAAAATGAGGTCATAAATTAGATACTTTATTTGTACAAATATTCCCTACCCAGTGTCATTGGTGCATGTTATTATGGCTGAAAAAAACCAAACCCAGCAATGCTTTCTTTTGTCATTAAAACCCTGTTGATTCATTTATGGTGAAATTACTTTTCTCCATGCAATCTGTCAAGTGAATTTGCATGACATTTGAAAGAAATATTAATCATGCAGAAATTTTTTTTTTTCTAAAGCAAGCAGGATGTAAAAGTTTCTATGCATTTTTACAAGTTTACAAGCATGTAACTTGTATGTGTTATTAACTTCAACTCTTTTTTCCCTTGCAACCGACTATACAGCGACCAGCTACATTTACCAAAGCCTGGGTGATGTGGAGTGGTACATAGCGATGAAGCTGTCGTCATGGCAACAGTGAGTGAAGTATCGAAAATCCCCAAGGAGAAGCCAGTGCTCTGAGAATAGGTCACTGGAATCGGGGACTAACAGGTTGGCCACTGGTGAACCATTTGGAAAAACTCCTGTTTCTTGTTAAAAGCTTTTGTCTTTGCTGTCCAAGTTGTTAGTATTGTAGGTCGGTAAAAATATATATATATATGTGGGGGTGGAGTGGGAAACAGTTTTTTTAGGCCATTAGGAAAAGAATAATCGAGTAAAATAGACGGTTGCTTAATTTCCCAAGGCTCCAGGTTTATGTGGCACATCCACGAAGTGTTTCCTGATGCCACATCCCCACTTCAAAGTTCTTAGTGTGCTATCTTCTGTCTTTCTCTCTCTTTTTCTGTTGATAGTTTTTCTTCCATGTTACCTGCCCCACCCCACCACTGTCACCCATTCACTGAAGGTCCTTGAGAGCAGGAACTGTTTGATTTCTGGTTTTGTTTGCCTGGTGCTCTGTACATAAACTCTAGTTCATAAATGTAGACTTAATTGGTCTACTTAAGTAGCATTTTGGTTTATAATGTGTTTCTAAAAAGGGACCTAAGCCTCGGAGCAGTTTGGTATAATGTAATGAACTCTGAATTGAGCAACAGAAAACTTGGGTTCAAATCTTGTCTGAGCATCTGTGTGACAGTAAGTTTTTTAGTGTCCTCATAAAATGGACATAGCACTTTGATGTATTCATTTTTCCACTATTTGTGAGGAAGCTAGCTTTATAAAATTTTAAAATACAGTCCCAACTAATTCTTCATTTGCTTCCTCGGGAAATAAAGCTCAGGTGTCCTAGATCCAAAGTATGTATCCACAGTGCTTCAGGCCTCTAGAGCTTAAGGTCTAGCTATTCTTTTAAAAATCATAACATATAGTGACCTTCAAGTAAATTATTACTTGCATTTTAAGAGGAAGAATTTACTTCCATATCCATGGCATATTCAGGAATATAAATTCAAGCTTTTGTATTCTTGAAGGTCAGCTTCTATTTCAAGGTTGAAGGTCATGAGATAAGTGTCCTTAGCTAAGTAAGCCCAGCTAATACTTTGGCTTGACCAGAAAGTTGAGTAGTAATAAATTTGGAACAGATCTTGGAACTCATCTAGTAGAGGCGCCCATTCAGTGAATCCCTTCTTTTTCATAAGAATCCCTCAATGACTTGGGGTTTGTCTAATGCCTACTTTAGGCACTAGAACTTTTTCAAGTCCCTGAAAGTTTATTGCTTCTGAGAAGCCTTTTCTACTGTTGTCCAATATGAGAGAAAGTAAAGTTATTGATGATTGATTGCAATTTCTATCCATTGATTTTAATTTGCTAATGGGCTTACTTAACATATTGGTAGCTGTAAAGTGAGAACTAAACAGTCTAAAATTATCTTGATTAAAACATCTAGTGTAATTGGCTTATTCTTAAATCTTCCCATCACACTTTGCAACATATAGTAAATTCTTAATGAATAAACTGGATGAATTAGGAGGAATTGTTTGGTTTTTGAGATAGCAGTGAGGTTTCTCACTTGATTTGCATGTTTTTTGTAATTGAATTAAAATAGGAAATAAGATCTTTTTTAAGTAAATCAGTAATTCAGCAAATGAAATTATAGGCACTTACAATGTAAGGCACTCCTTCCAAGGACTACACTTTGAAAGAACTGTTTGAAGTACTTGAAAATGGGCTTTTTTAGTATATAACTGTAAGTAGTTTTCTTTTTTTTGTGGTCAAAAGTGTTGGAAACTGAAAAAAAATTATTAGATTTCAGTATATTTTATTCTTAGACATTTGTGTCACTTATCAATCTTACATTTCTGTGGGAATGCAGTTTCTCAGTAGAAGAAAGCCACCTTCTGGACTTTATACTGTACTACTGGGAAAGTTTGATTATGGTTTTCATAAAGTATTCATTGATTCATTCCCTGATGGTCACAAGTAGATAATTTATGGTTAATTTCAGTTTAAAAGAAAAATAAGCTGTCTCTTTGCAAAATATATATGTATATTTAAATGGTTTAGTGTCCCTTTCTGGTAGAGACACATGTTTTACTAAAGCTTTGCTGAGTAAAATGTCAGTACTTTGTACCTAGTTAAATCCTCTATAAAAGAACTCCTTGGATACTTCAGGTGATGATTTGATTTACTTAAAATAGTGAATTGAGTGCTTTTCTCAAAGGGGGAAGGATTAAATTAAATTTAGGGTTAACTTGGTGTTGACAAAGCATGATGAGAGGAGATAAATTGAAAAGGGTTAAAAAATTAGCATTCAGCTTTATGATCAAATTAAGGGTGGGCCCAAATTGAACCAGGATCCTGTGAGGTTTGGACAAACAGGAAGATTTAAAGCCATTCAACCAGAATACTGCTCCAAAGAGCTCCACGTGGAAGGGTGATTGTCCACAAAACAGATACAAGGACTCGTCCTTAAATTTCAGAGGCTGGTTATTAAATAACCAGCTAGTTGGTTAAATAGAAACAGTACCTCCTGTGAAAGCATGTATAATGCTTCTAATGAGCAATATCTCCATTATTTTACCAGAATAAGGTACTGTTCATTCAATTACAACAGACTCTTATTTTGAAATGGCTTATTTTTTTTTTTTAACTTTAGGGTGAGTGCTTAAATTTCTAGAAACTATCTCAAAGTAGAAATTTTATATTCTGCAGTACCAATCTTATGGGGGAGATACATTTTATAGTGTTGTATAAAAACACGAGACTGAATTTCTTAGCATGAGTACCTGCTAATCAAAAAGAAAAAAATATTAGCAGTAGAAAATGTTTTACCATATGGCTTTGTTTGGAGCTTTAAATGTCTGGGAATATTTAGCGTATACATACATGCATATATGTGTGTGTATAATATATATGACCATGATGAGTTCATATTGCTTTTCTTAAAGAAATGATTAACTTTATTTTCTTTAACTTGACTAAAAGAATTCAGTACAACTGAGATCTTTGTCATCTGTAAGCTGGTTTTCCTATTTATACCAAGTCATTAAATTTAATCTTCAGCATATAGGCTGAAGAGAATTTGGGTGAGCTTTTTGACAATATTAAAATAAGAATTAAGAATGTCTATGTTATTAACTTTTCTCTTTTGACAAATTTATTTACTAGTGAAATTTTAACATGTTATGACTAATAACTTATGATGAGCAAATTCCTTCACTCGACTGAGCCCAAGTTCTAGCTAAGGTTCCTTCACATTTGAATCTGTGAAGGAGAGTGGGGATGTTTGAAAGAAGACTGGAATTAGAGTCAAAAAGAAACTGGTGGTTGAATTCTTCCTCACCTGCTCGATGTGGTGGGACTTTGTTAACCTCCATTGAAGGTCTCTTAGAGTTGTAAATCTGTGATCTACGATAGGTAAGGGGTGTGTGGGCATTTTTAAAAGCACAAGTTAGTAAAAACACTTTCCTTCCAGGAATTGATTGTGATTCTCCCCATCCTCTTGATGAAGGAGGAATCCTCCCCAGTAAAAAAGGGAGACCAACAGATAGCTCATTGGCTTGCAGCTGGCCTACATACTTATTGCAACAGAATGATTCACACCATAGCAGACCAAGAAAAGTTTTTTCCCCCCTTTAAATCTGCTAGAAATAGATGTTCTATACTTGACCTTTTTACCAGAAGTTAAACATGATGCTTACCATGATAGAAAACATTCATGTTTTAATTGTGAAAATCATTTGCCTAATATGGGGAAATTATTATGTCCATATCTTCAAGAAAGATAAATTGTGGTACTTCATTTACATAATATGTATTTAAAGAAGTATTCAGGTTAACAGCTTTTCCTTCATCGTATGTCAACAGAAGCTGTTACAACATCAATATTTCCGTAGTAAACAAAATTCAATCTTGATTATGTAGTGATGGGAAAAAATACTTGATTCCCACAGTTCATGGTGTCCTTTAAAAAAAAAAAAAGTATGTAAAATAGGGTGGAGTATCTGTTTTGCTAATGTATCTTTACTCACCATGGAGAACTTTGTGTTCTCTGCTCTTATTTTATATCAAGTAACATTGTATCCAGGTTCTAAAAATTGATTGATGCTGCCTCTTGACTAGTTTCTGACAAATTTCCCAACAAATGATTGAATGTAGTTGTTTACTCTTGTGCATGAACGTAGTTATTTACTCTTACTCAGATCCTTAGCTTTTATGAGAGGTGTAAGAGCTTTCTGGAATTGGTTAATTAAGTAGATCATCGAGATCATCTGGGCACCCCAAGGCTACTTAAGTGGTTGAACTAATTGTTGACTTGCTAACAGTTCTTTTATCTGTTCGTTCTTAAGATCAGCCATGTTAGGTGAAGTTGGAATTAATACAGATCATCTGTGTTTATATTATTACGTGTTTGTGCTTTTCAATTTACAAATCACATTGCTGGGTACTTGTTTATGCTTTAAAGGTAAATCCTTTGTCTTCAATTAAACTACTGCAAGTAACTGTATTTTATAAGGAAGTTTATGAAGAGGAAACTTTAAGAGTAACGATAACTTATATCACAAATATTTTTAAGCTTTTATAGAGTCTGAGAATGAATTTTTTACTTTTGACACTGAGAAGCATGAAGTTTTTTTTAGACAAACAACCAGGATGCATTTGTAAGTAGATATTAAGTTTATTTTCACATTAGTAGATATTAGAACATAAAGGAGTAAGTGATTTAAACAAAGTCACTTTTGGAATGAATGTAAACTCGGTCTGTATGTTTGATTAGCTTAACTTGGACAGCACAAGATCAATGCTTTAACTTGTTTGCAGGAGTTTAAAAAGCTGGTTTCTGTTGCCAATAGTTGGTTGGAAGGGAAAATGGAGATGCCACAAATAAACTTGTTTGAATGTGCAAAACAGTTGTGATTTTATTTCTTACAAACTAGGACACCAAGCCCCCTGATCCTTGATCAGAACTACATAAACACCAAAAATCAAGTAATCAAGGCAGAGAGAAGGGTATTGAAGGAATTGGGATTTTGTGTACATGTCAAGCATCCACACAAGGTGAGTTACAAGAATGCATGTGATAAGTTTTATGTTGGTTTGATAAATATTTTTTTAATCATTAATATGTAGGTGTTGAGATCTGTTGATCACATTGAGCCGTCAATGCTTGTTTAGAAGTGATGGGGATGCATTTTTGGAGTAAATTGCTGTATTGTCTGCAGATAGTTATAAAAGTTATTTTACAGTCATTCTTTTTTACTGTGCCTATGAAGATAAATTATTTGGTTCCTAAAACGTTAACTTAAAGGCTTTTAAATTTTTGGTTTGGTGCATCTCCCATTTGACTGAATTAACTGGTAGAACAAGAAACTCCATATGTAATTATTCTGTGTCTCTTCCTTTCCCTCTAGATCATTGTTATGTATTTACAAGTCTTAGAATGTGAACGGAATCAAACCCTGGTTCAGACAGCCTGGTAAGTCATCCTTTGCACACTCTTACCTAGCCAGGAAAACAGTAGCAGAAATAACGTAAGTTTTGTTTTCTATTTTCAAAACAATGAAATGTAAGCTACTTTCAAAATGAGCTATTTTGGGCCAAAAAAAAAAAAAAAAAAAGGTAAATAATGCTTATTTCTGCTTACTGTTTTCTTGGTTTGACTAATTACTTTTTACGGAGAACTCAATTTAACTTTGTTCTTTTTTCTACTCTTTAATTAAAGGGTAGTCCATGATGGTAAGTCATAGAACTCTGCCCTCTGCACCTCAGCCCATGACCTCAGGATGGCCTGATTGGCTGCCCTTCTCTCCAGCCAATCCAGTGCAAGCTCTCATCCGAGATTCACTGAAGTGGTCCATATCCATCTGGCAGCATCTTCTAGTTCTGTCGGGGTGTCAAAAGGATTTGTATATTTGTTTCTAGAAGTAACTATTCAACCTGCATATGTATTTAATGTATACCTGTTACTATCAAAATGATCGGCTCATTTTTGATAGACTTGTTGTTCAGCCATTATGAATTGATTTTATTAGTAGTTTGACTAAATTTGGATCATGAGTATGTACAGCATGCTAATCCTGCAAAGGAAACGACAGTGGGCACCATTTTATATCCTACAACTCCTAGCAGTTGGGCTATTGGATTTCAGATTTGCATTTCAGGCAATATAAAATTTAGAGAATTTGTCAGGCCTTCCCTTGTTTAAAGGGAAGTCTTAATATTGCTTGGAGACACTTTAAGCAACACTTTTGAGATGCTGATTTTCTGCGAGGAGTGCTGGCTTATTTAAAGGTAAAATGAGTATTATTTTGGTGAATTGTTATAATTGTTACTCTGCTGTCCTTTATTCTAAAAGTTAATTATGTATAGGAAATTATTGGCAGTAACAAGTCCTTTGCCAAGTAGCGAGCATAAATGACTTAAATTTCCTCATGATGTCCCATGCACCTATTGGGCTTTCATTAAAGAATATCGTGTACTGGTCTTATTAAAATCTATATAAGTTAATGTTTGTTTCATGAAATCAGATTTCATGGATCAGTTTTCTTAGCTAAATGTTAAGGATACTGATTCCATTTTTCATTTATGATAACTTGAAGTAATTGACGTATTGTATATTTATAAACATTTTGTATGGAAGAATACAAATGTCCAACCTATATTGAGTAATTGGAATATATTCAGTCTGTTTAATTGCTGCATAAACATTAAAGATGTGTTTGCTTTCGATCTAATCAATTACCTTTACAAGGTTTGAAGTTGTTTTCCCAAGCAGCAAACTTAGTTTCCTTACTATTTGAGCTAATTGTCAATCAGTAGCCGCTTTGAAGAGTATAAATATTTTTCCCTACCATTTTTTTTCCCCTGAAAAGTCTTGTGAGATTGTTTGGTACACAGAACAGACCTGCAATTTGTTGAAAAGGTTTACATATTCTGAGATATACAGTATGAAGAACTGTCGAAAGCAAAGTTGTAAGGCATTACTTTTAAAGAACGAAACTGTTATCACTTTAAAAACTTTTCTCCAAAAATAGCAAATATGTTTTTTTCTCCTTTGTTGGGCAGAGAAGGGGAGGCTTTTGGTTTCTTAATGCCTTTTTTTTTTTTTTTTTAAGCAGAGGGACAGATTTAAAATGTTAAAATTCTTATCACTAGAATTTTAAGATAAGAATGCTACATGTTAGAAGCCTATAAGACAAATATAACTAAAGAGAAGGAAAAAGAATAAAGTAGATTGAGTCTCCAATTAAGTTTAAACTCCGGAAGAAACATTTGTTCACCTATAAAACTTAGAGTTATAATGTTTTCCAGGAATTACATGAATGACAGCCTTCGAACCAATGTTTTTGTTCGATTTCAACCAGAGACAATAGCATGTGCTTGTATCTACCTTGCAGCTAGAGCGCTTCAGGTGAGCATGTCATCTGGGAACTCCCTGTGACACCAAGTAGACACAAAGCCCCAAAAAGAATAAAATGCCCCGATTCCGTCTAAACTCAACTATTGCTCCTTGTTTAGATTCCACTGCCAACTCGTCCTCATTGGTTTCTGCTCTTCGGTACCACAGAAGAAGACATTCAGGATATCTGCATAGAAACACTTAGGCTTTATACCAGGAAAAAGGTAAGACATCTTTGCTCGCCTGCCTGTGACTGACTTGTTATGGGACATCAGACTAGAAATGTTCATTTCCTTTTCCTTTCAATAGCCAAACTATGAATTGCTGGAAAAAGAAGTAGAAAAGAGGAAAGTAGCTCTCCAAGAAGCTAAATTAAAAGCGAAAGGATTGAATCCTGATGGAACTCCAGCCCTGTCGACACTGGGTGGCTTTTCTCCAGCTTCTAAACCATGTAAGATTTATTTCATATTTCCATAACCAGGAGAGTGGATTTTTTTGGTTATAAGCTTAATTTCCTTTGTCTGCTTATACTTAAGTGTCTGAACAAATATTGTCATTAAAAACAAACTCAGAACTACATGGCCATAGCCATTCCTTAGAAGCAACCTTAGGTTTTCTTTTAAATATGATCTTTTTTAACATAAGAGATTTTCTTTTTAAAGCATCACCAAGAGAAGTAAAGCCAGAAGAGAAAACACCAATATCGACCAGTATGAAGACCATCAAAAAAGAACCGGAAGATAGACCACAGGCATCCAAGAGCCCTTACAACGGGTGAGTGTTACGGGCAGGAGCCAACTCTATCCAATTCATAGACTTGTGAGAGAGACAATCTGACCTTTCCCCTCCCCCCTTTATTTCAGTGTTAGGAAGGACAGCAAGAGAAGTAGAAACAGTAGAAGCGCCAGTCGGTCGAGATCACGAACAAGGTCACGTTCTCGATCTCATACGCCAAGAAGACAGTAAGTAACTATTTCTGGGGAGCCATAAGAAATTTAGATTTTCTTAGTTTAAAGTTGCTGTAGCTTATCTGACAGGACAAGCCAGAAACTTGGAAATAATGGATTATTCATTGGAATGTGTGGCCATCTTCTAAAGCCCTCTGTTCCCACACTCCCTTCACGTCCCCCATGGCCCCCCACCCCAGGGCATTTGGGGTTAAGTGACTTGCCCAGGGTCCCACAGCTAGGAAGCATTAAGTATCTGAGGCTAGATTTGAACTCAGGTCCTCCTGACTTCAGGGCTAGTGCTCTATCCACTGCACAAACTATCTTCCCCTTTCTTCATGTTTTAAGAACAAAAGAAGCAGAGGTTAAATTTATACAGCTGAATAATTAGTAAGGAAGGAAGAATAATTAGAAAACGATTTCATTGTCCTTTTAGAAAAACTTTTTAGCTAGACCTCCTGATGGCTCTATAACTAGATTGTAATGGCAGAACCCTCCCTTGTCTTCTGCTCCTTGATTCAGTTGGCGTGGCCCTCAGACCGTAGGGGACCCGTAAGGGGACCATCAGTGGGCCTGCCGGCCCTTTGTTGCTTGGAACTTAGTCTAGCGGGAGTAGTGGAGCGGGGAAATGCCAGAGTCTGGGTGGGTTTGTAGCGCTGGGGGGTAGTCACTTGTGTGTAAAAAGCCAAACCTAAGACCGCAATTCCTCCTTTAAGTTATAACAACAGACGGAGTCGGTCGGGAACGTACAGCTCAAGATCGAGGAGTCGCTCCCGCAGTCACAGCGAGAGTCCCCGGAGGCACCACAACCACGGCTCTCCACACCTCAAAGCCAAGCACACCAGGGAGGATTTGAAAAGCTCAAACAGACACGGCCACAAGAGGAAAAAATCCCGCTCTCGCTCTCAGAGCAAATCTCGGGATCATTCCGACGCTGCCAAGAAGCACAGGCACGAACGGGGACACCACCGGGAGAGGCGCGAGCGCTCTCGGTCCTTCGAGCGGGCCCACAAAGGCAAGCACCACGGCGGGAACCGCTCGGGACACGGCAGGCACAGGCGCTGATCCTCGGCTCGGAGCCTGCATCATTCCTTAGTAGTTACACGCCTATCTACATTATGGTGTATGGACTCTTAATTGAAATATTAGAAACAAACTGATTAGGAATTGATTTATTAAAAGCCCTCTAGGTTTTTAGAAACATTGAGGACATTTTCTTTTGGAAGAACTATGTTAATTTTTTGCACATTAAAATGCCCTAGCAGTATCTAATTGAAAACCATGGTCAAGTTCAATTGTACCTATTATAGTTGTGTATTGTTTATCAATATAAGAACTGGAGAGTGGTCTTCTGTAAAAATGTATCTTATTTTTATACGGATAAATTGCAGACATTATACTATTTAAGTATGGTTATTTGTTTAAATGATGGTGGACACTTTCTTACACTGGTTTGTCTGCATGTGTAAAGATTTTTACAAGGAAATAAAAATATAAATCTTGGGTTTTTTTTAAAACTGCCTCTTCAAATATCTTATTTAAATAAATTATTAAATTGAAATTTGAACGTTGAATAGTTAGTAGTTGGACTGATTTCTCTTTGTTTCTGCTACTTGGAAATGGCACCATCCGATAAGTGACATACAAATCGTACCTCAATTGAATAATGCCGTCTTCCTAGGCTTTTTATGACAATTTGGAGCTGGCTTTTTAATGGTTCTACTCTTAAGGTTAGAGAGTGCTCAGAGACCTAAAGATACTGGCCATTAAGACCACCACTTGCTTTTTCAGTGACATGTTGGAGTTGGTGCTAGATTAGGAGACTAGAATTGGGATGTGTCTGAGGAAGGCTGCGAAGATGGAATTTTATGGCCCCCTATAGCTAAGGCATCACATCAGCCCAGACAAAAAGGTGAGGGACTCTTGTCACGGGAGAGGCCTGGGCCTGGAACCCTGGATCCTGAAGTCACTGCCTTTCTTTGCCTTAATTTTCTCATTTAAAATGCTTCCTTGGGCTAAATCGGCCTTAAAGGACCTTTGGGGATGCAGAGTGCTCATGAAACCCCCGGATGCATCATTTTCTTCCACCTTCAGGCAGCCGGGCCCTCGTTTCCTAGAGTTGGAAGGAGGCTTCAGAGGGTAACTTGTGCCAGCAACGGAAATGGGGTTTTAACCCAGATCTGGCCCCTCGGTGACAGGACCATGCTGGAAGGAAATGGGGGCAGATTTTTTCCCCCATTGAACTGGAAGAGAAGGTAAGGATTCTGGTTCTGAGCGGGATCTGGTCCAATCCCTTCAGAGGTGAGAGAAAGCCCAGAAAGAGTGCCAGACAGGTCCTCCCAGCTTGCCTCATTTCTTTTAATTACCACAGTCTTGGACCATTTTGGCCCCTCAGTCTTCCCGTTGTTACCCAGCAGGTTCCCAGCTTGTTGCTTCACTTCTCACTCTTCCAGCTCTCTTGACATTCGGGGTTCTTGTCCTGCAGCACTGATTCTGGACCCACCTTATTTTCTGTGACACAGTGGGCTCTGCTGTATTGACTCCTCATTACTAAAAGTGGGGCTACTCTAGACCCGTTCCTATTATCTCCCCATCTCCCATGGCCTTAGGGATCACTGTCGGGGTCTTAAACCCATCCCCCATCTTAGCTACCTGCTGCTGCTCCAGCTCCACGATCACTCCCAGGTTCCCCCAGTACTGTTTGTGTGGAGAATGCCCTTCAGCTGGGAGGTTTGGGTTGAGCCCATCTAATGGGGTTTATACGGCCTCTTATTTCTCAGAGCAGGCTAAACAATGTCAGACTGGGACCTGAAGTCGAGATTACTTTGCTAAACCTCCACTTTATGAAGTAACTAACAACTTTCTGCAGTGTGTAAATCACTGAATAGAAGTTTTCGGGTCGATAGGGGAGAAAACGCCAAACCTTTTTAAACTTTGGGCAGGAGAATGTGTCACAGAAGGAAATATAACCCAAGGTGAATCATCTGGGACCATCAGGGAGGTCTTGAGCAAGAAAGATGTTCCTGGGTGGGGGCATTGTGAGAGAAAACTCGAGTGCTCGGAAGTTGGAAGTGGAGATTTTGTCCAGAAAGTCATGGGGGCTTCTGAGGAGGGAGGGGAAGGGCTCAGTCTGAGGATCTGGGTAGTCGGTGGTGCTGGACAGGGAGCTGGAGCTGGGACATACCGGACGGGACTGGAGGGGTAACGAGCCATTGGATACATAGAGGGATGAGGAGGAGCGAGGAAAGGGAAGGATGGATGAGGAGACAAGGATGGCCAATCAGTATCTGGAAGCAGGAGTCTGGGCGGTTAGGTTCCAGGGACTGTGGTCCCGTGGAGATTTGGCTGGAGGTCTAGATTGGCTCAGAGATGACAGTAACGCTCATGGGAACCAGTGATGTCAATGGCGAGACAGAGGAGGGGACAATGGAGGGCAGGGGTGGTTGGAGTCTGGACTCTGGGTTTTAAAAAGAGATATTTTCCCCTTTGAATTTTGTGCATTAAAACGGGATTCTCTGAAGGGATACGTGGCCTTCATCCCATTGCTGTCTATAGAGCTGTGCGTATAGATGGGTGTATCAGCTGGAATACCACGCGAGGGGCTTTTTCAGGGATACAGGGGCCCTGGTCAAGGTCAGGTGACAGCGAAAGGTCACGGAGCAGGCTCCTGGCTTGTCTGAGAGGGTCTCGGGGAGTTCCAGGACACAGCTTAGCTTGGGCTCACGAAAAGGCCTAGAGCAAAGGAGGAAGATAAAGCTGCAGAAAGGTTTCGGGTGTAGAAAAAGCAAACTAAGTTTCCCCCAGCTGCTGAGGTCACACATGTGCATGTGTGGAACATCAGAGTCAGGGCCAGAAGGTGCCTTAGAATTCTTCTCTCCTTTGTGGGCTCCCTTTAGTAATCAGTCCGCTAAAGCCCACGGACCCTTCTCAGAATCAGGATTTTAAATGTCTAAAATAAGATACATAGGACTACAAAGGAAACCAATTATATGGAAGTAACAATGATCAGAAAAACAATTTTGTTTTTTGTTTTTCTATTCACAGTCCTCAGGGAAGGAAGCCCTGATTTCTGGGCCATCCCCCTCTTCACTTCACAGAAGAAGCTGAGGTCATCCAGAAAGGGGAAGCAGTTCGCTCACGGTTCCTCGGGTAGAGTATGACCAAGCTGGGACACGAAGCGGGGAACCGGCCGCGGCCGCGCTCTGCCCCGGAACAACTGGGCCCCCTGGGCTGGGACGGAGGGTCTTTGAGGACAGGGACTAGTGGGTGCTTGTCAGGGCTTGGTCCACAGCAGGTGGCTGATAAAGGCTTGCGGGTGGGCCGGTCGGACAAGTGGGGACAGAGTGTGAGCGTGAGGAGCACTGGGAAGTCCTGGGCCTGGCTGGGATTTGCAGGATTCACCACCTATGGATTCCAGGATTTAGCCTAGAATGACGTCTGACTGGTTCCGAAAATGAAATCCTCCCTCCGAGCTTAAGCAATAATTGTGCCCGAGTTCTGAGCCAGGGACACAGAACCACGCGAGGGGCGGGCCGTTCTGCTGCTCGTTCTGCTCGCCGTCCCAATTTCCCACGTCCCTCTTCCGGGAGGTAGCCAAGCTGCTTGACGTTGCTGGACTTGGGTTTCCTCACCTAGAACATGAGGAGTCTGAGCTGGGTCGCCTCGATGAGTCCTTTCCAACTGAGGGGCTCGGGGGGCAGCAACTGTCCCGAAAACAATGCGTGGGCTTGTGGAGAACCGCTCGGGAACGATCAGGGAAGTCTTCGTGGAGGAAGGGGGCACGGGCACTAAGTGAGGGGAGCCTGGGCGGCAGGCAGGTGGGAGCCAGGACGCAGAGGAACGCGCTTGCCAAGTCCCGGTGCTGTTCATTTGTTTTTACCTTAGAGGCCAGTGGGAGCCACAGAAGACTTTGGAGCAGGCGAGTGACCTGGGCCTTATTGTGGCAGCTGAGTGAGGAAGCAGGAGCGACTGGAGGTGGGAGCTCGAGCTGGAAGCTATTGCCACAGTCTAGGTGAGAGGTATCGGAGGGCCAGGGTGGGGGCCAGGCCCGTGAGGAGAAGGGGACAGAAGAGAGACTGTGGAGGGAAGAATGATAGATGTCTGTGATTATGGACCCCCTGGGTTTGGGGGTTTTTTCTTCAAATTTTAATAGATATTTTTATATCAGTTTTGGAATTTCTCTCTTTTTCTTTCTCATCTACCTCTGTCTCTTGTTTCTTTTGTCTCTCTCTCTGCCTGTCTCTGTTTCTCTGTCTCTCTGCATCTCTGTGTGTGTATCTGTTTCTCTGCTGTCTTCTCTTTCTGTCTCTGTGTCTCTGCTCTGTTTTTCTCTCTATTTTTCTCTGTTTCTTTCTGTCTCTGTCTCTGTCTCTGTCTCTCTCTGTATCTGGGTCTGTCTGTCTCTCTGCTGTCTTCTCATTCTCTTTTTCTTTATCTGTGTCTCTCTGTTCTTCTCTGTCTCTCTCAGTGTGTCTCTGTCTCTGCTCTGTTTTTCTTTTTCTCTCTGCATCATTCTGTGTCTCTGTCTCTGTCTTCTCTTTCTCTTTTTCTTTCTCTGTTTCTCTCTATCTGTTCTCTCAGTGTGTCTGTCTCTGCTCTGTTTTTCTCTCTATTTTTCTCTGTTTCTCTGCTCTATCTTCTCTTTCTCTTTCTGTCTCTGTCTTCTCTTTCTGTCTTTTTCTTTCTCTGTGTCTCTGTTCTTCTCTCTCTCAGTGTGTCTCTGTCTGCTGTTTTTCTCTCTGCTCTGTCTCTCTGTCTCTCTGTCTTTCTGCTCTATCTTCTCTTTCTCTTTCTGTCTTTTTGTTTCTCTGTGTCTCTGTTTTCTCTCTGTCTCTCAGTGTGTCTCTGTCTCTGCTCTGTTTTTCTCTCTATTTTTCTCTGTTTTTCTGTCTCTCTCTGTCTCTCTGTGTCTGTGTCTCTGTCTCTCTCCCTGCTCTGTCTTCTCATTCTCTTTTTCTTTCTCTGTGTCTCTCTGTTTCTATCTGTCTCTCTGTGTGTCTCTGTCTCTGCTCTGTTTTTCTCTTTTTCTCTTTGCATCATTCTGTGTCTCTGTTTCTCTGCTCTATCTTCTCTTTCTCTGTCTTTTTCTTTCTCTGTTTTCTCTCTATCTGTCTCTCTGTGTGTCTCTGTCTCTGCTCTGTTTTTCTCTCTCTGTCTCTGTCTCTGTCTCTCTCAGTGTGTCTCTGTCTCTGCTGTTTTTCTCTCTGCTCTGTCTCTCTGTCTTTCTGCTCTGTCTTCTCTTTCTCTTTCTGTCTTTTTGTTTCTCTGTGTCTCTGTTTTCTCTCTGTCTCTCAGTGTGTCTCTGTCTCTGCTCTGTTTTTCTCTCTATTTTTCTCTGTTTTTCTGTCTCTCTCTGTCTCTCTGTGTCTGTGTCTCTGTCTCTCTCCCTGCTCTGTCTTCTCATTCTCTTTTTCTTTCTCTGTTTCTCTGTCTCTCTCTGTTTTTCTCTCTCTGTCTCTCTGTGTGTCTCTGTCTCTTCTCTGTTTTTCTCTTTTTCTCTTTGCATCATTCTGTGTCTCTGTTCTTCTCTGTCTCTCTCTGTCTCTCTCTCTGTCTCTGTTTTTCTCTCTCTGTTTTCTCTCTATCTGTTCTCTCAGTGTGTCTCTGTCTCTGCTCTGTTTTTCTCTGTCTCTGTCTCTGTCTCTGTCTCTGTCTCTGTCTCTGTCTCTGCTGTTTTTCTCTCTCTCTGTCTCTGTCTCTGTCTCTGTCTCTGTCTCTGTCTCTGCTCTGTTTTTCTCTCTCTGTTTCTGTCTCTGTCTCTCTCCTGTCTCCACGAGACGCCCTGATAGAAAGAAGAAAGGGGGGAAGAGCCGGTTAATAGCGATGATGCCTCCACGACGCCAGCCTCCAGTTCTCCCCAGGGTCCCTCCCTCTCCTCCACGGCCACTTACTCTAACCCAGGATTTCTCTTTCCCTCGCCAACATTTCCATCGACCATCACACCTCTGTTAGCGGCAGCGGGGGGGAGAGACACGTCCGGAAGAGCGGCTCCTGCCCGAAGCAGCCCCGTGCCTTGTGGGGAGCTTTCCTAGGCCGGCGGGTGCAGGGAAGGCCTGTAGGGAGAGCTCGCCTGGCTCTGGCAGAAGTGCCCGCCCCCACGTTTCCCGTGTGAGAAAGGCTCTTTGGTAAGATGGCACCGGAGGGGCCTGAACGACCAGTCCCCCAAAAAGGCGTCCAGGGTGAGCGGTCCCTCAGGGGAACCAAGGGATTGGCTCCATGTTACGGAACTTTATTTTATTATTATTATTGTTTTTTGGGCTGAGGCAAATTGAGATTAAGTGACTTGCCCAGGGTCACACAGCCAGGAAGTGTTACATGTCTGAGGTAAGATTTGAACTCAGGTCCTCCGGACTTCAGGGCTGCTGCTCTCCCACTGCACCCCCTGGCGGCCCCTATGTTATGTAAGTTAAAAAAAAAACAGCAAAAGTGCAGAAACCCTAAGTGTCCAATCTGGATTTGCTCCCTGTGTGAGCAGTGCAACATGGCAGCCAGAGGCTCACAGGGGGAGGGGGAGCCCCTCTGCCCTCGCCGGGCCTTCTGGGAGCCGTTCCGGGCCAACGGGGGCTCTGGGCGGGGAGAGTTCTGTGTCAGGCTTTCTGGGGGGGGGGGGGGGTGTTAGAGTGACCAGGGGCACTGAACATTGCCGGGAGGGCAGCTGCCGCCTCCCCCTTGCAGAATGCACTTCTCGCAGAGAGCCAGACTCTGGCCGGGACCTCCCACTCCCCTGCAATGTCTCGTGCCCAAGAACAAGGTGAAACTCTCCTGTTCCTCTAATAGCCGAAGGCGGCCGGACCCTCCCCCTCCCGTGGGCTCTCGCTCCTCCAGGCTGGCCATGGGTCCCGCTCCTGGGCTGCTCCTGGGCCCGCCCTTGGCTGCTCCCTTCTGGGCACACCCCCTCGGCAAAGTTCCCACAGTGGCCAGGCCAGGTCAGAGGAGGGGCCACAGTGGGGCTGCTCAGCCTCGGTGGATCCCCTGTTTCAGGGGACCTGTTTGTCAATCGTATCAAGGAGTGATTATTGAGGTCTCTCCTATGGACCAGGGGCTGAGCACAGGAAGGCAGCCGCCCCAAAACCTCGCTCTCCGGAGTTTCCTTGTCTCAAGGAAAATAACCCACACGCAGAGAGGCAGATACACAGTAGGTACAAAATAACTGCACGCTTCTCTTCCCTAACCCCTCCCCCATCTTCCCCTCTCTCTCTCTCTCTCTCTCTCTCTCTCCTCTCTCTGTCACACACACACACACACACACCACACACACACACACCCTGAGGGCACCTTCCTCTTCTCGTTTCCTCTTTTAATGCAAAGGCCCCAATGCCACCTTCTTCCCCCAAGCCCCCGGGCTCTCCCCAGCTCCTGCCTGCTTCCAGCCCCTTTCTCAGCAGGCCCTGCAGCCCCTCAGGAGGAGTCTCTTTCCGAGCTGAAGGCCCAGCCCTCTCCTTTTCCTGCCCAGCCCCTGACAAATCAGTGGATAAATGAGCATTCTCACCATGCTCAGCGTGTGGCAGCCCCTAAGGTGGGGAACAAGGCCCGGATGGAGCCGCTCCTGCCCTCAAGAGACAGCCTGGAACAGAAGCCATTAAGGAGAAGGGATCTTGTAGGTGGGACCCCAACGTCTGCGTCTCTTTCCCCTTCTCTGCCCCGAAGCTGCCCAGACTCTGCCTTTCCCTTCCCCAGGAAGCTCCGGATTCTCACTCCCATCACCCTCCCGCTAACTTGGACATTCTGTGTCCCAAACTCTCCTCCTGCCCCAGGATCCGATAAGCTGCTTGGAGAGAAAGTGGGGAGGGCTGAGTAATGCCAAATGCGTTTCTGTTTCACCTTTGCTCTTCAGTTCTTTCTCTGTGCCATGGAGAGAACTCCCGGCCCCAGTCGGTGGGGTAGGAGGGGTATGGGCTGGGGGGGAGGGGGAGCAGAAGTACCCCCCGGGCCCGGGGCTTCAGCGACCCCCGCCAGGGGAGGGCCTTCCTTCGGGGACAAGGCCCTTATCTCACAGCCAAGGGGCCCTAATTTTAAATAAATTCTCATCCCCAAATGTAATAAGCAGAAGAAGCCACTGGGGGTCACTCTTGTTACGCTGGAGATGCCAGAAAGTAACCCAGCCGGTTCTGAGAGCTCTATGGTCACTGCCTCCCACCCTGGGAGCGACGCGGTGCCCGGATGTCTCGGGTCTGTCTTCGGAAAGAAACAAGTGGAAGCAGGTCTGCTCTTGGTCAGAGACACTCACACGCAGAAAGCAACATACATGTAGAGAGATAGACCTAGATATATATGTGTGTGTGTGTGTCAGTGTGTGTGTGAGTGTGTGTGTGTGAGTGAGGTTGTGTGTGTGAGAGAGATTGTGTGTGTGAGATTGTGTGTGAGATTGTGTGTGTGTGTGATTGGGTGTGAGAGTGTGTGTGTGTGAAATTGATTGTGTGTGTGAGAGAGAGTGTGTGTGAGATTGTGTGTGTGTGATTGTGTGTGTGTGTGTGATTGTGTATGTGATTGTGAGTGTGTGTGATTGTGTATGTGATTGTGAGTGTGTGTGATTGTGTGTGTGATTGTGTGTGTGATTGTGTGTGTGATTGTGTATGTGATTGTGAGTGTGTGTGTGTGTGATTGTGTGTGTGATTGTGTGTGTGTGATTGTGTATGTTATTGAGAGTGTGTGTGTGATTGTGTGTGTGTGATTGTGTATGTGATTGTGAGTGTGTGTGATTGTGTATGTGATTGTGAGTGTGTGTGATTGTGTGTGTGTGATTGTGTATGTGATTGTGAGTGTGTGTGATTGTGTGTGTGTGATTGTGTATGTGATTGTGAGTGTGTGAGATTGTGTATGTGTGATTGTGTATGTGATTGTGAGTGTGTGTGTGATTGTGAGTGTGTGTGTGATTGTGTGTGTGTGATTGTGTGAGATTGTGTATGTGATTGTGAGTGTGTGTGATTGTGTGTGTGAGATTGTGTATGTGTGATTGTGTATGTGATTGTGAGTGTGTGTGATTGTGTGTGTGAGATTGTGTATCTTTACTGAATTAAACTAGAAGAGGAAAGTCCTTGGAGTGGCGCACCTGCCTTCCCTCTCCCATGTGACTGACTCTTTTTCCAGGCCCCGGGACCTTGGCCACCCCTAATCCCCAGCTCTTGCCCCACTGTCTCTGGTGCCGTGTCTGTGTAAGGAAAGACATTTTATTGATTACAAATGACAAGGCTTTGAAAGCGTGTGATGGTTTGGGTGTAAGGAAGCCCTCAGGAGATAGTTACTCATCTCTTCCTGACCTTGACTTTGGGACTGCTATATTTATCTGAGCCTCCCCCGGGACAGTCTTGCTCCCAGTGATTTATGTGGGGTCACTGATGCAGGTCAGCTACGGAGGCTCCTCCATCCTGAAGGGAGGAGAAATAGAGAGAAGGCCTGAGAACATCTGCGAGTAGCCCTGGAGACCGCGAGAACTCCCAATCCCACCTTCTCTGCCCACCCTAGATCAGTCACTTGGGAGAAGGCCCCGCCCTCCAGACCCGCTTTCCTCTAACACTCCATGGCTCCCACCTACGACTGCTGAGAACGTGGCCGGGCCCTCCGTCAGTGTTCAGCCGCTGGACTGATTTCCTGGGACTCCGCTCCCCTCCCCGGGACTGAGTTTTTGCCTTCCTGCCTCAGCCAGGCCGAAGCTTCCCCCGGAGACGGCCCCGAGTCGGGGAGTCAGGCGGCCCCGGTGCAAAGCTCGCTCTTCCTCACGCTGGCTACACTGGGAAGGAAATGGCAAAACAGCCCTGGCCAGCAGAGGCGAGCTACGGTCCGTGGGATAACAAGGAGCCGGGCAGGATTGAGCCCAAAGGTTGCATCCCTTCTGCTGCTCCTCCTTTTTTTTTGGCTGAGGTTAAGTGACTTGCCCAGGATCACACACAGCCAGGACGTGTTAAGTGTCTGAGACCAGATTTGAACTCAGGTCCTCCCGACTGCAGGACTGGCGCTCTACCCACTGCCCCACCTGGCTGCCCTGCCCGTGTGCTCTTGAACGAGTCTCTTAAACTATTCTTGCCTCAGCAGCTAAAACGATAAGTGACTGACAAGTTTTGATATTAATTAATTAATCAAATCTCTGAGCATTTATTGAGCATTCCCTGTGGAACGCTAGGGATTATTGTAGGTAATGGCATTGGTGGAGGGGGTTTCCACACTGGGAGGGGCACGAGCCGATGGACTCAAGCCCAGAGAGAAATGCAACAATGACTGACCAGACACGGGACTCGCAGCGCCCTCGGGCGCTGACCGATCACTTCTCCAGGGCTTTGGGCCACAGTTCTCTCTGTTTTGTGGATACCGAGGGATTTGTTCCAGGCTTTTTGCGGGCCCCTCGGCCCCCAGTCCCCCTGGGCGGGCTCCTGCCCAACCAGGAGCGGAGGCGAGGAAGGGATCATGGGAGTCATTCTCCAAAGAACTTCTCGCCTTCCCGCTGCACGAGGAGGTGTCCGGGACAGAAGGGAACGCCACAACCCATGGCCTGGCTCCGGACCCCCCGGAGAGAACACGGCATTCGTCCTCGGGTCTCGGTGAACCATGACAAGCGTCACAGGCCGATCCAGGTCGGTCATTAGTGCAGAGTTTATGTTCTCCCTTCTTGGAAGCAGGAGCCATGATGGAGCAGGAGGGGGGGAAGGGGGGGAGGGAGGGGGGCTTAAAGGCTTGCTAACCACTAGGGGACACTGCTAACCAGACAATCTCCTGCCAGGATTCCTAGGGGATCCCACTGGGGCGGGGGATCAGCCACGGGAGGCTGCCTGGGCCGGGGGGCCCCGTGGTCAGGAGGGGCCTGGCCTGAATCTTGATCCTTCCCTGTGACCAAGAGGCAGCCGCCGGCTCCAGCCTCAGGTACGTTCCCTGTTAATGTAGAAGCAGAAAGCTTCTGGCCTCAGCTGTCCGGGGCCGTCATGAGGATGGAACGCGGCAGTCGCTCAGCTAAACCGCCTCCCTCGGCCGCTCCCAGCAGGCTCTCGGGCTCCTGGGCTGGGAAATTTAAAAATAACTACCTGCTGCGCCTGCATTTTCCCGTTAGATCCTCAGTTTTACAGCTGGGGAAACTGAGGCACAGAGAGCTCGGGTGACGGGCTCCCGTTATCATTTAAGCCCTCGCTGAGCCCGAACCGTGAGTCAGGCCCCGGCCCTGCCCAAGCAGCCTTTCTGAGGACGGGGAGTGTGTTAGCAGGTATAGTAACGGGTGATTTGCACTCAGGCCAGCCCCAGCGCCAAGAACAGGGCTCTGTCTACCAGCCGCAGCTGGATGAGCTTTTGCTGGAGTGAAGGAGTCCAGAGAGTCGGATAAACTAAAAACCACTTGTTAAATCACAGTTGCCCCGAGTCATGGATTCCTCCCCTCTCAGGCCTGCTCCTTGAGGGCAGTGAAGCGGGTAATGGGAACGTTCTCTGAAAGCCTGGGTACCAGGGACCGAAAGGAGAGACCTCGGCAAAGCCTTTGCCCCCTGGTCTGGGCAGGGAAGAGCGAGCTTAGATTTGCTGAAGCTCGAAGGAAAGCCAAGGCCTTCGGGCCTGACTAGGGGAGCCGCCCTCTTTACTCTTGGGGTGACAATGGCCGTTGACTGGCTAGCACTGCCCCAAAGGAGCCCGAGCTCCCCGGACCTCCCTTGGAAATCCCCGTGCTTGCTCCTGGAAGGCAAAGCCTGGGTTGGTTCCCAGCACCTTTGTAAAGCCTGGCTCACAGTAGGACTCTTTACAAGTCCTTGTAGAATGGCAGCGACCGCCTTGGCAGGAGGAGGACAGCAGATCCATCCAGCTGGAACAGAGCCGGGGAAATCACGGTGAGACTGTCCTCGGCCTTCCTGGCTCAGGAAAGGAGCCTCTTTCGGGCTTGCCCCAGTATGGCTCCAACCAGCCGGGAGAGGAACCAGCCTCTCGGGGGCTTCCCCAGCCCGCTCTCTTTGGGGCCTCTGCTCATCATGGCCGCCTTTTCTAGAATGAAGTCTGCTCCCCGCCTCCCTCTCCCATCGCCGTCTGTGAGATGCTTCCCTTGTTTCAATGTCCAACTTTGTCATCTGGCCAAAGGGCCCCGGGGATTGTGGGCAGCTCAGCCTGATTGTTCCGACCAGTGTAGACAAGAAAGGGCCCCGGGGATTGTGGGCAGCTCAGCCTGATTGTTCCAACCAGTGTAGACAAGAAAGGGCCCCGGGGACTGTGGGCAGCTCAGCCTGATTGTTCCGACAGTGTAGACAGGACCTTGGCCTGTGTGGTCTTGATAACCAAGAACAAAGGGAGCTCTGTAAGCGAATGATCCATTCGCAGCCATGTGTGAATCGGGTGGCTGATGGAGCAGAAGTCTTGGAGACCTTCCATCTCTGGCCTGTGCGGGCTCTGAGGCGACAAAGAGAACTTTCTGTTTTCTAAAGAAAACTTTCCACTTGCCAGCGGGGAACTCGGCCCAGGGTTTTGGGGCAGGGCCAAGCTGAATGGGGAGGGGGGCGAGGAAAGTTAAATTCCGCATCCCTGTCCCCGCTCCCAGACATGCTCAGCCGTGACATTTTTAGGTCACATATGAAGCCTCGCTGAAAGGGACATCAGGGAAAGCTTTAAGGGGGGAAGACGGGGGATGGTGATGTCACCAAAACCCAGGCTGCGGCCGGCAGGGAATTCTAGGAAACCAACATGGCCCCAGGGATCGCCGGATTGTGGACTCAGAGCTGAAAAGATGACCTCCCATTTGACATAAAGGGAAACTGAGGTACAGAGAGGCTAAAATGAGCGACACAGGGTCTCATGGTAAAAAGTGGTTGAACCAGAACGTGAACTCAGGACCAAGACCCCAAATTTGTCCCCCCTTCTATTGCAATACTTTAAGGGATTCGCCTAACTCTTAGAGAGCTGATTTATGCAGGTGAAACGCGTCTGTTTTATCCCTACTTTATTCTTTTCTCCCTCCCTTTGGTTTGAGGTCTGTCTTCCAAAGTCCAGGCTCCTGAACATTTCCCACAAGGGACCTCCCAGAAGCTTGGGGAAGGACTCCAGTGAGCTCTCAGAGGAAGGGCCGTAGAGCTATGGATTTGAAGCCGGAAGTAGCCCTAGAGATCAGTCAGTCCCGAGTTTTACAGATAGGGAAACCAAGGCTGGTGATGATCTTTTGCCTTGTCACCTCGCTTGCCTGACCCCTGCCATGGTGAAGACAGAGACAAGGAAGATTTCTGTTATTCTTCAGCTTTTCTTTTTTCTCTGCAGCCCCAGCTTTCCATGAGAGGCCTTTCGGGGGCTTTGGGAGCAATGTCTCCTTGCATCCCTCCAGTGAATGGCTCTTTCCAACCTCTCCAGACAGAAAGTGACTCATTACTATCTGTCTGCTCTCTCTGCAGGATCTGGTAATGTGGCTTCTATTCATGTCAGCACTTCTTGAAAGGAATTGAAAGAGTCAAAAGGCAGACAGAGGGACACGGAGAGAAATAGGAGAATAAAAGCACAGAGATACAGAGAAACAGAAAAAGAGGTGAGTAATCAGTCCTATGAAAAGAAATGATTGTCTCCTGAGGATCCGAGAAGAAATATATGGCTAACATCTCCTCCCTTCGGGTACTCCTCACCCTCACTTCAGAAAATGGTTTCCTTTTTTTTAAAAATTATAACTTTATATTGACAGAATCCATGCCAGGGTAATTTTTACAGCATTATCCCTTGCACTCATTTCTGTTCCGATTTTTCCCCTCCGTCCCTCCACCCCCTCCCCCAGATGGCAAGCAGTCCTATACATGTTAAATATATTATAGTATATCCTAGATACAATGTATGTGTGTGGAACCGAACAGTTCTCTTGTTGCACAGGGAGAATTGGATTCAGAAAGTAAAAATAACCCGGGAGGAAAAACATAAATGCAAGCAGTTTATATTCATTTCCCAGTGTTCTTTCTTTGGGTGTAGCTGATTCTGACCATCATTGATCAATTGAGACTGAATTAGATCTTCTCTTTGTTGAAGAGATCCACTTCCATCAGAATACATCCTCATACAGTATCACTGTTGAAGTATATAATGAACTCCTGGTTCTGCTCACTTCCCTCAGCATCAGTTCCTGTAAGTCTCTCCAATCCTCTCTGTCTTCATCCTGCTGGTCATTTCTTACAGAACAATAATATTCCATAACGTTCATATACCACAATTTACTCAACCATTCTCCCATTGATGGGCATCCATTCATTTTTTGAGGGCAAATCTAGGAAAAAATACCTCTAGGTATGTGACCCATGTTCACTTCAGCAAAACCTTTCCAGATTAGGTAAGAGTGCACATTAACTCTCGTTTCTCTGCCAAATAAACAGGTCAAATAATTTGACTTTGCTTATTATGTGTGGATGAGCACCAAACATAGAGTGCAAGCCTTGAGTTTAAATGGCACCTTTGCTAGGTGGGTGCTAATTCTACTAGATAGAGGACCTTAGGCAAGTAAGAACCTCTCTTGGCTTTTTCTGTGTAGTGAGAATTACAAAAGACCTTTCCCCCGGTGCAAGCCTAAATACTTGTTTAAGGAGGCGGGGAAAGGAATGAATCTATTCCTTTCTCTATAGAGTTAAGGGAGAATTTTTTGAGAAGTAGCTGAGAATGAATGGTGAGGAGAGCACAGATTATAGCAGTTATACTAAAAAGACAAAGAACAGAGAATCCAAGAGGTTAGAGAAAGAACCAGCAAGCACCATTAATGGAGAATCAGAATAACTGTAGGGCAACATGGTGAGGGTCCAATGGGTGGCCAGAGCATCTTCATGGAAGATTGCCCCTGGCGTGCCTTGAAAAGGATCATACGGGTCCCTTGGGGAGGCTGGAGATAGATCCAAGAAAATGGGACAAGAGCTCTCTTCATTTTCTATGGACTTGGACTGGAATTCTTTTTTGTGTTTTTAATGGAAAAATTAAACTTCATCTATGTTTTGAAGCCTTAAGAACCTGAGTGCTTGTAAGAGGAACCTAGTGACTACCCTTTGTGAAGGCTAGATGATGAAGTAAGTTCCTAGGTTTTATGTGATGGGGAGCAATGAGCCAAGGAAGGAAGGAAATAGGCACATAATAAGCACCTGCTGTGTGCCAGGCACTGAGCTAAGCACTTTACAAATATCATCTCATTTAATCCTCACAATTCTGGTACGTCACTATCCCTATTATACAAAGGAAGAACCGAGTCAGACAGGAGTTCAGTCATTTGCCCAGCTAGTAAGTATCTAAACCTTCCTGACTCCTGGTCTGGTGCTTTTTACACTATGGCACCCACTAATTGCACAGACTGTATCTGAGCTGCTTGTGTCTGGAGTCAGCCTCTTGATGCTGGAGTAGACTTTCTGAGATGCCATAATTCTGTGGGACGTCGTAGTAAGGGCTGACTGCCTCCAGCACCTGCCTCCATCCCTCCTGACCCTGATCACAAAAACCAGGTAAGAACTATGGGATTTCGGTGGCTTTCTTTGTGTGTCTGGTCCAGCTGTCTGTGCAGTTATTGGGTAACTAGCCGAGATAATAAAGCATCGATCGCTAGATAAGGTTGTCTGTCTATGTTTAACCTGTGAGAACGAGCTAGCTGTGTTATCGTTTCACTCAGGTCCCCAGATGACATCAGGAACCAGAGGAAGCAGTTCTGGCCACTTGATAAAGGAGTTTGCTTTATTTACTTGTGCAGGGACATATGAGAATGGCACAGAGGCAAGGGATGGGAATGGGGGGAGGTGTGCATTTGGAACCAGAAGGCATGAGTTCAAATTCCACTTTTACCTGTGTGATTTTGGATAAATCACTTCAAAACTCTCCAGGTCTCATTTTCTCTCCTCTAAGTAAGATAAGGGGGCACTGATGGACCTTGCTGTTTTCCACCAGCTTCTGAGCTGTAATCCTGTGAGGAAACCTCAGTTGGGAAACTCGGGACACAAAAAAGCAGTTTTAGGGTGGATGTGTTAGGGTTCTGTGACCTCCTAGCTTGCTCTTGCCAAGTTCAGATCATGCCAGTGTCACTTCAGCATCATTCACACTGATTTCATCAAAGCAGAGGCAATACATGACAGCTAATAGAAGTTACCATTCCCCCAAACAGTGGAAAGTCCAGATCAACAAAACCTCTGTCTGCTGATTATTGTTCCAGCCTTAGGAAGGGGAGAGGAGACCAAGAAACAAGGTAGAGATGAAGTAAAAATGGAAGAAAAGACTCAGGAGAGCAGCTATGACTCCTGATATGTCCAACCTCAAGAAGGGAGGGAAGTGGGTAGGATAGAATTGCTGCATAATAATTCATCATAATCTGGAAACTCCTGAAGCAGATGGAAAATGTTTCATGATCAGATGATGTTCTTTTTGTTTATTTAGCATTTTGTTTTTCCCCAATTACATATAAAAACAAAATTTTTAGCTTTTTATTTTCAAAATATATGCATGGATAGTTTTTAGTATTTGCCCTTGCAAAATCTTGTGTTCCAATTTGTTTTCTCCTCCCTTCCTCCCACCCTCTCCCCTAGACAACAAATAATCCATATATATTTGACATGAATAATTCTTCTAAACATATCTCCACAATGATCATGCCGCACAAGAAAAATCAGATAAAAAAGGAAAAAAATGAGAAAGAAAACAAAAAGCAAACAAACAACAAAAACGTGAAAATATCATGTTGTGATCCACACTCAGTCCCCACAGTCTTCTCTCTGGATGCAGATGGCTCTCTTCATCACAAGATCATTAAAACTGGCCTGAATCACTTCACTGTGGAAAAGAGCCATGTCTATCATAGTTGATTATAATATAATCATCTTGTTGCTGTGTATAATGTTCTCTTGGTTCTACTCACTTCACTCAGCATCAGTTCCTGTAAGTCTCTCCAGGCCTTTCTGTATTCATCCTGCTGATCATTTCTTACAGAACATTAATATTCCATAACATTCATATACCATAACTTATTCAATTCTCCAACTGATGGGCATCCACTCAGTTTCCATTTCCTTGCCTCTACAAAAAGGGCTGCCACAAACAGTTAAAAACAAATTTTAATGAAAAATTTTAATACTTGTTTTTAAAACTTTGAGTTCCAAATTCATTCCCTTCCTTTCTTCTCACCCCCCTCACAGAGAAGGTAAGCAATTTGATATAGGGTACATGTGTGTAGGCATGCAAAACATTTAAATATTAGTAGTCATGTTGTGAAAGAGAAAACAGACAAAAAAGCCTCAAGAAAAATAAAGTTTAAAAAGGATGCTTCAATTTATTTCTCTGGAGATGGATAGCATTTTTCATCATAAATCCTTCAAAATTGTCTAGATTGTTGAGAATAGCTAAATCATTCTTCACAGGTGATCCTCTTACAATATCACTGTTACTATTGTTAACTGTATTTCCCTCAACCCTATTTCCCTCCATTTTATTCTATTCTCTCTCTCTCTCCCCTTTCATCTTGTTTTTCCTCAAAAGTGTTTTGTTTATGACTACCACTTTCCCCAATCTGCCCTCCTTAACCTGGGAACTGAAATTTGGTTATAATATTACTGGGAATTTTCATTTTGGGATCTCTTTCAGAATGTGATTAGTGGATTCTTACAACTTATATTTTACTTTCTGGTTCTAGACTCTCAGGGAACAATTTTCCTTGATAATTCCTTGAAAGATGGTATCCAGACTCTTTTTTTTTTTTTTATTGGCTTCCAGGTAATACAATAATTAAATTATCTCTTCTGTATCTATTTTCCAGGTCAGTTGTTTTTCCAATGAGATATTTCACATTGTCTTCTTTTTTTTTTTTTCAGTCTTTTGGTTTTGTTTTTATTGCATCTTGATTTCTCATAAAGTAATTAGTTTCCATTTGCTAAATTCTATTTTTTTTTGGGGGGGGGGCTGAGGCAACTGGGGTTAAGTAACTTGCCCAGGGTCACAAAGCCAGGAAGTGTTAAGTGTCTAAGGCCAGATTTGAATTCAGGTCCTCCTGACTTCAGAGCTGGTAGTCTATCCACTACACCAACTAGCTACTCCTAAATTCTAATTTTTAAAGAATTATTTTTTTCAGTGAGCTTTTGTAACTCCTTTTCCATTTAGCCAGTTCTACTTTTCAAGGCATTTTTTTTTCCTTCAGTGAATTGTGCCTCTTTTTTCCATCTTGCCAATTTTGCTTTTCAAAGCATTCTTCTTATTGGCTTCATGCTCCTCTGTGTCCATTTAGTCTATTCTATTTCGTAAGGTATTGTTTTCTTCAGTACCTTTTGTGTCTCCTTTACTAAGCTGTTGATGATTTTTTCATTAATTTCTTTCATCGCTTTCATTTCTCTTCCCAATTTTTCTTCTCTTTCTCTTATTCAATTTTCAAAATTTTTTTAAAAGCTCTTCCATGGTCTGAAACCAATTTATTTTTTTCTTGGAAGCTTTGGATGTTAGAGCTTTGAATTTGTTGTCTTCTGAGTGTGTGTTTTGATATTTTTGTCACCTTAATAATTTTCTATGGCCGGAATCTTTTTCTGTTGTTTCCTCATTTTCCCCCAGTCTATTTCTTGACTTTTAACTTTTTTTTTTAATGGGGCTCTAATTCCAGAGTAGAGGGAGCATTGTCCCAGGCTTCAAGGTTTTGTGCAGCGTTTTTCATAGATACTTCTAGAGACCTGTAAGTGTTCAGTTCTTCCAAGGTGGTATGACCTGACAAGAGGTATATTCACTACTCTCCTTGCCCTGTTCTGTGAGTGACCACACTCTTTTCTGCCCTGGAACTGTGAGGAAGGTCCCCATCTAATATGGCCACAAGCTTTGGTGTGCAAGTGCTCTTCCTTGCCTTGGGACTGCCATCCAAGCTGTGACCCGCATTCGAGTATGGGCAAAACAACAGGTTCCTGCCTCGGTGTTAGCAAAGAGATCCTTGTAATCTCTTCCTGACTAGTTGTTCAATTCCTTTACTGTCTGTGGGCTGGAAGTGCTGAAAGCACAGGCTCCCAAGGTGGGCTCCTAGTTTGCGGGGGCTTGGTCTACACTGGCACAGCCTGTCCTGGACTGTGCTCTACTCTTACTCCAGGGTGACAGATCTTTCCTGATGATTTTCTAAATTGCCTTTGGCTGGAAAATTATTTGGCCCCGTCCTTGTGTGGGGTCTGTTGCTCCAGGAACTGTTTTATGACATTATTTAAAGGTTTTTGGAGGGACTTAGGGGAGACGTCTCTGCCTTTTCTCCGCCATCTTGGTTCCATCCTCCCAGATGCTGTTCTTTATGCTGCTGCTATGGTGGTTTGTGGTTATTCAGAAGCAATAAGGTACAAGCATAGAGAGCGGTCCTTTAAAAAGTCAGGAAGAACTGGCTTAAAATCCTGCCCTGACACATACTGTCTGTGTGATCCCAGGCAAATCATCTAACCTTCTAGTTCCCCCATCCATTTTCTAAAATGCTCAATTGTAGAATTGCATTAGTAGGGGGTTTTCTTATCAGATGCTCCCTACACTGAAGAAAACCTGGGTTTATACCACCACGTACACACACGTAATATCCAATATCCCATTTCCCATCTGTTGTCAAGGTCTGTCAATTTCCCTTCTGCAACATCCCCTTTAGATTTCACCTGTGTAACATCTCTTGTCGATTTCACTGCAGTTACATTTCTTGTAGCTTTCACCTTGGGAGCTCTCTGGTCGATTTCCTCTCTCTAACATCTTTTGCAGATTCCATCATTGCACCATGTCTCATAGATTTCACTTTTGCAGAATCTCTCTTCAATTTCACCTTTGTGCCTTCTCTTGGCAGTTTCACTTTTGCAGCCTCTCTCTGACACCGCCTCTGCCCTGCTGTGGATCTTCATAATCTTATGTCTAGACTGTTTCAAGGGGCAGGGGGAGGGGAGAAGCTCCCTGCCTCATGTTTCTCTCCACGTCATTCCATCCTCCATTCAGCCACGAAAATGATTTTCCTAAGGCTGAAATCTGCCCTGTCACTCACCTACTCAATAAACTCATGTAGCTTCCTATGGCGGGCCTCCAAGATCAAAGAGAAAAATCCTTTCCCTGGCATTCAAAGCCCTTTACAACCTTTCTGGTCTTTTTATATCTTACTCCCCTTCGTATTTTTGATCCAATGACACTAGGCTCCTGGATGTTTCATAAGGAAAACAAGCCATGTCTTAGCTCCAGGCATTTTCTCTGACTGTTCCTGATGCCTGGAATGCTCTCTTTCCTCATTTCTTTTCCATTTATTTGCTTCCGTAGCTTACTTCAAATCCCTAAAATTTTACCTTTTTTTTTTTAATTCAACATGTATAATCATTTTTTTTTATAATTATAACTTTTTATTGACAGAATCCATGCCAGGGTAGTTTTTTACAGCATTATTCCTTGCATTCACTTATGTTTCGTTTTTTCCCCTCCCTCCCTCCACCCCCCCCCCAAGATGGCAAGCAGTCCTATATATGTTAAATATGGCACAGTATATCCTAGATACCCTAGAACAAACAGTTCTCTTATTGCACAGGGAGAATTAGATTCAGAAGGTAAAAATAACCCTGGAAGAAAAACAAAAATGCAAGCAGTTCACATTCATTTCCCATGTCCTTTCTTTGGGTGTAGCTGCTTCTGTCCATCCTTGATCAATTGAAACTGAGTTAGCTCTCTTTGTCGAAGAAATCCACTTCCATCAGATACATCCTCATACAGTATCGTTGTTGAGGTATATAATGATCTCCTGGTTCTGCTCATTTCATTTAGCATCAGTTCATGTAAGTCTCACCAGTCCTCTCTGTATTCATCCTGCTGGTCATTTCTTACAGAACAATAATATTCCATAACATTCATATACCACAATTTACCCAGCCATTCTCCAATTGATGGGCATCCATTCAATTTCCAGTTTCTGGCCACTACAAACAGGGCTGCCACAAACATTTTGGCACATACAGGTCCCTTTCCCTTCTTTAGTATTTCTTTGGGATATAAGCCCAGTAGAAACACTGCTGGATCAAAGGGTATGCACAATTTGATAATTTTTTGGGCATAATTCCAAATTGCTCTCCAGAATGGTTGGATTCGTTCACAACTCCACCAACAATGCATTAGTGTCCCAGTTTTCCCGCATCCCCTCCAACATTCATCATTATTTTTTCCTGTCATCTTAGCCAATCTGACAGATGTGTAGTGGTATCTCAGACTTGTCTTAATTTGCATTTCTCTGATCAATAGTGATTTGGAAAACTCATATGAGTGGAAATAGTTTCAATTTCATCCTCTGAAAATTGTCTGTTCACATCCTTTGACCATTTATCAATTGGAGAATGGCTTTATTTCTTATAAATTTGAGTCAGTTCTCTATATATTTTGGAAATGAGGCCTTTATCAGAACTTTTAACTGTGAAGATGTTTTCCCAGTTTGTTGCTTCCCTTCTAATCTTGTCTGCATTTGTTTTGTTTGTACAAAGGATTTTTAATTTGATGCAATCAAAATTTTCTGTTTTGTGATCAGTAATGGTCTCTAGTTCATTTTTGGTCACAAATTTCTTTCTCCTCCACAAGGTCTGAGAGATAAACTATCCTATGTTCCTCTAATTAATTTATAATTTCATTCTTTATGCCTAAATCATGGACCCATTTTGCTCTTATCTTGGTATATGGTGTTAAGTGTGGGTCCATGCCTAATTTCTGCCATACTAATTTCCAGTTATCCCAGAAGTTTTTGTCAAATAATGAATTCTTATCCCAAAAGTTAGGATCTTTGGGTTTGTCAAACACTAAAAATTTTACCTTTTACAAGAAATCTTTCTCAGCCCTTCTTAACCCCAGTGCTTTCCTTCTTTTAATCTCTTAATTATCCTATACTTGTTGTCTGCACATATTGTTTGCCTGTTGTCTCCCCTTCTATGATTGTAAATTTCCTTCTCCCTCTTTTTATATCCCCAGTATATAGCATAATGTAAGCAAATAATAAACCCTTAATAAATGACTGATTACATACATATTTACACAATACATACATATATTTCTACGTGTGTATCTATAATTGCATTTATATAGTGGTTTAAGGTTTACAAAATGTTTTACAAACATATCTCATTTCTCTCTCCCTGCCCAACAGTGGAAGTCAAGCACTCTTATAATCTCCATTTTACAATTTAGAAAACTGAGGCAGACAGAAATTAAGTGATTTGCCTAGGGTCACACAGGCAGTCAATATATATATAATTATGGTTGAGAGAGCCCGTTTCCTTTAGGAAAGCTGGAGAAACCAACCAAAATATTATCTATTAATAGTCAGGAGACTTCTTTGGAAAGATGATGTCAGTTTTGCTAAAGTGAGTTGTAATCATACAAAAAGTGTGTGTGTGTGTGTGTCTGTGTGTGTGTGTGTGTGTGTGTGTGTGTGTGTGTGTGTGTGTGTGTGTAAAACTGTTGAGGCTTTTCAAAGTTTCCTGCACACAGAAAGGACTTGTACAGGGTTCGATGAATTGAATTGGATGTGATCAACAGCCCCGGTCCCAACCACAAAGAGGCTGGCTTGAGATAGTCTCTGTAGTGAGAGGTGAGCCTAAAGATCTAGCAGAGTAAAAATATTCACCTCCCCTTCATCCCGGCTCATGAGGGGATACTTGGGGACCCCCAAATTCCTAGTATGAGGGCATTGTAGTGAAGATGAATCCACCACCAACCGCAGTCTCATGGGAGGGAATATGGCAAAAGACAATTATGTTTTGAAAGTAAGCACCTAGTGCCAGATAAGTGTTTAGCACTAGGAAATCGGAGGCAAAACCACGTTTCTGCCCTGGAGAAGCTCACGTTTCAGTGGGGGAGGTAGCACACAAGTAGGTACCTACAAGACACATAAGGAGTAGATGAAAGGTAATCTGAGCGGGGAAGGGCCCAGCAGCTGGGGGAGAGAAGGACAAAAACAGAGGCCTCGTGCAGGAAGGTTTCTAAGAGAAGTATGGAAGGAAGCCTGGGAAACAGAGAGGCAGAGGCAAGGACTTCAGGAATTCCACCCTTGATGTTGGTCTCCAGACGTATCGCTCACTCCTTCCTACAACCCAGAAGTTCCAAATCAGTAGCAATAGTTGCTCCCCTCTGTTGCTCTCCTATAGGTCAGAAAGTCCATTTCAAGGTCAATGGAACATGCAACATGCAGATCTTGTCTTTTCTCTTCTATCATGTGACTTTTCTTTCACTTCTACCTTCTCCAAAATATCTCCAGAGATAGAGGGGGGAATGTGGGAGATAAGCCCACCTTACCATCATCAGAAGCCGCCCTACCAGTCCCTTTTCCCCTCTAAATCATTATCACCTCAGTTCTGGAGGAAAATAAGAATTCAAAGAGACAAAAGTAAAGCATATATGTAAAGTCCTCTGTCTGCTTTGTCCACGGCATGGGTATATATTATATGTAAAATGATTTTTCAGGCTCTTCCAAGACTAAATCTCTAATATTTTTGATTATATATGTGAACATATATATATATATATATATGAGATATGTATATATTATTAAACACATATATACATATGATATATATACTATATATGTGTGCATATATAGGAATAGGAATATGTATGTATGTATGTTATATATTTTTAAGACCAGAAAATTGCAGAATCTTGAGACTTTTGAGCAGGGAAGAACTATAGCCATCACTCAACCTCTCATTGAAACCTGAGAAAAAGGTCTCTCATTTCCCCTGAGATGGTAAGGGAAAGATCAAAGGCTCCCAGGAGTCATTTCACTGGGAACCCTAAGTAGTACAGGGAGAACCCAGAGCTGAGTGCTTCAAGTTTTCAGGCCAGGAAGGATAACAAAGCAATGGGGACACAAAACAAGCCAAGTAAGACAAGACGAATTAGGGAATGGACTGATCTCTGTAAAGAGGATTTTCTAGCTTTTCAAAGAAACACAGAGATTTGCTGCCCTTAGCAAAGTGTACCAGGAACTTAGGCTGAGGAGGCCTCCCTGGCTGGAGAACTGAAGGACACAGAAGTTAAACTTTAAGAGAAAAATATTTGTCTTTTTAATGAGACTGCGCTAGAACTGCAGGGAGAAAATGAGGGAAGGGAAGGCAGTCAGTCCCATGCCTCCCCAAATGCTTGCAGGCAGGTGGAGGGCGCCCAGGGCAGCAAAGTGGCACAGTGGGTAAGGGGGCCAATTCTGAAGTCACACTCGTCTTTGTGAGTTCAAATCTAGCTTCAGACACTGAATAGCTGGGGGATCCTGGGCAAGTCACTTAGCCCTCTTTGCCTCAGTTTCCTCATCTATAAAATGAGCTGGAGAAGAAAATGATAAATCACTTTGGTATCTTTGCCAAGAATAATCCAAATGAGTTCAGAATAGACAGACATGACTCATGTTTAAGTCTAAAGAAGGTAATGAAGCTATAATGGAAAAATGGGGGGAGAAAATCAGGAGACCTGAATTCAAATCCTGGATCTCACACCTAGTTATTGTGTGATGCTGAGAAAGTTTACTTCTCTCAGCTCAATTTCAACTATAAAAAGGAACTAAGAAGAAAGAGAGAAGCTAAAATATCTCTTATCATTGAATGTAAACTCTTTGAGAAAAGGATTTGGTTTTTTGGTTTTCTTTTTTGATTCCCAGCATCAAGTTCCATGCCTGGCATTCAGTAGGTGCTTATTAAACACTTCTGTGGTTGCTTAATTGGTGAATCAATTGATCAAGGGGTCAGAATCAATAGACCCAGAATGTTTTCCATGTTGTCAGACAAAGTCTCCATCTTGGTAGGATCCATTAGCTGTTCTTTGTTGGAGACAGAGCAGGAAATAATCATGGTTTAAAAAACAAGACATCCACACAATTTTTTTTTAAATGTAAAGGACCATGAAAGAAAACCCAGCTCCTAATATTTGCCCTCTGGTCCCCCTGGAACTGTTGGGAGAAAAAGCCCTTAAAGAAATAGACTTTGATGAAGGAAAAAACCAGCCTCACAAACAAGCTCTATTCTCCTTTATTAGATGGCTGAGAATCAATGAATCCTGTTTTCTCAGAGGACTTTTAAAGATTCAAAATCACGAAACCGGCACATTCCCCAGCATGGTGTGGAGTCAGGCGAATCCCGGAATACCTCACTGGGGTGTGGAAGCGCCTCGAGTTCTCTGAGAGAGCGAAAGCCTCACCCTCTCCTAGCAAGCTGAAAAGAGGTCTCCAAGTCACAGCCCAGTGGCTGACCCTGTGTCCGTCATACGGGAAATAGCTGCTCAGGCTCCCAATCTCAGCGTCACTCGCCCTCCAAGCCGGGTCATTGGACCTTTCTACCCTTAAACACCTCTGAGAGCCCTAGTGCAGACTCTTGGTACCTCTCGACTGGACTCTTGAAACAGCCTCCTCATGGATTTTCCTGCCTGGCTGTCTCATCCTTCTAACAGCTGCCAATGATTGGAGCACGTCACCCCCTCACCCTCATTTTTCTATCCATTAAGATCCAGAGGTTCCCCATTGCACATAGGTTTCCATGGAGAAGCCTCTTTACAAAGGCCTTCCTAGCTTGTCTCCCACCTCATCTATTGCCCCCTTCCTCCTCCTCTGGTCCAACTAAACTGACTTTCTTTCTGTTGCTCACCCACGATGCTCCATCCAGCTCCTTTGGATTTTTGCTGACAGTCTCCATACCTGCCTTGTTCTTCCTCAACTGAACTTTGTAGAATTCTTTATTTCCCTCAAGAAAACCAGACACCACCTTCTACATCAGGGTTTCTTAACCTACAGCTCATGAATTTGTTTTTAAAACTTTTGATAACTATTTCAATGTAATTGATTTCCTTTTAAATTTTATTTTATATTTGTTGAAAAAATATTTTGAGAAGGGGCTCATAGGCTTCCTCAGGTTGTGAAAGGGGAAAAGGTTGAGAACTTCTGTTGAACATGAAGTCTTTTTTGATTTCTCCCACCCCAGTGCTCTCCATCCCCAAATGATCTTTTGAATTTTGCCTTTATTTTTTATGTATTTATATTTGTACATGTCGTCTTTACCCTAAAATGGTCTGGGAAAGCTTCCTTTTTGTCTGCATTTCCAATGCTGTTTCTAACCCTAATTTGACATATAATTGTTGATGAGAGATGCTTGTTAAGTGACCCACGGAGGGTCTTCTGGTCATAGCAACTTAGGAAGACTGGACTGGGCTTCAGGAGGGAGAACCCAGGGACAAAACCAGCGCGCTTGGGAGCTTGGAGCCATTCCCAAGCCCATCCCTGGGGGGGAAAGAAAAGAACACGAGGGCCTTTGAGTTTCACGGCATCTCCCAGGTGGAGGCCGGGCCATCCATCTGACTGACAAGGACACTCGGGCCCGAGAAGAATTGTCTTGCCCCCGTCACATGTGTCAGAGCTTGGACTGGAACCTGATGTACTGTTTTCTGCTGGCACAACTTTCTCGCACACAGAAGGATGCAAAGGTGAACTGAAGGCCCGTCCTGGACTGCTGGCCAGCTCCCAGATCGCTGAGCGGAGCAAAATGTGCTCAGCTTTTGGCCCCGCTCAGACCCCTCCCAACTTTTTTGTAACCTTTTCTACAGAAGTGCTTCCAAGCCTCCCTTGGCACATTCTCAGACCCAAGGCTTAACTTGTGCCCTCGGCTTCCCAGACGGACGGGCTCTTTGTCTGTGGCCCTTCACCCCCACCCCCCCAGTTTTGCCTGCTACTAATTGGTTTGCTAAAAGCAGACCCCAGCTCTTGACCCTTTTTAAATGAGTTGCCATCAAGAAGTAAAGAGCAGAGGCTTTGGATGACCTTGGAACCGGTCACTTAATTTTCCCAAGCCTCAGTTTACTCATCTGTAAACTGAAGGAGTTTAAAATGATCTCTCAGGGGCTGGACTGGGATTAGGTCTGGAGAAGACAGTGATTCCCAAGACTACCCATTCTAAGGCCTTTGGTTGGACACATTGGTCATGGTGCTGGCCATGGGACAAAACCATTCTCCTCTAGGGCCTCTTGACCCAGGCTGCCCTGCTTCCCCCCGCGCTGGTTTGTCCTTCCCCAGCCAGGCCTTTCAGCCCTGACTGAGAAGTGGGAAAACAGGAGCATTTTTTTTTAGTAGAATGAAAGGAAGCACAGAGGTTGGATTGTTTGCCCAAAGTCAATGTTTACAGGCTCTTGGGACAAGTCAAAGTAAGGGAATAGCCGGATAGTTCAGAAAAATAGAAAAGCGCTTCATGGAGAAAGCAGATGATCACCAATGAATGAGTGAATTAGGGGTTTAAGTGCCCAGGGTCATACAGGGGAAACTGCAGGACCTTCCGCTCCTGGAGATGGACGGGAGGGGGGAGACCATACATTCTAGGCCCAGTGCTCTCTCCACCAATGGAGAAACTCAATTTGTAGTTTAAAAAAACAAAACCAAAACATCTTAAATTTACTTAACAGTTCTGTTTACTAAATAAAAAAATTAGATTAGATGATTTTATATATATATCCACTTTGGCTCTGAGAACTATGGGTTAGGATGGTCTTCACCAGCAGCAAGCTGCAGTGGGGAAGGTAGAGATTAAAAGTCTGGAGAGATCTAAGATCAGTCACATCCTGCTTGGGGGTAAAAGTCAGATTCCTCCTCTGTAAAATGAAGGCTGTTGGTCTTGATGACCTCTGGTTTCCTCCAGACTTAAACCTAGGATCCCACACTATCTACTCAGCTACTAGGAAGAGAGGATGGAGTTGAGAATCATAAGGGAAAAGCCAGAAAACCTTAATCTGGGTCTTTGTTCTATGTATAAATGAATTCATGGAAAGGAAACAATGTAAATTTCATTATATAACAATCTTAGAGCTAGAGGGGACCTCAAAAATCATTAAGCCCACCCCCTTCCTTTTACAGATGGGGAAACTGAGCTCCAGGGATGTCAGGTGGTCACATAGAGTAAATATCAATTGTCCCCTTCTTCTTTGATCAGTTTGAAAATGGGAGCAAAGGAAAAAAATAGCTAGAATGTAATTTCTTTTGTCTTGTTGGCCCCAGTGGGTGGCACCGAGTTCAGTAAATGCCTTTTGATTCCTAGCTTTTGAATGTCCACATGCTAGATTCGTGTGTGCTCAGGATCAAAAGGGTGTTTCAAGACCCAGAGTTTCTCTGTTAGTCTTGGGATGGTGTTCAAGCAAATACTGGTCCGGAAAGTGCAGGTGAACCTTTTTTTGCCCCCATTAATCTCAGGTTTTAACTTGAAAGCCCCGGCAGTCCTAGAAAGGGAGTTTTAGGTCATGAGTTTCTTCCTTTCTCTTTCATATCCTTCTGCAAACATGGATAAAACTGAACTGGATCAGGGGGAAGAGATGAGGAGCGCCAAGGTGGGGGATTGTGGGTTTGGAACGTTGTCTGTACTGTCAGAGGTGCTTGACTTATTGCTTAGAATCGTGGAATAACCCTTCCCACCCCCTACTTCATCCCCCTCACTTTCCCTCTCCTTTTTTTGTTACTCTGGACAGGGTACAGGGTAGAACCATATTTTTAAATAAAAGTGACATCAGAATCAAGTATATTGCTTTAAAAAAGCCAGGATCTAGAGGCAGACTGGGCTACTAGTCTCCATCCCATCTCCAAGTTCTCATAGCCTAGAGAAATTCCTGAATTCTTTTTGTATTGGGGGGGGGGGGGGGAGGGGGGAGGGAGGAAGGGAAGAGCTTGCAGTCTGTTGGACCTCGGGGCTCAGTTTGCAAAACAGAAGAAAAATCATTCAAAAAGGCAGGAGAGCCCAAAGCGGGGCATGCCGGGATTCACATATCAGTGTGGCAGCTGAGGGAAAAAAATCAGGAACATCACAGCATCCTTAGAACCAAACTAAACAGGCTCTCCTTTAGCCGTCCAGTTTGTGAATGAGACAGCACACCAAGCTTGCTCTCTTCCAGCTGCATGTTACCTAGTATAGAACTTCAGATCAGAGGGAGAGAAAAGTATAATTCCTTCCCTTCTTCTTCCCTCCCTCCTTTCCTTCCTTCCTTCCTTCCTTCCTTCCTTCCTTCCTTCCTTCTTTTCTCCCTCCCTCCCTCCCTCCCTCCTTCCTTCCTTCCTTCCTTCCTTCTTTTCTTCCTTCCTCCCTTTCTCCCTCCCTCCCTCCTCCTTCCTTCCTTCCTTCCTTCCTTCCTTCCTTCCTTCCTTCCTTCCTTCCTTCCTTCCTTCCTTCCTTCCTTCCTTCCTTCCTTCCTTCCTTCCTTCCTTCCTTCCTTCCTTCCTTCCTTCCTTCCTCTCTCCCTTCCTCTCTCCCTTCCTCCTTCCCTCCCTCCCTCTCTTTCTCTCTCTCTTCACCCCCCCCCCCCTTTCTTTTTTGCTTCCTGCCTTCCTTCCTGCGTTTTCCAAAGAAGCAGCATGATACCGAAGCTGGGATGCTGCACCTGGAGTTAGGAAAGATTGGGTTCAAATTTTCTTTTGGGGGAGGGGGAGTGATTTCCTTCCTTAGTAAATTCCACTTGTAAGCAGGAAGCGGATGGAGACCCCCTCCCCTTTTCCCCTCCCCCTCCCCATCTGACTCAGGCCTTGAGTCCGAGTTTCCCGGCAAGAGGGGGGAGACCGAAAAAGACAAAGGAAATCGCGGTCCTTCCCACCCCAACTGCCCGGGTCTGTGGTTAGTCCCCAGCGGGCCCTCCCACCTCCCCCCGCGCCCCCTCTCGTTTGGCGCCTCCAGAATTCCCGCGCGCAGCCCTCGCTCAGCCGGCGGCGCCGGGACGGGCGGAGGGACAAGTGTGAGCCGGGGCGGCCTCCGCCTCGACCCCCCTCGGCCCGGCGCATTCCCCAGCTGCGCCTCGCAGTCCGCCTCCGCCGCTCCGGGGGAGCTCCTTCCGAACGTGGCCGGGGGGAGAAGGAAGGGCCGGGATTCGGGGAGCGCAGTCACGGGGGCCGCCGGGCCGGAGCGGCCCCTGCTCGGGGTCCCGGCTCTGGAGGCTTCCTCCCGCTCCGCCCAGTCACGACCCACAACGGTACTTAATGCCCAGGCGGCGGGCCGGTGTCGGCCTACTGTGTGCTAAGCACGGGCGCTGATTTCCTGTGGACGCAGAGAAAAGCTGGTGTCGGCCCTGCAGGACCTTCCGCTCCCGGGGATGGACGGGAGGGGAAACTGTGACCATGGATAGCGAAGTATGAGAGAGGGAGCGCGAGAGCTCTAGGTGCACATAGATGTGTCTCAAGATACAGACACACAGAGAGAGAGACAAAGAGACAGAGATTCAGAGACAGACATGCATAAAGAGACACAGAAAGAGAGAGAGACAAGAAACAGAGATAGACATGCATAGAGATAGAGACACACAGAAAGAGACAGAGACAGACCCTTACCCACACAGAGAAAGAGAAAGATAAAGAGAGACAAGAAAGAGAGACAGAGACAGAGACAGACATGCATAAAGAGACACAGAAAGAAATAGACAGAGAGAGACAAGAAACAGAGACAGACATGCATAGAGATAGAGACACTTACCCACACAGAGAAAGAGAAAGACAGAGATAAGAAACAGAGAGACCATCAATTGGAGAATGGCTGGGTAAATTGTGGTATACGAATGTTATGGAATATTATTGTTCTGTAAGAAATGACCAGCAGGAGGAATACAGAGAGGACTGGCGAGACTTACATGAACTGATGCTGAGTGAAATGAGCAGAACCAGGAGATCATTATACACTTCGACAACGATATTGTATGAGGACATATTTTGATGGAAGGGGATTTCTTTGACAAAGAGACCTGAGTTTCAATTGATAAATGACGGACAAAAGCAGCTACACCCAAAGAAAGAACACTGGGAAACGAATGTGAACTATCTGCATTTTTGTTTTTCTTCCCGGGTTATTTATACCTTCTGAATCCAATTCTCCCTACGCAACAAGAGAACTGTTCGGTTCTGCAAATATATATTGTATCTAGGATATACTGCAACATATCCAACATATAAAGGACTGCTTGCCATCTAGGGGAGGGGGTGGAGGGAGGGAGGGGAAAAAAAAATCGGAACAGAAACAAGTGTCAATATAAAGTAATTATTAAATAAAAAATTTAAAATTAAAAAAAAAACAGAGAGAGACAGAGACAGACATGTATAAAAAGACATAGAGACACACAGAACGAAAGAGAGACACATGCATAAAGCTCATCCTATCAAATAAGTATTTATTCCCCAATCCTCAAAGACAAGCAGCTTTTTTCAACCCCTCCCCGGCCTTCCAGGGCTCCATGGGAAGGGGTCATTCGGCTGGCTCTGTGAGGGCTGGAGTGTCCGGGGTGAGATGCAGGAGATGAAAGGACTTTGGGAGCCACTCAGAGATGGAGAGGAGCACAGAGTGTTTGAACTATGATGGAAGTGAAGGGGACAGATGGAGAGCAGCCACAGAGTCACTTAGCCTCTGGGACTGAGCC
Organism: Antechinus flavipes; assembly: GCF_016432865.1. Classification (NCBI taxonomy): domain Eukaryota; kingdom Metazoa; phylum Chordata; class Mammalia; order Dasyuromorphia; family Dasyuridae; genus Antechinus; species Antechinus flavipes. The sequence goes on along the minus strand of NC_067400.1, from coordinate 15,711,068 downwards.
AGAGCAAGTCCAAGTGGGCTTCGCTCCCCACCCCACGGCTACAGGTGAGAGGTGGACCGTGTGGTGGTTCCCCTCCCTCAGTCCTTCCCTCTGCAGAAGGAGCAGCTGCCCTAGAGCTTTCTGCCCTCCTCACTGGGGTCTCTCGTTGGACAGCGGTAGGTTTTGTTGTTGGTCTCCGGTCATCGACATGGAGCTCGTTCTTGTGTAGTTTTATTGAGTTTGATCCCAGTGTCACCTGACGGCTACAGAGGGCAGGCGAGGCTCTCCATCTTTAACAAAATACATAAGCTGCCAGGGCCTCACTGTGGGCTTGATGCTCAAAAAGAGCCTCCCGAGGCAGGTCTGAGCCATTTTATCCTGTGGATTTCATAGAATCCAAAGAGCAGGAGTTGAAGGACCCCAAGGTGGGCTGCTCTCTCATTTGTATTAGTTGCAGTGACCTGCTCTGGCTCCCCGTGTCCTCCAGTCCCTGAGGTCACTTCCTCTACCCAGAGTCTCCAGAAAAAGCTGGGGCTGGGGAGGGGGAGTATGGGCTGGGAGGGCCCGGAGGAGACGGTCTCCCCCAGGCAGCCCAGAGGTAGCAATGGAAAAGCTGGATGTTTTTGACTTGGCCTTTTTCTGGTTCAGAAGGGGACAGGTGTAGATGTTCCAGCAACCCTCAGGGACTAAAAAGTGTAAACAGCGAATAAAAGCCGAATAAAAGCCATAGTTATGAAGTAGATAAGGATGAGGTAATTTGGGAAGAAGAGCCCTAACTGTTGGGGGATTAATAATGAGCTGACATTTATGCAGTACTCGCTGTGTACCAGGCACTGTACCCAACGATTTGTCATTTGATCCCCATAGTCCAGGAAAGTAGGTTACACAATTATCCCCATTTTTTATAGTTGAGGAAAACTGAGGCAAACTGTGACTAGCTCGGGAATTATAGCCAGTAAGTATCAGAGATTGGATTTGAACTCAGGTTTTCCTGACTTGTCTCTGTCCAACCAGGAAGGGCTTCATGAAGAACGGAGTGTCTGAGCTGCATCTTAAAAGTCAAGGAGGTGAAAGGGAGGAAGGAGGCCATTTTAAGTATGGGGGACAGGAAATGGAGGCTCCCACATGAGGAACAAAGGGAAGGCCATTGGCTGGATCCCAGAGTTTGGGAAGGGAAAAATCACACCAAATGAGGCGGGAAAGGGAGGTTGGGGCCAGGCTGTGGAGGAACTTAAAAGCTAAAGGGGGAGGTTGTTTTGTTTTTTTTTTCTGTGGTTTCTAGAACAAACAATCAGGAGGTCACTAGAGCTGATTGAGTAGAAGAGTTACTAGGACAAATCTTGGAAAGTCCCTTCATTCCTCTGGCCCTCAGTTTCCTTATCTGCAAAAATAAAATGACTGGATAATGAGACCTCTGTCTTGCAGCTCTAAATCTTTGCTCCTGTGAACCCTATAAGGTAACTATTTGGGTGGAATTATCCCCATTTTATAGATGATGAAACTGAGGTTAAGCTGGACTATATCTGAGGAACCCAGGCTTTGCAGACTCCAAGTCCACGGGCCCTTCCTGCCAGACCCCGCTGCCGGATGTCCTGGAGTCCTGCATTCCCTGGTTGCCCGGGCACTGCCCGGTACCTGCCACGCTCCCGGTGCCACGCTGAGGCACAGAATGGTCAGCAACAAGGACCCCCTCAGGCAGCTGGCGGTCCCCTTGGAGAGACGGGACACACGCGGGAGAAACGGGGGGGGGGACGATTCCTGGCAGCATCAGCGCCTGGGGAGCTGGGTTTCAGGGCCAGTGACTCATGCCAGGATCACTGAGGCTGGCAGGGCCGGGGAGAGCCGAACGCCCAGGCCGTCTCCCAGGGCCAGGCCAGGTGACCCAGGAGGGCAGAGAAGGAAAAGCGCCTCTGAGGGGTGTTTGTGCTCCCCACTGAGTGGTCTGGCTTCCAGGGCGTTTATGGCACCAACCTTCTCTCTTGCGACTCTGGGAGGTCCATCCCGGCCAGACAGATGCCCAGTGTGTGTCCGAGACAGGGTTTCTCTTCACCCTCTCCAGCCTCCCCTGCCCCGCCCGCGGACTCTGCGGGGCCCACCCTGGAAACCCGGGCCAGGCCGCTCTCCTCCCAGCCTTTCTGCTCTCTTACAACCACCGGAGTCAGAGCCTCCCCAGCCGCTCTGAGGGCAGGCCCGCCACCGGGAGACCGAGGGACGGAGGTCAGACTCCTGGAGGCCGGTCCCAGAAGAGCCACCCAGGCCCGCAGGTGCTAGATCCGAGTCTGTCCTTTTGTTTGTCAACCGGACGCTACCTCCCTGAAGGCGGCGACTGTGGTTCCCAGACTGAAGCTCAATGTTCTTATCCCTTGAATCGATTCCCTCTCGGGGTCTCTCTCAGTCGCAGAGCTTTGTGACTGATTCTTTCTTACTGCGCTTGTTTGTTCCCGGTGCCCAGGACAGTACTTTACACTGTTCTAATGGGACCTGGTTTCATTGCTACGGGAATTTCCAGCATGGATCCTCCCCCCACTAAGATGAATTCTGGACCGGTGCGAGTCTTGGGTATCGAAAGGTCCTTCCGACTTTCTCACGAGGCGCGCCCAACCAGGATCCTAGACCCGGCTGAAAGAGAAACCTCCCCGATTACGAGCTGTGTCTGTGTCCTTCCCCCGGACTCTCTCCCCGACGGGGGACACACGCTTCCTAGGCACTTAATAAACTCCCTGACTCGAGATCTGCCTTTGCCGTCCAATGGGAAACAACATGTGGCCCCACGGGCCGAAGCGAGCGAAGTCCCGCCGCCCTCTGCCCCGTCGGACCCGTCTGGGCTCCGTTGTAGGTTCTCCAGTTAAGGAAGGAAATGGTGACGCTGAAGAAAGAGCAGTCAGGGATCTCATTAAAGGAGCAGGGGATGGAGAGACTGGAGAAGGGAAGGACTGAGCAGGAGCTTCCCGGCAGTCCCTGGGGGCTTGGAGAGCTCTCACCGGGAGGAGGGTTAGACGCAAAGGTGGAAGCTGCAGAGACAAAGTTAGTCCCTCCATCAGAAACGTCTCCCTAATAGTGTTGTTCTGTAAGAAAGGACCTGCAGGATGACTTCGGAGAAGCCTGGAGAGACTGACAGGAACTGAGGCCCAGGGAAGGGAGAAGAACCAGGAGATCTTCCTACACGGCAACAACAAGACTGTACCATGATCATGGTTCTTTTCAACAGTGAGACGATTCAGGCCAGTTTCAATGATCTTGTGATGGAGAGAGCCATCTGCACCCAGAGAGAACTGTGGGAACTGAGTGTGGATCACAACAAAACATTTTTACTCTTTTTGTTGTTTGTTGCTGGCATTTTGTTCTCTCTCTCTCTCTCTCTCTCTCTCTCTCTCTCTCTCTCTCTGGATCTGATTTGTCTTGCGCAGAAAGATAATTATGGAAATAGGTAAAGAAAAACTGCATGTTTACCATATATTGGATTACTTGCCATCTAGGGGAGGAGGTGGGGGAAGGAAGGGAAGAAAAATGGGAATACAAGTTTTTGCAATGCCCACATATGGACATCGCATACATATACAGGTATAAATATACCAATCGATACAGAGCCACACATACATTTTGAAAATAAAAAGCTTTCATTAAAAAAGGAAGTCACTGTCTAGTAATTAGAACCATCTAGAGTGGGATGGACTTTCTCCCTGGATAATGAGCTAATTCTCACTAGACTAAACAGCCAAGGCTACCTCTCTTTTAGACTGGATACATCGAACATAAATCTCTGTTTGCAGGACGGGGGATGTTTTCTCTTTCATCCTATCCCTTGGGCTCACACATAATGAGCACTTCATAGATGCTCATTGCGTTCCAGATGGACACACACCTAGGAGAGACAGTGCCGAGCGAGGGACTTGAGAATTCAAAGGAAACCTTCCTCCCACCGCCTTTGATCCCAGAGGGAGAATGAAACCTTTAGACTCAGGAAATGGTTTGGGCGGATGCATTTGTTGGGTTGGGATTCTGATGTCTCAGTTTTTCGTTTTCTACCTTCTTTGCACGGAGACTGTGGCTTGTACCACAGCAGCTATGGGGAGTGACTGAGGAGAAGGACTCTGGGCTCCCCCACAGGTCTCACTCCCACCCCACTCCAGGTAGTGGGGCCGAAGAAAGAGCAGGTTTGCTTGGGGGTCTGATGGGAGTGTGTGTGAGTGTGTGTATAAGAATGTGTGTGTGTGTGTTTGAGTGTGAGTGTGTGTGAGAGTGTGTGTGAGTGTGTGTATGTATGTGTGAGAGTGTGTGTGAAAGTGTGTGTGTGTGCGAGAGAGCGTGTGTGTGAGTGTGTGTGTGTGTGTGTGAGTGTGTGAGTATGTGTGTGTGTGAGTGTGTGTGTGTGTGTGTGTGTGTGCGATAGAGAGCGTGTGTGTGTGTGTGAGTGAGTGTGTGTGTGTGTGTGTGTGTGCTCACACTGGAGCAGGGACAGTGATTGGGAACCTGGGTCACTCACTGAGATCTGCTTGGAGATGGCAGGGTCCCAAGCCCACCCACAACCCCCTTCGGCTTTGTCCCCAAACAAAGATTTGTCCCCCCCAAAATCAACCAGATTAACAACTCAATGGACAGGCAAGTGGCTCTGGGTTCAACTCCTTGATCTGAAAAATCTGGGGAAGGGACTGGCAGCCCCCTGAAATCTGATCCCTCTCTCAAAGTCTTTATTAGCTATTCCACAAGGCTCCAGGTGACCAGGAACTCCTTTCCCTGTGTCTCCGTGGCAGATATTCAGCCACCGCTTGTAGGGCCACAGAGTGAGACCACCAGGAACATGTCCCCTGCTCTTCTCCCCTTCCTCCCCCCTTATTTCCATATTCCTAGGCACACCTCTACATCCTTCAGGTGGAACCCCGGCCGTGACTGTGGATAGAAGAGAGTCAGGAAAACCTCAATTTAAATCCTGCTTCAGAATCTTACAAGTTGTGGGATGTCTCAGCCTCAGTTTCTCCACATGTAAAAATGAGAAGAACAGCCTATAGGAAGAATAATAGTACTTATCGTAAAGGCTTGTTCTAAGAATCAAAGGAATAACACATGGAAAGTGCTTTGCAAACATTAATTGCTGTTAGACATTAATTGTTAGGTTTATTCTAATGATCTCGCTGAGTTATTCCCCATGTAGACGTCACTCTCCATGATAACCTAACCAAATTTGTAGTAAGGGAAAAAATGGGGGTTATTTTTCAATTCCCGCCTCTCGTTTTATTCTTTCTAATAAATCTGACTTTAGGGCCAGGGGTCAAGAAAGGGCCGGATCGGGTCCGGGCTTTAGAAGCAGGATCCTGCTCAGAAGATGCTCAAAGAGTGTCTCGTGATTGATCTCAGAACGTTTTCCTGTAGGTTTGCAGTCATTTCTCCGAAGAAAGGCCCCCGGGCTGGGGAGTTTGGGGGCGTGAGGGAAGGCAGCCCAGGGAAAAGCCCTCACCACAAAAGGTCATTGTTTTTCCAAGGAACAAAACAGCTCAGCCCCATGGCTTTGTTATTTATGGGCCCTCCAAGTAAAAGGATGTGATCCCAGAAAGGGCCAAAGTTGTAGAGGGGGAAGGGTTCCCCACTTCCCCAACCTCCCCCCCCCTCAGCCACCTCCCATCTCCACACGGAGTCCTTTGTTGCTGAGAAAGAATCTAAATTGGGATTAGTGAGCACAGGCCATTTCTTGGAAATGCATTGATTTGCTGTCCCTGAACAGCTCCCCAGGGCTTCGAGGTGCTCAGTGAAGAAGCATCTGCATGTGTCGGACCCAGCCAAGGAAGCATCCTTGCTTTTAGGGGCCCAGATGCAGGACATGCCCCGGACCTTCCTGCAGAGGCCGGGGCCACAACCCAGAGGCTGAAAACAATATTTTGGCCTCTCCTCTCCTTCCCTCCTTTTTTCCTTTCTTATTTCCTTCCTTCCCCATCCCTCCCTCCCTTCCTCCCTTCTTTCTTTCCTTCCTTCCCTCCTCCCATCCTTACCTCCTTCTTTCTTTTCTTCTTTCTTTCCTTCCTTCCTTCCTTCCTTCTCTTCTCCTTCTTTTCCTTCCTTCCTTCCTTCCTTCCTTCCTTCCTTCCTTCCTTCCTTCCTTCCTTCCTTCCTTCCTTCCTTCCTTCCTTCCTTCCTTCTGTCTTCCCTTTCTCCCAACTTCCCTTCACCCATCCCCACTCTCCCTTTCTTTTTTCCTTTCACAAACATTATTTCTGAGTGTGATTCCTATCACGGGAAGCTTCTAAAAGAAGCTTATGTGATCATTTGTCAGGGATATTGATCCATGCTTCAGCTTGGGGTTGGATTAGATGCCCTCTGAATTTCCTTCCAACTCTGTGATTCTCTGATTCAGCCCAGAGATTTAGTCATTAAATCCAGACTCGAGTTCAGAATTTTGCCCTTCTTTTCCCATGCTCTGAGACTTTGACATGTAAGCAGCTTTCTTGGGAAAGAGATACCCTTCATTGTTTTAAATTTCTTCATCCGCAATCAGATCCCATGGTGAAAATGCACAACATTTCACAATCGCCTTCCCCCCTCTCACCTTTTTATTGGACGAGTGGCCCGTCCATTTCAAACATACAGTAAGAGGGATGCTCTTCTGCAATAACAGGAAAAAATGAAGATTTCACCAAGACCTAAAGGACAGGGAAGAATTATCTGCACATTCGTTCAGTAGGTTCCTAGATAACTTCTGCCCTGAAACTGGGGAGTAAGCGTTTGTTACCTTGAATTAAACCCTGGGAGGCCACGCGGCACAGCAGACACTGGACTAAGCGTTTTTATTGTTGTTATTCAGTTATTTCAGTTGTGTTCGGCTCTTCGGGACCCGTTCAGGATTTTCTCGGCAAAGGTACTGGAGTGGTTCCCCGTTGCTTTCTCCAAGGACTTGACATAGGGAAGACCTAGATGTGAATCCCACCCAAGAGACTTAGGATAATTGTCATTTACCCATTCTCAAACGTGGTTTTCTCATCTGTAAAATGGGGCTAATGATGATAACTTTAATGCTTCACAACTCAAAGCTATAAGCAATTATCTATTATTATTATTTTACTTCTAGTGTGACCTTGAACAAACACTTGTCCCTTTATGGATCTCAGTAAAAAGAAAGAGTCGGACTAGATACTTGTCTCTTCTGGGCAGCTTGAACACTCTGTGAGACTGAATTTATGCCTTTAAGTGTTAGGATGTGGAAACAGAGATCCCTGAGCTACTCAGAAAGCAAGGGAGAGATCTGGGGGTGGGGAGGCGGCCAGGCCCGACTCCTTATTCCATGTAGCTCCACAGACATTTCTGAATAAGCGCCTGTAAGTACCAGGCTGGGCACGGGGGATTCCAGACCAAACAAAAGGGGTTTTGCCCTCAGGGAGCTTATTAAGACGAGCTCATGGTGTCACAGGCTCAGGGAACTAGGGCTGGAAGGAAGGAAGGAGGCCGGTGGCTCAGTCTCCTCATTTTACAGCTGAGGAACAGGGAAATGGAGACCCACATTCAGTGCCTTTGGCGTAGTCGGTGTTGGAGGAAGGATGGCTGCTCCCTGAGCTGCCGATTTCTCTCTGGCTGCCTTCTAGTCCATCCGTCTTTGTTCAGGAGCCGCAGAAACACCAGCGGTGGGTGTGGGGACGGGCCCGATTTGTCCTGAGATGGCCGATCTAATTACGGAGTGGGAGCGGGCAGCAGCCGACCGCAAGACCCACCGGTGGAAGGCGGGCGTCCCTAAGCAAAGGCAGAGACAGAAATCATCTGGCTGCTGCTCTCCAGGCCCTCCCTCCTTAGCAGAGCGGCCCACCCCAAGTCCAGATCCCAGGGAAAGAAGTGGCTCGTCGGGTAACTGAGCTACCCGAGGAGAAGCAACTGGAAAATTATGCAAATGTCACCCAGTGGGGGTGCAGAGTGGGGGGCCAGAGTGTCCCCCCACCCTCCCCGGGACCCCGGCCGCCCTTTCCACTTCTCCCCGGCCCCCTTCTCCAGCCCCGGCCCCCTCGTCCCAGCCTGTCGTTTCCAGTTCTGACAGCCGGGTTCTGGACCACGTCCTGGCAGAAGCTGTGCCCTCCTTCCTGGGCAGAGCGGGGAGAGCCGCCAGGAGGCAATCTCCCAGCACCTGATAAAGGTGGCGCCAGAAGGTGGGCGCCCAGGCCGGGGCAGGCCGGGGGGGGGGGTGCGGCTCCCCCGGCAAGGTGCCGGAGCAGCCTCTGAGACAGATAACACCGAGGCTGCCCTCTGACCCGAGCTGACATGAAAGAAAATATTTGCTTGATTTAAAGAAGCAAACCCTTTAGTGGGGAGGGGGTTGGGGCTGGAGGGGGGGAGGGAGGAAACCTGCTGAGACATTCAAACACGTAAGGGAGACAGCCGGATCCAGAGGAGATAGCCAGAGAAATGGCGGGCGGAGGAGGGGCGGGGGGAGACCTCCACATCTCTCCCCCAGCCTCCTTTCTTACTAAGGATCCCCAGGAGAATCGAATCTCTGTCTTGCCCAATTCTGGATGTTCTGAGTCTGAAATGAGAAGCTGGTAAGGATTTCAAAGGAACAGACAATTATCAGGCTTCCCAGAGGATTATAATGAATTCCCTCATTTTATGGATGAGAAAAGTGAGACCGGGGATGTGGGTCATTTCCCCCCATGTCATGTAGGGTAAAAACCTCCGAGTCGGGGTTCGAGCTTGGGTCCGCCTGTTGCTGGCGGGATACTCCCTTCCCACATCCTACAGACGAGTCGGGATCCACGAGACAGGAGCTCAGCAAATCATCCTGGGAGAAACTGAGTCAGCATTTGGGCAGAAACTCCCCCCACTGGGAGACTCTCCTCACCCTGACAGGATCATTTCCCCTGAAACTATCTCGTCAGTCAGCCTGGGAGTCCATCGAGCCACGTTTGTCAACGCTCTGAGCCGAGCCTTGCGCTAAGTGGTTAATTCGATGTCTGTTTTGTATTTATTTTTATATGGACAACTGGGAAGGGACAGGGAAAGGGAGACAGACCCCTCCGTGTCTATGGCACCCTGGGAGCACCATGGGACCGATAATCCCCAAAGCATCTCGGCCGCCCCGAGGAGGAAAGCGGGGGTAGCGGGACTCCCAGGAACTGTGGGGACAGTTGCTTCCCGGTGGACGGCCCGGGACGGTTTCTGGTCGGCTCCAGCATTAAAGGAAGGGGCCGCCGTCCTTCTGCCAGGGCTTTGTCACAGTGTCAGGGACCCCCTGGACCGGAGCCCGCCCCTTAACACAAACAGGAGGGGATGTGTTTACAGCCGCGGGGCTTGGAGAGAGGAAGGGAGAGAGGCCGGTGGGTGGAGGAGATAAAAGGAAGGTTTATGGAAGAGGGATCCTCTGGAATGGGCTTTGAAGGTAGGGTTTCAGCTGGGTCAGGGAAAGGGGCAGCGCTTCCAGAGAAACGGTCAGGAGGGGACATCACTTTGCCCACTGGGCGGACGATGGGTCGGAGGAGGGAGAACAGGGGACCAAATAGTCAGAGGCTGCTATAACATCGGAGGAAAGGAATGGATGAGGATCTGCCAGGAGGATGGAGATCACCGGTCTCAGAATGTGCTTTATGCTCGGTCTCTCCTTAGGAGGCCCACGGGGAGTAAAGTAAATACAACCAGAAGCCTTTTCTTCTTGCTTGACCTGCGTGGGATGGCCCATCCCGGACAGAAGCCGGTCCCGAGGGTGGTGGGTGCGCAGGGGTACTGGCCAAATAAGTGATGATGTCACCATTCCCAAGACCCCCCCCCTCCCCGCCCAGATGGCAACAAGCAAAGAGACCACGTGTTTCCATCAGAACTGACCATCGTATAATCTTGTTGCCCTGTATAATGATCTCCTGGTCCTGCTCATTTCACTCAGCATCAGTTCATGTAAATCTCTCCAGTCCTTTTTCTTTATTTTTTTCTTTATTTCTCTTTTAAATGAAAGCTTTTTATTGACAAAGCATCTGCACGGGTAATTTTTCCAGCACTGACCCTTGTAAAACCTTCTGCTCCAAATTTCTCCTCCTTCCCCCCACCCCCTCTCCTGGATGGCAGGTAATCCCATACATGTTAAATATGTTCGAATACACGTTAAATCCAACATATGTGTACGTGTTTATGCAGTTGTTTTGTTGCACGCGAAAAATCAGATCAAGAAGGAAGAAAAAACCGAGAAAGAAAATGCGAGCAGATGCAGCGAGAGCAGATGCTGTGCTGTGGCCCACACTGGGTTCCCACAGTCCTCTCCGGGTCTCCAGCCTTTCTGAAACCCTCCTGCTGATGTTTCTTACAGAACAATAATGCTCCATAACATTCATCCGCCATCACTTATCAGCCGTCCCCACCGATGGGCGGCCGCTCAGCTTCCAGTTTAGAAGAATATTTTTAAATGCACAAAATAAAATCCACAGGTTTACAAGGAAAACAATCGTATTGAAATATGGTTATCAAAAGTTAATGAGGGGGCAGTTAGGGGGCGTAGCAGAGAGAGCCCCAGCCCTGGAGTCAGGAGGACCTGAGTTCAAATCCAGCCTCAGACACTTAACACGTCCTGGCTGTGTGACCCTGGGCCAGTCACTTATCCCCATTTGCCTCAGGGAAAAAAAAGGAGAGTATGTTGATCCACGCAAGGATAGGAGCCCCGAAGCCGGGATTCCTTGTGTCCTGAGCTTTGGATGCCTTCGTCAAACAGATGTTTTGGCAGTAGTTTGACCCTGAGCCCCCTGGAGCAAATGAATCCTGGGTTTGTCTTCCTTGAATTTCTAGGGGGAAATTCTCTTGGCCCGCGGGAACGATCCCGCTCTCCCTGCCCCGCGCCCTTTGCGGCAGTTCTGGGGGGTTTCCCTGTCCTCTGGGCTGTTCCGCACTGAAAACGGAGAGGTGCGGCCGCATCCCTGGGGGAGAGCTGGCCGAGAGGGGCGCGTCCAGTTCCGCGGTGACCCCCCGGGGAGGAGAGAAACCCCGGATCCCAGCTCCCTTTTCCGACCAAGCTCAATGAGCGACTCCCCCTGGGAGGTGACGTCAGGGGCGATTCGCTGGCGGCTCCCAGATAGTGACGACGGCCAGAAGCGGCCCCGGGAGCACAAAAACCTCAGCGGAGATGGGGACCCTCTGGCTCAGCCGCTTGTCCCCCTCCCCTCCCCTCAGCCACCATGACTCCCTCAGAGTCACCTGGAGGTAACTAAGGCCTTACCTCCATTAGGACCTACTGGGAGACCCGTTCTCTCCGCTCCGCCCGCTCCCCTGGGAGCCCCCGGAGGATGTGGGGACTCCAGCCCTTTCTGCGCCCCTTTAAGGTCCTCTTCTCCCGAAGCCGGCTCAGCTCCGGGCTCATCCTCCCCCACAAGCCCTTTCTCTGGCTCCGGACAAGCCGTGAGGGCCACGTTCTGCGGATTGCCCCTTTTGCAACGAGCCCCGGGCTTAGATTAAAGAGCTGGTGCCGGAGCTCCCACTCCCTCCCTGCCTGCCCTTCCCTGGGTAAACAGCCTAATCTCTGTGAGCCGGAGTTTGCCTGTCTGTGCAACGGCTTCTGGGAGGCTGTGGACAATGTCTCCTTTCCCGTCACTCCCAGATTCGAGAACCGCCGCTGGATCTGCCCCCACCCACGGCAAACCTTCGCTTCCTCTTAGATTCGCCGTTAACAAGTCACTTAATCTTCATGTCGGTGTAAAGGGCGAGAACATTTTGCTTAAAATAGCAAGAAACGTGATCCTCCCAAATCCTCAAGAGCCGGCTCTGGACCCAGGAGTGGAACACAGAGAGAAGGGGGGAGGGGGAGAATCAGAAGGAGCAGGAGCAGGAGGAAGAGGAGAGAAGGAGAGGAACAGGGAAAGAGAAACAGAGAGAGACAGAGACAGAGACACAGAGAGAGACACAGAGAGAGACAGAGACAGAGACACAGAGAGAGAGAAAGAGAGAGACACAGAGAGACAGAGAGAGAGACAGAGAGAGACACAGAGAGAGACAGAGACAGAGACACAGAGAGAGAGAAAGAGAGAGACACAGAGAGACAGAGAGAGAGACAGAGAGAGACACAGAGAGAGACACAGAGAGAGACAGAGACAGAGACACAGAGAGAGAGAAAGAGAGAGACACAGAGAGAGAAAGGGAGAGAGAGCGACAGAGACAGAGAGACAGAGACAGAGACACAGAGAGAGAGAGATACAGAGACAGAGACAGAGACACAGAGAGAGAGAAAGAGAGAGACACAGAGACAGAGACAGAGACACAGAGAGAAAGAGAGAGACACAGAGAGCGACAGAGACAGAGACACAGAGATAAAGAGACAGAGTGATACACACAGAGACAAAAAGACAGACACAAAGACACAGAGAGACACACTGAGGCACAGAAATATGCAGAGACAGAAAGAAAGAGACAGACAGATACAGAGATATGCACAAAATCAGAGAGAGACAGAAACACACACACACACACAGACTTAGAGAGATATGCACAGACACAGAGAGACACAGAGCTTCTTCCTGGATGTAAAGCTTTGGGGGGGGGATGCCACCCCTTCTATTTTATGGTGGAGAAAACAAGCCCTGTTTCACAGAACTGTGACCATCAGTGGCCTCCGGTGAGGGTCCCGCCAACTGGAAGGTGCTCTCTCAGTGGCAGCTGCTCACACGCTCCTGGCTCCCCTTTCTTCCCCTTCCTCAGGGTCCAGTTCCTCCACTGGAGCATCTTGTTCCTCTCCTGCTGTTTCCTTCCCAATTTCTCGGGCCATGGCTCTGGCCGGGCTTGTGCCATGGCCACTTTCCTTCCGGTTTCTGGGGTCCGTTCAGCACCGGCTCACCCTTCTTCTCTGGCCATCTCAAGGATGCTGCCCCAGAGGCCCCGTCCACATCCGGGCAGGGTGGTCACACTCGCCGCCTCACTGAGGAGGAACATGTTTTTCCTATTTTGTCTCTCTTTCCCCGATTCTGTCTCTCCTGTCTCTCCATCTCTGTTTAGTGTTTGTCTCTTTCTCTTTTCCTCTGACTCTGTCTCTCCTATCTCTCCATCTCTATCTAGCTGTCTGTGTCTTTCTCTCTTTCCCTGATTCTGTCTTCCTGTCTCTCCTTCTATCTCTCTATCTCTGTCTAGTTGTCTCTGTCACTTTCTCTTTCCCTGACTCACTTTCTCTGTCTCTTTCTCTCCTTTGACTTTTGTCTTTCTCTGTCTCCCCTTCTGTCTCTCCATCTCTGTCTCTCTCTCTGTCTCTCCATCTATGTCTCTCCTGTCTCTCCATCTCTGTCTCTTTCTCTGTCTCTCCTGTCTCTCCATCTCTGTCTCTTTCTCTGTCTCTCCTGTCTCTCCATCTCTGTCTCTCGTGTCTCTCCATCTCTATCTCTTTCTCTGTCTCTCCTTCTGTCTCTCCATCTGTCTCTTTCTCTGTCTCTCCTGTCTCTCCATCTGTGTCTCTCCTGTCTCTCCATCTCTGTCTTTCTCTGTCTCTCTTTCCCTGCCTTTTCCTGTTTCTCTCCCTTCCTTCCTACCTCATCTTCCCTGCACTCCAACTTCTGCTTCAGGTCCGCCAGTGACACCGTGGGTGTGAGGAGACCTCTCTGATAGCGGTTGAACAGCCAGTTCCCATTTGACTCTATTTTCCCTCGTCACTTCCCAACGCCCAAGCATGGCCCCTTTGGCCGGAGGGCTGTACTCCTCCATCATGTCCCCTCCCCTGCCAGCCACTGAATAATCCCTGGTGGGGGGTGTGTCAGCCACAGTGTGATAGGGAGAAGGAGAGAGAGAGAGAGAGAGAGAGAGAGAGAGAGAGAGAGAGAGAGAGAGAGAGAGAGAGAGAAAGGAGAGAGATGGAAGATCCTTCATTCACTTTGCCTTCTCCTGGTCAGCTGCCTGTGATCTCAGGAGCTCCAGAGGGTCCTCGGCTCCCTGCTCCCACTGCCTCCCTCCGGGGGGCTCAGGCAGCCCCCTCCCCGGCTCAGCAGCCCATTTCCCTGTTAGGCTTCTCTAATTATCAGGGAGCATCAAACCTAAAAGTTCCTTGTTGCACCCTCTGCTCCCACTGGTGCCATCCGGGGCCAAACCAATGAGTCTGAGCCCGCCTCTCATGTCAGCAGCGGCCTTTCAGACGCTTGGCGACAGTAAGCAGGGCCCCCTGAGCCTTATCTTCTCCCGGCTGACCATTCTTGCTTCCCTGAACGGATCCTCTCAGGCCAGGAGCCAGACCGAGAACCTGGTCTGTCATTTGTCTCTCCAAATGTAAAGCAAACACCTCCAGGGCACCGCGCTCACGGGGCATCCCGGGGAAAACAGAGGTTAATCATGGAGTCCTTGTCCCGGGGAGGCTCGCGGAACCTCAGTGTGGACCAGGAAATGCTGGACGCTCGCGGGAAATACACATTTCGTCACAGGCCTGAGCATGCGGGAGGCACAAAGTCAAACACGGCCAGTGAGGCTGTCCGGTAGTGGCTGCCGGGGTAGGTGTCTTTCCAAGAAAGTCAGGAACACGTGTGTCATGGCTGCTATTTGTATGAAGAAATTCCCACCAGGAGATTAGGAAATAGAGTGTCCAGGCTCTGTGGAAAACGGAGGGTCTCCCTTCAATCTGCCAAGTCCTTTCCAAGACGTGACACGAGGTCCCGAAGTGTATTTATTCTTCCAATAAAACAGAAGGCAGAGAAGCTTTGTCTTAGCGTCCCGAGTGTCCGGCGCATAATAGACGTTTAATAAATGCTTGTTGAGTGAGTGACTAAATCCAGGGGTTTTCTCTCAAAGGAAATGAGCATTACCCTAAGTCTAGCAGCCAGTCTCAGTCAGACACCAGTGTCTGTGACGCTGCTGAAGTCAGATTAAATTATCCCTCCCAGATCTCGGGGGGCTCGGGACACCCACAGTCTGGAAAATCCACAGAAAAAGTTTTGGGCCTTCCCTTTGTACCAGAGAACAGTCTGAACTATTATGGTATTAAAAAATAAAATATATTGAAATTCAGTATTTCTGACTTTAGAAACTCTTTCTCTGTCACCCACTGTCCTTTGAGTGTTGTCTGCAGCAGCAGCACAACGCCCCCCAAGTTTTCCCATTTAATTTCCAATAGCGACACACATTGTTGCAACCATGATGGAGGAGGTTGTCATATGGGAGGGATGACTGTACTTCGGAAGCTTTGGAAGACCGGGCAGGTCGCTTGTGTGCCATGGATGCCGCCCCGGAGAAGGGGGGAGCCCCCGGCGGGGAGGAATAGGTCTCAACCATCCGTGGTTTTCCAGAGAATTCATTGGAAAGGAATAACTGGGAGTTAGCCCTGTGGGCTCTGAGGAAAATGGCCCCCAGTTTCTGAGACAGTCCGAGTCTGACAATCGCCCCGATGGCTCTGCCATAGATGAGGAAGGGTGTCAGTGCCGGTGACCCTGACTCCCGGTGGCCGGAGGATTTAAGTTCAAATCCCGCCTCCGACACTTACTACCAGGGTGACGCTGCCCAGATCACTTACCCCTTTCTGCCTCAGTTTCCACATTTGCAAAACAAGCGGGGAAAGTCAATGGGAAAGCCAAGAACGGAGAGTTGGATAGGAATGAAGTGACCTCACCCTGACACTGTTCCTGCCGGGTCCTCCCAAAGTCGAGACATTACTGTACAAAAGCCAAGCCCATCAGACTGGAAAGTGAGCCCACCCAGGGTCTCTTAGCAAAATGAGAGACCAGTCACCCCAACGAGACCCCGTATGGGAAGGCGGAGAAAGGCTGTTGCTCTTGTCCTCCAGCTGTCCATATGTTACGCGTTACTCTAATTAGACTATTACGCTCATTTGCTATTGATGGTAGTGTGATTGATTTAACCAGTTCCCTTACACTCCAATCCCTGAAGTGTGTGCTGTGTTATACACGTCCGTGTGTATGTGCTGAGTATGAAACGTGATGCACCGCTGCCCATGAGTCACAGACGCCTTGCCATGACATGGAACCCGATCCCGGGTCCTGGGCTTGTAAGACAACCGAAGCTGACGGTCAGGATAAGCGTGGGGGTATGTAGCAGAGAGGGGGACAACGGAGCCCGAGCCCGCAGACTTTTTCTGAATTTAAAATCCTGACAATTTGTCTCTGCAATGACGGTGATGAAAATGATAAAAGCTGCTCGCACGGGAAAGTTTGTAAAATGATACACACGTATAATCTCATTTGGTTCTCCAAACAACACTGTGAGGTACGTACTATTTTTTTAAGCTTTTTATTTTCAAAACATGTGCATAGATAGTTTTCAACATTCACTCTTACAAAGTCTTGTGTTCCAGTTTTTCCCTTCCTTCCCCCCACCCTCCTCCCCTAGCTGGCAAATAATCCAATACAGGGTAAACATGTGCAATCCTTCTATACTTATTTCCACAATTATCAGGCTATACAAGAAAAATCAGATCAAAAAAGAAAAAAAATGAGAAAGAAAATGAAATGCAAGCAAACAACAACAAAAAAATGAAAATGCCGTGTTGTGATCCATACTCAGTCCCCACAGTCTCTGTCTGAGTGCAGATGGTCCTCTCCATCACAAATCCACTGAAACTGCCTGAATCACCTCGCTGTTGAAAAGAGCCGCGTCCAACAGAACTGTATAATCTTCTTGTTGCCCTGTACACGATCTCCTGTTTCTGCTCATTTCACTCAGCCTCAGTTCCTGTCAGTCTCTCCAGGCCTCTCTGAAATCCTCCTGCTGGTCATTTCTTACCGAACAATAATATTCCATTACAACTTATTCAGCCATTCTCCACCTGATGGGCATCCACTCAGTTTCCAGTTTCTTGCCACTACAAAAAGGGCTGCACGTGGGTTATAGGTACTATTTTTACCCCATTTTATAGATGAGAAAACTGAGGCTGAGAAAGCAACTTTGTTACCTGTTCATATTGAGGCAAGGGGCTTGAAAGAGACCTTGAGATCTCTCTGTTTCTGTCTCTGCCTCTGTCTCTCTTTCTCTCTCATTTGTGAGCATATGCACGCACACGGAGGAATAATTGTTCTTCAGCCAATTCCCCCTACACTAAATTGCGTGAGAAATAACCCAGGATAATTTGAATAATCTTGCCCAATTGATCCCAGAAGGATTCCGTAGCCTGAAGGATGGCCCTGAGGTGGGCAGAGGGGGATGGGTGGGGCTTCCTGGACTAGCTAGACCCACAGGAATGGGGAGGTACTAGTGTAAGTAGGAGGAGCGCTGCCAGAGAATGAGTGGGAGTGGAAGAAATAAAGAGCCTCGAATTCACTCGCCTCCAAACAGGGACTGAGGCCAGAAATTTTTCTCTAAGACAAAAGGGGAAGTGTGCTCCTTCTGCTGAGCTGGAGGTCACCAGACCACTATGCAATGGAGAAATCCAGAGCAGGGTTCCTAAAAATGCCCTGGGCCCAATTTTTTCAGCAAAAGACGAGCCAGCTTTGGAATCCCTCCATTGTGAGAGCCGGGTCTCTGACCGGGGCACGGGTGGCCGAGTGTGGAATAATAATAGGTTGGGAGCCTTGGCCCGCCTCCGTGCAATGGCATTGGATACAACCATTTGGAAGTGACAGAAGTCACTTTGCTGCAGAACTATATCTATACTGCTCCCCTCTCCCCAAAATGGATAAAATCCAACGACGGAGGACCTCGATGGAGATCCATAATTAGTGCTACCTGCCGGGCTTATGTGGCATTTCAGGCAGAGTGAAGTTCTAGGTTGGTTCTAGGTGAAATTGTGGCGGGGGATTCTGATAAAGACTGAATCCGGGGGTGCTATAGAGAAGCTTTCTGATAAGGAGGCCTAGCAGAAGAAAGCCCTGTGAGTCCTGCCCGGAACATGTCCTGAGTCTCTACAGGTCCCCGAGGGTGAGCTAGTGAAAGGTCAATGTCAATAATTTCAATATGTTCCTGATTCCTTGGCCAATAAATCAACTTTTTTGGAGCCTTATCAGCACTGTGCTTGTAAGGGAAGCTCTGCTACCGAGAGGTGAAAGACCAAAAGTCCAGGGAACTAGGAGAGGATAATCATTTGTCCAGCAGCGTTTGTTACTCCTAAGTACCAGAAAGTCTCTGCCCTTCTCAAGCGCACGCTTCCCTGGGAGAACACCACGTACGCGCACCCGAGTAATATGAGGCACAAGCGGGGAATGGGGAGAGAATGTGCCAAGGCTTCACAAAGGAGCTGCATGTTTAAGGAATCAATAATTTGGAACAATAGAGATGAGGATGGAGTGCATGGGAGGGAGGAAGTTTGGCTGAATGCTCAGAGGTGGGAGAGGGAATATTAACTTCAGGGAATACTTTGTTTAGTATTCAGAATACATAAAAGAGAATTATGTTAAATAAGGCTGGGAAGGTAAATTGAAGGCAGATTATAGTTCTTTATAATCTATAAGGAATATCCTCAGACTAATAGGAAAGTCGGCTTCTTTAAATAATTCAATTCAACATATATTGGTTAATTTAAAGAAAAAAATTAGTCTTTCAGGCAGAATTTTCTCAGAACTTGGGGATGGAAGGTAGGGTCTGCCTGTAAGGAAAGAAGAACACAGAGTGTCCGTGAGATGGACGGGACCAAAGACCACAGACCCCTATAATCTAGTTCTCTCATTTTACTGCTGACAGCACTAAGACCCAGAGCTAGCCCGTGATTTGCTTGCAGTCGTACAAGGGGTTCATTGTAGGCCTGGGATTAGAACCCTGCTGAACAGGCTCCTTCTCTAGGATCCTCTCCACTGGATTTCTCTGTTACACATAAAGTCTAAGGCCACATTACCATTCCCTTTCCCTAATGTCTCTCCTTGGGACCATCCTTCCAAAGTAGTGGGGTAATAATAGCTATCACAGGGCTCGACAGTTTCCCTTCCAAGAATCCCGAGATGGAGATAAATAAGCGTTGTTTCCCCCAGCTGGTGCCATAAGTTGCCTGGCTACCCTGGTGGACACAGTGGGACTCAAGGGATGGCTTTTTATTTTATGGTCACTCGGTTGCCATAGCAACAGCTTCTGTCCCAGAATACAAAGGCAAAACAAAACAGAGCACACAGATCCACTCCATAGTGACTCAGTGAGTCGGGGCCCCAGAATCTCGGCCTTGTTCTGCTGCTGTGTGACCTTTGACAAGCCACAACCTCTCTGAGCCTATTTCCTCCTCCGTTAAAAAGAGGGGGGTGGATTGGATGCCCCCTCGTGCCCCCTCCATCTGTGGCAGGCTACGATCCTAATTAGGAACTCTGACTTCAGAACGAGAAGACACAGGTGCCTCCACAATGGCTGCTTTCATTCCTCGGAATCTGGAAGCGAGTCAGGGAGACGCGGAGCTCCTTTTATATGTCATTCTGTAGCTTTTAGGGACACGGGACAAAATAATAGAAGGAGTGGCAGAATTGGAGTCACCCCGGACCTGGGTGCAAAACCAGGCAGCGACGGGGCTCGGGACCAAGAGTCAGAAATAAGACGTTTAGTTGTTTCAGTCTCATCCAGCCCCTCACGACTCCACGGACATGGGAAGTTTGCCATTTAGTTTCTCTGGTTCGTTTTGGGGATGAGAAAAGGAGTCAGACGGGGCTAAGCCCCCAGTAGGTGTGCTTGCCCCCATTTAACCAACGTTGATTAACCTGCTCCAGTTTAATCACCTGGCGTTGATTAGTTATTCAGATACATTTACTTTGACTAGATAGTGAGAAGAAAAGCACATTGCTTCCTCTGCAGAGCCTCTGGGAGAACTCTTTCTGGAGCATCTCAGTCTCTGTGAAGAGCGGACTCAGGATCATTTCTGTGCAACATCAGTCCCATAGAATTCATGTCCAAGGAGAGCCTTCCTGCCGGCTGAGTCCTCGTCTCCTGCCCTTGGTCCCCAGGACCATGCCCAGGTCTTCACGTGGCCACACCGATGCCCGGCTGGCTGCAGAACCGAGACGCAGCCTGAGCACTTGATCCTAAACTCACAAGATCCGCCTTTAAGTACCGGAGACTCCCCTTCCCTAACACATGTAAAGGCAGGGGGCCAAGGCCCATTTTATAGGGTCGCATGGCAGCCCCCCAAAGGAGAAGGTCCGAGGACCTTTACAGCTTTGGCTTTGAGTGGACATTATCAAGAAAACTCAAAGGGAGAGAGGTCCACCAGAAAGGATGACTGGGCTCTGGTCACCAGAGCCTGCCGAAGGCCCCCCGGCAATGGACAGGGTGATGTTTTCCTAATGACACGGATAATGTGCAGAACCAACTGCAGGACGCCCGTTTGTGAATACCAAGGATCTCTAGAGAGCTTCCATTGCATGTCGTCCCAAGTGGTCTGGAAGTCGGCTCTCCAGCCTTTTGGGAGAGGCTGTCAGAAGTTTTTTGTGCACGTGCCTGTCCCTGCTCTAAAACCGTTTGTGAAAAGTAGGTTTCATGATATGAAAAATAGGTTCCATGATCACCCTAAAGAACGAGGTCAGATTTCAGAGCGCCAGGCTTTGTTCTGAAGCATCTAACAGGGAACCTCCTCTCCGAGCAGGAGCTTGTCCCCAGGCACTCTGCAGGTTGGGTTCAGAGCTGGAGCTGCCTCTTAATGAATGGCTGATTGTGAGCTGGTCCTTCCTTGGGCCTCTTCAGAGCTTTATCTTTGCTTTTTTCTCAATGTATCTTCTTTGGGAAGGTAGGAAGGTGGGTGATGGGGAAGGAGATCTCTCTCATCCCCACTAGAGACTGGTAGGATTGAAAGGAGCGTATGAGAGCCTGAGGAGTAGTCTTTCCAAGTTTCTCCTTCTCCTTCTCCTCCTCTTCCTCCCCTCCTTTTCCTTATTCTCCTTCTCCCCCCTCTTCCCCTCCCCCTTCCTCTTTTCCTTATCCTCCTCTTCTTCCTCCTCCTCTTCTCCTTCCTCCCCTCCTCCTCCTCCTCTTCCCCCCTCTTCCATCATCATCATCATCATCATCCCAATAGCTGACATAAATGTAAGGAAATGTAAGTTTCCTTACAACTCTGGGAGGTAGATGCTATTATTATTCCCATTTTACAGATGAGGAAAGTGAGGCAAACAGAGGTTAAACACCTTGTCCAAGGGCAAAGGAATATCCGAGGCAGGCTTTGAACTTGTATCTTCTCTATCTTAAGCTCTGAGGGCTTTTCACTGAAGCGCTTCCAGCAGAAACACGTCCAAGAAGCCCATCGGGTGCTTCCGCAGCCTGAGACGGGAGCCCGGCTTTGTGAGTTACCTTGTGGATGACCCCAAGGATGAGAGTCCCTGAATTCAGGGTTTGGGCCCCAAACCTTTCAGACTGGGGTTTTCTCGATGCAATAAGCTCTGCAGAGACCAAAGGGGAAAAGTCCCATAATTCTTCAGCTTTTGTTCAGAATATTTAGACAATTCCTGGTCCTGCAGGAAAAGAAATTGATCTCGAGAGGTCTCCACCACAGGGTGGCGCTCTGATCCTTAGGGGCCTCCACGACTGGGAGAAATTTCACAGAAATGTTGTGTTGTCCCCAAAGCCACCCCAAGTTCTGTTCTTTTCCAAGTGGGGAAGCTTTCTTTTTCTTGGTAAAGAGCACTTTAGTTACTCCATTGGATTTTAAGCTCTTGGAGCCTAGGGATGGATTTTTTTTCCCATAAAGTTTTATTGATTTCTTTTTTTACTTTACCTAAATTTCTTCCTGTATCAAAGAGCCAGCTAAGATATCTTTTATGACAAAGAAAAAGGAAAAAAAATAGAAAAAAACACCCAAATCAATCAGTACGTTGCCCACATCTGACAATATGGGCTCTATCCCACACCCATCCATTTGTAAAGGAGTAGGGGACGTACCTTCTCTCACTTCTTCTTTGGAGCCCTGGCTTAGCCCAGGGTCCGGCCCAGTTATTAGTGGTTTAGTACTTACTGAGTGATGGTGCCTCTGTATCTGTTCGGGGCCCCAGGAAGTTCTCTTGTTTTTCACATTTTCTGTGGGATAAGATAAAGTCTGTACCAGACCCAGCTTGTCCCTAAAAGGAGCGGAGCATCCGACCTCATCCTGCCATGTTTACTCTGAATACAGGAGATTGTGCTCTGATGATAATGGTAGGGAACAAGGAACCAAGACAGAGTGTACGTGGGATCCAGGGTCATAGGTTGATTCCTGAGCTATCTATTCATCAATATAGAAATGGATATTCCATTTTAATAAATTGATTTCCTTTATAGTGTTTTATCTTTATTTTTTTTTCATTTAAAAACATTCTAAGCAGGAGTTCCTAGACTTTTGTTAGATGATCCAAAAGGTTCATGACATAGAAAAGGGGCACCTTTTTTTTTCCTGAGGCAATTGGGGTTAAGTGAGTTGCCCAGGGTCACGTGTCTGAAACAGATTTGAACTCAGGTCTTCCTGACTTCAGGGCTGGTGCTCTATCCACTACGCCCTCTAGCTGCCCCTGAGGTACTCTTTTTTAAAGTTTTTTTTTCCTCAATAGTATTTTATCTTTCCAAATATATGTAAAGATGGTTTTCAGCATTTATCTTTGTAAGATTTTATTTCTCCTTGTCTTACTTCCTCCCTCAAGACAAGCAATCCAACACAGGTTAAATACATGCAGTCCTTTTAAACATATTTCCATGTTTTTCATGTTGTACAAGAAAAATCAGACCAAAAGGGGGAAAAATCCTAAGAAAAAGCAAACAAAAAAATGAAAAAGATGAAACTCCTGTGCTTTGATCCACATTCAGTCTCCACAATTTTCTCTCTGGATGTAGATGCGTTTTCCAGGCCAAGTCTGTTGGAATTGTCTGAATCACCCCATCGCTGAGAAGAGCCGATCCTGGTACCTTTTTAGCTCAGTCTTCCATGACACAGCTGTAGGGAATCAGTGATACTGCTACCGGCTTTATCATTAAATGTGGCCGAACTTTAATCAATTAATCCGCAAAGGCAGATTATGAATCCACACAGGGATAGGGATGCCTTGTGTTAGTTGTCGAGATAAAAGCCCAGAACAAGATAGAAGCTGCCCTCAAAAAGGGCACGGAGCCGAGTAAGAATGGCAATGGATCTCGGAATCAGAGCTTCTATCACGAGTCACCATATTGCTGAATATCTCTGAGTCTCGGCTTCCACCCAATGACCTTCTCCATCTGCCGGTAGGAAGAAAGCGATCCACAAAGCTGAAGGAGGCTTTTCTCTTCTGGATTTTCTTTCCAAAGACATATAAAGATAGTTTCCAACGTTCATCTTTGTAAGATTTAATGTTCCAAATTTTTCTCTCTCCTTTTCTTACCTCCTCACAAATGCAAAAAATAAAGTATACAACACAATAAAGGAAATCAATTTATTTAAATGTAATCTCCATTTCTATATTGATTGGCAAGAAGAGCTTCTACGTGGTTGTTGAGCGAATGAATGAATGATGGCCGTCTCAAGCTGGAAGACGAGTCATGGATAGCTTGGCTTGGGGTAGCGCTATAGGGAACGAGCAGGGAAGATTGAACAAAGTTGCAGATTAAGAGGGTCCAAGAAGGAGAACATAGTTATCTACCTGTGGGAAAAGAATTGCTAAGTCTGCGAGCCGTAGCGGCTCCCAGATTCGTGCCTGTGCGTCGTTGCACACGTGTGTACGTATTCATATATTGTCTTCCCTGAGCATACGCCTGCATCCAGCCCCGCTCCCTTCTAACCCAAACAAGGAGAAACTTGCTTACCCTGGAAAGTGGTCATCCCCTTGACAGCAAGATACCTACTTATGTCTCTTGTTTTTGGCGATGGCTTTCAGATACATGCTCATGCCTGATATCCCAAAGTTCTCCTGAAAAGCACTTTATTAGAGTTTTAGGAGTTTATTAGAGTATTAGGGTATATGTACTCTAATGTTTATATAGAGAGTACATATCTAGTATATAGAGAATATAGAGATATATAGAGTAAATATAGAGTACATTTATTAGTATAGAGTATATAGAGTATATATAGAGTATATAGATATATAGAATAAATATAGAGTACATTTATTAGTATATATAGAGTATATATATTTATTAGTATAGAGTATATAGAATATATATATAGAGAGAGTAAATGTAGAGTATATTTATTAGTATAGAGAGTATATATAGAATATATTTATTAGTATATAGAGAGTATATTTATTGGTATAGAGTATATAGAGTATATAGATATATAGAGTAAATATAGAGTATATTTATTAGTATATAGAGAGTATATTTATTGGTATAGAGTATATAGAGTATATAGATATATAGAGTAAATATAGAGTATATTTATTAGTATATAGAGAGCATATTTATTAGTATAGAGTATATAGATATATAGAGTAAATATAGAATATATTTATTAGTATATAGAGAGCATATTTATTAGTATAGAGTATATAGATATATAGAGTAAATATAGAGTATATTTATTAGTATATAGAGAGCATATTTATTAGTATAGAGTATATAGATATATAGAGTAAATATAGAGTATATTTATTAGTATACAGAGAGTATATAGAGAGTATATTTATTAGTATAGAGTACATAGATATATAGAGTAAATATAGAGTATATCTATTAGTATACAGAGAGTATATAGAGTATATTTATTAGTATATAGAGAGTATATTTATTAGTGTAGAGTATATAGATATATAGAGTAAATATAGAGTATATCTATTAGTGTATAGAGAGCATATTTATTAGTATAGAGTATATAGATTATATAGAGTATATAGATATATAGAGTAAATATAGAGTATATCTATTAGTATACAGAGAGTATATAGAGTATATTTATTAGTATATAGAGAGTATATTTATTAGTGTAGAGTATATAGATATATAGAGTAAATATAGAGTATATTTATTAGTATACAGAGAGTATATAGAGAGTATATTTATTAGTATAGAGTACATAGATATATAGAGTAAATATAGAGTATATCTATTAGTATACAGAGAGTATATAGAGTATATTTATTAGTATATAGAGAGTATATTTATTAGTGTAGAGTATATAGATATATAGAGTAAATATAGAGTATATCTATTAGTATACAGAGAGTATATAGAGTATATTTATTAGTATAGAGTATATAGATATATAGAGTAAATATAGAGTATATTTATTAGTATACAGAGAGTATATAGAGTATATTTATTAGTATAGAGTATATAGATATATAGAGTAAATATAGAGTATATCTATTAGTATACAGAGAGTATATAGAGTATATTTATTAGTATATAGAGAGTATATTTATTGGTATAGAGTATATAGAGTATATAGATATATAGAGTAAATATAGAGTATATTTATTAGTATAGAGTATATAGATATATAGAGTAAATATAGAGTATATTTATTAGTATATAGAGAGTATATTTATTAGTATAGAGTATATAGATTATATAGAGAGAGTATATAGATATATAGAGTAAATATAGAGTATATTTATTAGTATACAGAGAGTATATAGAGAGTATATTTATTAGTATAGAGTATATAGATATATAGAGTAAATATAGAGTATATTTATTAGTTTACAGAGAGTATATAGATATATAGAGTATATTTATTAGAGTATTAGGAAGATCTGGATTCAGGTGACGCTTAGTGCCCTAACCTCTCAGGGTCCCAGGCAGGTCCTGTAGAAAGAAAAGGAAAGGAGATTAAAAAAAAACAAACAAAAAACCAAACCTTTGGGCCACGGCCCATTGACCCAAAAAGCCCATTTCGGACATGGTCGTGCCGCCCTGAGGGCAGAACAGGGACTGCTGGCCCCCAGCCACCCTGGGCCCATCTCCCGAGACTCCTGAGGCCACAAGTGGAAACCCCACGTCTGCCTTCGGGAAGAGGGACTGACTCAGCCCCCGGCCCGGCCTTCTGCGGTCCCTCTGACCTGACAGCGAGGAGAAAAATGAACAAATGGAAGCTCAGGGAGCTTTCCGGGCCTAACCGCGGTGCCAGTTACTCAGGTTTCTCCAGCTCCCTGAGAATAATCCTTGGCTCGGATTTCTGCTTCCCTCTGCTGGATTTGCAGCCCAAGCGAAACAGCACGGGGGCGCCCAGCTGGCCAGGAGATGAAGCAGCTGCCCGGGCCATCGGGGGTCTGGGGGACCCAGGAGTCCAGAGTGGGAGCCCCAAGAAAGCGGACGAGGCCCGAGAACGGTTCCTTTTTTAGTGGGCAAGGACCAGGCTGGCCACGGGGGACAAGGGAAGGGCTCGATTTTTTTACAGAAAGTTTCCGAACAAAAGTGTCGTTAAAAAACCAAACCCATCTGCGTCAGACATCCTTGCCCATTCTCAGAGTCTCGTCCTGATCGCCTTGGGAACGAGTCCGAATGTGACTGCATTGAGGACTCCTAACTGGGGTCCCAGAAAGGCAGCTGGGGGCACCATAATAAATAAGAGTACTGGGTCTGTAGCCTGGAAGACCTGAGTTCAGATTCAGCCTCCATCACTAGCAAATCACTTGACTTCTGTCTGCCTCAGTTTCTTCATCTACAAATGGGAATAATAATAGCATCTATTCCCCAACCTTCACCCCTCCCAACCCTGTTATCGTGAGGATCACATGAGAATAATTGTAAGTGCCTAACTCAGTGCCTGGTAGTAGGTACTATCTAAATACTAGCTATTATTAAACAAACAAATTATTTTATTAAACAAATCTTCATTCACTCAATACCTAGGAAAGACCTTTTCTCCTGAAAGAAAAAAGCTCCATCTCTCTAAGTCAGGAAAATCTGCCCAAGGAGCTTTATTTTATTCTCTCTGTCATGCCCTGAATAATAATTGACATTTATAGGACACTTTTAATTTTTTTTCCAGAGGCAGTTGGGGTTAAGTGACTTGCCTAAGATCACACAGCTAGGAAGTGTTAAGTGTCTAAGAGCAGATTTGAACTCAGGTGCTCCTGACTTCAGGGCTGGGGCTCTACCCACTGCACCACTCAATTGCCCCCCTCCCCCCTTTTTTGTTGTTGTTGTTGTTTTTAAAGCTTTTTGCAAAGCCCTTTTACAAGAATGATTTTGTTTGATCCTTATAATGACGTTATGAGGGAGATGCTAGCCTTGTGACTATTTTGCAGATAAAGAAGCCTGAGTTCAGAGAGGGGACGTGTCTTCCCCAAAGTCACACATCCAATGTTTGAGATGAAACTAGAACTCGGGTCCTGCCTCTCTCTTTACTGTAGGTCACTGTGTCTTCCCAAGTGAGTGTCTTTGCTTAATATTGATCTTTTCAGCTAACCAGACCATGCCTTTTAGCTTGTGAACCGGAAGAGACATCCTCTCCTGGAGAAATAACTCACCTTTGGATCTAGGAACGGTTTTGTTTTTTACTTAAGACAAGTACATCTATTTTTAAAAATATATATTTCTATATGAGTCATGTCAGGAGGGAAAAAACAGAACAAAAGGGAAAAACCAGAAAAAAAGAAAAGAAAACAGAAAAAACATGCTCTGATCTGTGTCCAGTCTTGGTAGTTCTCTCTCTGGGTGCAGATGGCGTCTTCCAGCCAAAGTTCATCGGGATCACCTTGGATCCCCGAAGGCTGAGACTGTGGACCACGTTCTCCTGGTCCTGCTCACTTCCCTCTGCATCAGTTCATGGAAGTCTTTCCAGGCTTCCAACGTCAGCTCATCATTTATGAAGTTGTTTTTTTTAAAATATTTGGAGGACTCTTTCATTAGAATTAGTTTCTTTAGATTCTATAGATTTTGTTTTATGCCCTTAAAAACACGGTTCTGAGAGGAGACTTGCCCAAGGGTTCGAGCTACTGAAACAAGCCAAGAAGCCTGATCAAAACCAAGCCCTCTGCCATAGATGGGATGCCCAGGAGAAGCGACTGATCCAAGGTCCCCCAGGCAGAAAATAACAAACCCAAGCTCTGGAGCCAGGTCTCCTGACCAAAGCCAGGGCAGGCTCTGTGTGAGGCTCGGGGTCACTGCTCCTTGTAATGGTGGTTGGGGGCCCTGGTGGCAGCCCCGCCAAATGATAGAGCTGGAAGGGACTGGGCCGGGGGCTGAGCCAACGTGAGCCCCGAGAGTCCCTTGCCCTGGCTGTTCCTTCACACGGTGAGTGTCAGAGACGCCTGAGTCCCCCATGCTCCCCGCCTTCTCCCCCTGGTTGGACCTTTGGAGCCCCAGACTTCCCTGGAAAACACCAGTGGGCGGCTGGGGGCGGCTTGGGGCGGCTGGGGGCGGCTTGGGGCGGCTGGGGGCGGCTGGGGGCGGCTTGGCCTCCGAGTCCCCTTTAAGCAAATTCATTCGGGGACGAGAACTTCCCTTTGGAAGGAAGCCCCCTCTGATGTGGCCAATGCATTTGTTTGTCCTTGATGTTCATGGGAAGGCTCCAGACCCAGGGGGAGAGAGCCACAAAAAGGCCGGGCAGGAACTCCACCCAGCAAGGGAGCGGGGCTTCGGGAGGAGGAAAGGGACGCGGAGAAGCGCAGGAGAGCCCGGATGGACGGTCCCGCTGCTGAGCCGGGAGTCGGGCGTCCCCAGGGGCTCTGCTGGGTTTCTCTGGGGGAAATAATAGGGGTTTGCCAAGCTCTTCCCAGGCGCTCCCGCAGTGACCCCGGGAAGCAGGGCCGGGCTCTGGGGACATGGAAGCGGGGAGAATTTGAAGTGACTGGCCCAGGCTCACTTAGCCGGGAGCGTCTGAGACAAGATTCGCACCCAGGTCTTGCTTTCCGCTCTGGAGTCAGGAAGACTTTGGGAATTTGTGGACAATGTGGACAGTGTTTGGCCAACCACTTTTTGCCTCAGTTAGCTCTCGTCAGAGGGAGGGCCGCAGCTGAGGTCCCTACACCAATGGTCTCATGGCAGCTCCCCTGGTGTGTCTCTTGCTCCTTGGAAGCTGTGAGGAAGTGCACCAGGCAGGGCCCGGGCAGGGGCAGGGCCCGGGCAGGGGCAGGGAACGGGCAGGGGCAGGGACTGGACAGGGGCAGGGACCAGGCAGGGGCAGGTACGCCTGCGTTCTCATTTCCCCCATGGTCACGCGGCTGGCCAAGGGTTGGAGGGAGGATTCGAACCCCGGTCTCTTGCCTCCGAACCCCGGTCTCTTGCCCCAAACCCCGCGTCTCTCCCACAATGCACCTGCCCCTCCGAGCCCGCTTGGCGAGGGGTACAAAAGGCGCTTGGCTCTGATTTGAGCCCCCAGCCGGAGCATCTTCCCGCTCCCCAAAGCACAAAAGCGACCGCGCAGGGGAGGGGGGCCGGAGGCCCCCGCAGAGGCTCAGGCGACCCACGTCCCCCTCCCAGAGCTCCCCGCAGGCTCCCGGGGGAGGCTGCGACCGACGCATGGGACCCCGTTCTCCTCGGAAGCTTCGGCTGATGTCATCCGCTGCGGGCAATGACGGCAGCATCCCTGCCGCGGGCTATTCTGGGAGAGCGGCTCTGCCTCCGGATGAGCCTCCCTCGGACTCCCGGGCTGCCCCCCGACGTGGGCCCGGGGAGGGCCGGCGTCTGGTGCGCTCGTGCGCGCGGGCGAGGGGGTGGGCGCAGCCCCCGGAGTCAGAGGCGCGCGCGAGCAGCTGCCGAGGGGGAGGCGGCGGAGAGCGAGATTCCCAGCGCCATGGCAACGGGACAACGACGGCGTCCCTGCCGACCCCCTCCCGCTTCTCCCCGGGATCGGGCTCCCGCAGGCCAGAGCCGGGAGGGGAGTGACTCACCGGCCCGAAGCGGAGAGGAGCCGGCCGGGGGGGGGGGGGCGGCTGTCCAAGTGAGGGCGCTTCCATCCCCCCCCCCCCACACACACACACCCGGGTTTTCCTTCACAGAAGGTTTCCTGTTGAGGGAAACACTTCATGATTTTCTAGTTTTGACAGAACAAGCTAGGATGTAAATTAGGCCAAGTAGAAGATTTGGGCTCCACGTGAAAAATCCCGAAGAAACTGGCCAGAATTTTCTTTTTCCTCCCCTTCTTTTCCCCCTCCCTCCCTTCTTTTTCCCCTTCCCTCCCTTCTCTTTCCCTTTCCTTCCCCTTCCCTCCCCTTCCCTCCCCTCCCCTTCCTTTCCCTTCTCTTCCTTTCCCTCCCCTTCCCTTCCTTTTC